>NC_137120.1:40659733-40794733 GCF_949357685.1 Gobio gobio
CTTCCCTTCCTCTCAGCTCTCTCAGCCGGAACAACGAGGTGCATACGGTCACATGACCCTCTCTGTGCCAGCACGCAAACACACAAAAAAACCACAAAACTAGGTTTACTCAAATATCAAGCAATACACACATATATAGATATATATAATAATAAACGTAACATTTAGGTTTATTTATTATTGTATACCAGGGCTCTACATTAACGCTGGATTTTCTGAAGGACTGAAAGAGAATTTGACTTGCCCGACTGGACAAGTGTCCTGATTAAAACGTCAAAAAATAACTGGGGAATCACTAAAATGCAAGAATGATTCTGCATTCATGAGTGTAAGTGGCGATCCATAGTGGATAATAAATGTATAATGAACTGACGGTAACAACGTCGCGCCGCCTCTAGAGGAGAAATCACAACAAATGAGCGCCGCTCACACACACAAACTCCGTTAACACACACGGTTAACATTGCAAATTGTCGAGTTTTTATATTTATAACATGTGATACAGTTAAGCAAC
Organism: Gobio gobio; assembly: GCF_949357685.1. Taxonomy (NCBI): domain Eukaryota; kingdom Metazoa; phylum Chordata; class Actinopteri; order Cypriniformes; family Gobionidae; genus Gobio; species Gobio gobio. Next base: position 40,660,248 of record NC_137120.1, read on the forward strand.
ATCACACGACCAAGAGTGCTGCTTTCCTGAATACCATCACACAGATTTCATACGACAGATCCATAAACAATTACTTAACATTAAGTCACTTACATTTTAGATGCAATATTCACTGTTTTTGATCGATTTCAGCAGCGAAAATAGTTCCAAACAAATATCACAGCAGAACCATAACGCATCTCATAGCAACAGTGTGTGTTACTGAATGATTCAGTGTTTGAATGAATCGGTTGAATCAAAGATTCAATGACCTGTTCATAAACAACTGCCTCATTCCAGAACGAATCATCCATTTGAACGAATTGTCTGTTTGAACGAATTGTCTGTTTGAACGAATTGTCTGTTTGAACGAATTGTCTGCTTGAACGAATCATCCGTTTGAACGGATCGTCCGTTTGAATGACTCGTCCGTTTGAATGAATCATCCGTTTGAACGGATCGTCCGTTTGAACAAATCATCTGTTTGAATAAATCATCCGTTTGAACGGATCGTCCGTTTGAATGACTCGTCCGTTTGAATGAATCATCCGTTTGAACGGATCGTCCGTTTGAATGAATCATCCGTTAGAACGGATCGTCCGTTTGAACAAATCATCTGTTTGAATAAATCATCCGTTTGAACGGATCGTCCGTTTGAATGACTCGTCCGTTTGAATGAATCATCCGTTTGAACGGATCGTCCGTTTGAATAAATCATCCGTTTGAATGAATCATCCGTTAGAACGGATCGTCCGTTTGAATAAATCATCCGTTTGAACGAATCATCCGTTAGAACGGATCGTCCGTTTGAATAAATCATCCGTTTGAACGAATCATCCGTTAGAACGGATCGTCCGTTTGAACAAATCATCCGTTTGAACGAATCATCCGTTTGAACAAATCATCCGTATGAACGAATCATCCATTTGAACGAATCATCCGTTTGAACGAAACGTCCGTTTGAATGAATCGTCCGTTTGAACGAATCGTCCGTTTGAACAAATCGTCCGTTTGAATAAATCATCCGTATAAACGAATCGTCCGTTTGAATAAATCATCCGTATAAACGAATCGTCCGTTTGAATAAATCATCCGTTTGAACGAATCATCCGTTTGAATGAATCGACTCAATGACTCACTCATTAAGACGGTCACCTACTGGTGGTTTAGTTTCATCTTTCCAACATTTCTTATTTGTATATTCAAACGTATTTAAAACAATCTCATAACATTATTTAATGCAGTTGTAATTTTTTCAGTGTAAATGATTTAATTTGATTGGTATCAGCCCTATAGTGTCTTAATCAAGTTTAATTTCTAGATCAAATAAAAAAAATAAAATGAAAGCTGAAGCATAGCCTATATTTAATAAGATTATGGGGGAAAAAATGTCCTTTATAAAAGTTACAAATATCACAACTAATGCAGATTTAAAATGTTGAACACTGGTGAGAATATTGCTTCAGAATAAATTATATTCCGGACAAGCAAATGTTTTACTCTGACGAGTGAGTGACAGAATTACGTGAACCGGCTTAATGTCGAGCCCTGTATACAGTATATGCATATTTTAAGCACATGTGGACTGTAACAGTTTCTGAAGCAGTTTCTCGGCCAAAGTAGGAAGTGGTTTCTGCTCGGCTTAAATTATTGACATGTGAAAGTAGTTGTTGCATATCGAAACATCAGTAGAGGCACGCTGGGTTTATTTTCCCACCCCACAGTAGATGCTGGTCTAAATATACCTGTGTGTGTGTGTGTGTGTGTGTGTGTGTGTCTCAGGCTGATCTTCTGTTCCTGTCTGAGGTCCAGGTGCTCTATGACATCTCAACTCTGGTCAGTTTCTCTGATTTACTTCATGGCCGTTTGTCCCATGTCAATCAGCTGTGCGAGGCTTTATGGATTCATTGACGGATTGAGTGTTTGTTGTTTTGGTTCTCTAGCCGTCTTTGAATCCGCTGGTGTTTCTCATGAAGCCGGTTTATTGATTCTGTGTTCCTGAAGTGTCTTTGTTTGCTACAGCTGCAGAAACACAAGCATCTGGCTAAAGACCCGGCTCCTGACCTGTACTCTCTAGAGCTGGCGGGATTGGAGGAGATCGGCCGCCGCTACGGCACGGACTCGCCTCAGTTCACGGACGCCACCAGGATCCTGACGTCCGCTCTGCAGAAGGTACAGAGACATCAAGTTTAACTTTTCAAAAACTGCTTCTTTGACACTTTACGTGTTCCACTGCCCACGTCTCGCGTTTTTAGATGTTTATCAGATGTTTTAATGATGCTTAAAGGGTTAGTTCACCCAAAAATGTAAATTCTGTCATTAGTTACTTCCCCTCATGTGGTTGGACACCCGTCAGACCTCCGTTCATCTTCAGACACAAATGAAGATATTTTAGTGTAAATCTGATGCTCTGAAAGGCCTCCATTGGCTCAACTTTACACTCTCAAGACCCTTAAAAGACACTAAAGACTAAAGTTACAAAGTCCATCTCACTACAGCGGCTCTACAATAACTTTATGAAGAGACGAGAATAGTTTCTGTGCGCAAAAAAACCCTAAATAACGACTTATATAGTGATGACGATTTCAAAACACGGCCTCATGAAGCTTCGAAGCGTTATGAATCAGTGAGTCGAATGAGCAGTTTGGATCGCCAAATTTCAGCAGTTTGGCGGTTTGACACGAGATCCGAATCATGATTCGACTCACTGATTCATAACACTCCGAACCGCTGAATCGACTCACTGATTCATAACGCTTCGAAGCTTCATGAGGCCGTGTTTTGAAATCGTCATCACTATATAAGTCGTTATTTAGGGTTTTTTTGCGCACAGAAACTATTCTCGTCTTCATAAAGTTATTGTAGAGCCGCTGTAGTGAGATGGACTTTGTAACGACGTCTTTAGTGTCTTTTAAGGGTCTTGAGAGTGTAAAGTTGAGCCAATGGAGGCCTTTCAGAGCATCAGATTTACACTAAAATATCTTCATTTGTGTCTGAAGATGAACGGAGGTCTGACGGGTGTCCAACCACATGAGGCTCAGTCATTAATGACACAATTTACATTTTTGGGTGAACTAACCCTTTAAAATAGAAAGTAACACTTTCCAGATGATGTGAGTAAAAATTTATATTTATATATATAATATATATATATATATATATATATAAACACCGATCCGGCATTACATTATGACCGGTGAAGTGAATAACACTGATGATCTCCTGTTAGTGGGTGGGATATATTAGGCAGCAAGTGAACATTTTGTCCTCAGAGTTGATGTGTAATGGTGCGTTCACACCGGATGCGATTCGCGCGAGTGATTTACATGTTAAGTCAATGCAGAGACGTGAAATGGCATTCTGCGGCGCGATTCGCGCGTCAGAATGCCATTTCCATTTTGCAGAATGCCATTGAGGCGGCGCTAATGACGTGATTTGAACGTTTTGAACGCGCGATTCGCTCAAGTTGAAAAATCGGAACTTTGGCGGATATTCGCGCCGCGTTAACCAATCAGGAGCTTGCTCTAGTAGTGACAACAATGAGGAGAAAATCTGTATATTAATATCTGGTTCAGACAATATGATTATCACTGTGATAACATTAAATGACATGAAACACAACACAGTCTCTTTTTGTTAAATGCAAGTTTATGTATGATCAATAATACAAAAGTATAAGTAAAAGGTATAAGAAGCTATACATGAAATAAAGCAAAAATTCAGTCAAACATTCAAAGTCAGTGCTAGTCGGCTACAACACAAACGTAAAGTTATAGCCTAAAAATAAAAAAATTATGAAACTTCACTTTGAAGTTCACGCGCGAATGAAGCAAGTAAACTCAAAATGTTCAAGCGTCCAACTTCGCGTCATTCGCGTCCGGTGTGAACGCCACATTAGAAGCAAGAAAAATGGGCAAGCGTAAGGATTTGAGCGAGTTTGGGCCAGATTGTGACGGCTAGACGACTGGGTCAGAGCATCTCCAAAACTGCAGCTCTTGTGGGGTGTTCCCGGTCTGCAGTGGTTAGTCTCTATCAGAAGTGGAGAACCAGTGGAGAACCGGCCACAGGGTCATGGAGGACCAGTGGAGAACCGGCCACAGGGTCATGGAGGACCAGTGGAGAACCGGCCACAGGGTCATGGAGAACCAGTGGAGAACCGGCCACAGGGTCATGAAGGACCAGTGGAGAACCGGCCACAGGGTCATGAAGGACCAGTGGAGAACCGGCCACAGGGTCATGGAGAACCAGTGGAGAACCGGCCACAGGGTCATGAAGGACCAGTGGAGAACCGGCCACAGGGTCATGGAGGACCAGTGGAGAACCGGCCACAGGGTCATGAAGGACCAGTGGAGAACCGGCCACAGGGTCATGAAGGACCAGTGGAGAACCGGCCACAGGGTCATGAAGGACCAGTGGAGAACCGGCCACAGGGTCATGGAGGACCAGTGGAGAACCGGCCACAGGGTCATGGAGGACCAGTGGAGAACCGGCCACAGGGTCATGGAGGACCAGTGGAGAACCGGCCACAGGGTCATGAAGGACCAGTGGAGAACCGGCCACAGGGTCATGAAGGACCAGTGGAGAACCGGCCACAGGGTCATGGAGGACCAGTGGAGAACCGGCCACAGGGTCATGGAGGACCAGTGGAGAACCGGCCACAGGGTCATGGAGGACCAGTGGAGAACCGGCCACAGGGTCATGAAGGACCAGTGGAGAACCGGCCACAGGGTCATGAAGGACCAGTGGAGAACCGGCCACAGGGTCATGGAGGACCAGTGGAGAACCGGCCACAGGGTCATGGAGGACCAGTGGAGAACCGGCCACAGGGTCATGGAGGACCAGTGGAGAACCGGCCACAGGGTCATGGAGGACCAGTGGAGAACCGGCCACAGGGTCATGAAGGACCAGTGGAGAACCGGCCACAGGGTCATGGAGGACCAGTGGAGAACCGGCCACAGGGTCATGGAGGACCAGTGGAGAACCGGCCACAGGGTCATGGAGGACCAGTGGAGAACCGGCCACAGGGTCATGAAGGACCAGTGGAGAACCGGCCACAGGGTCATGGAGGACCAGTGGAGAACCGGCCACAGGGTCATGAAGGACCAGTGGAGAACCGGCCACAGGGTCATGGAGGACCAGTGGAGAACCGGCCACAGGGTCATGGAGGACCAGTGGAGAACCGGCCACAGGGTCATGGAGGACCAGTGGAGAACCGGCCACAGGGTCATGGAGGACCAGTGGAGAACCGGCCACAGGGTCATGAAGGACCAGTGGAGAACCGGCCACAGGGTCATGGAGGACCAGTGGAGAACCGGCCACAGGGTCATGGAGGACCAGTGGAGAACCGGCCACAGGGTCATGGAGGACCAGTGGAGAACCGGCCACAGGGTCATGGAGAACCAGTGGAGAACCGGCCACAGGGTCATGAAGGACCAGTGGAGAACCGGCCACAGGGTCATGGAGGACCAGTGGAGAACCGGCCACAGGGTCATGGAGGACCAGTGGAGAACCGGCCACAGGGTCATGGAGGACCAGTGGAGAACCGGCCACAGGGTCATGGAGGACCAGTGGAGAACCGGCCACAGGGTCATGAAGGACCAGTGGAGAACCGGCGTGACTTCGACACGTCCCACCTACCTAAGCATTGTTGAGACTAGTGTTGTCAAAAATATCGATATTTCGATATGTATCGATACTGAAATATCTGAAACGATACGATACTCATTTTCTACAGTATTGATATCAGCTGCGCTCTCCTCTCATTCAGTCCGGTTAACCCTCTGAACATGGCGTGTTCTGCTGGATTTTTCCTCATGACAGCGTGTTAGTATTGGCGTGACGGGTCTGAATTTCGCGTGGGGTTGTACATCGCGTTAATTCTACTCATTCCCGCAGATTTCGCGCTCGCATCTGAAGCGCGCACACACACATACCGTAATAAAGCCGCCTCTGACATACAAGGGCAAAAATGAGCTCCTTTTTCCAGCTTATTAATGGTCAAATACACTCAAAAAATGTCTCAATGCTCATCTTGGTGAGTATTAATGTAAACACAGTCGTAACCAATTCAGAGTGTGTAACAGGAGTGTTTGGGATCCATGCGTGCGGCGGATCTTAAAGGGACAGCAGTTATTTATTATTCAAACTACAAAAAGACAAACGATCACTTACTGCTCTTGACTGATTAATTTGTGTAACTTTCATCTGTATTTCATTTTTTACAATGAATATTATCCAATGTTATTTTAAATTTGATTACTTTGTTTTTTTTAATTCAGTTTCTTACCTGAATACTGTTAGACCTACCTGAAAAAATAAAGCAGTCTATTTAATTTGTATCTTTATTCTATTGTATTTATTTGTGCTATTGTTAGTCACTTGTTTATTTGTTCTTATTTTATTACTGTTTACTCGTCTTTTTAAATTCAATTTGAAATCAAGCTTCCTTGTGCTGTAGCTATTGCAACACAATTAGTTTGCAAATATTTGTGAGATAATTGCAATGGTAATTGATCAACGTTTATATATGAGAAAAAACGTAAAAGCTTTATCATATAAAGTGATCTTCTGAAGAAATTTTTAATCGCCTTTCAATAGATGGACAAAAAAAGAAATTATATTAAAAATATCTATTTGACAGTATATGCAGCATTTTTTTCCCTGTGGTATCGAAAATGGTATCGAATATCGATACTTGTTTAGGTATCGTATCGAAGTTAGAAATTCCATTATCGTGACAACACTAGTTGAGCCCATGTCCAGGCTTTCATGGAAACGGTATTCCCTGTGGCTGTGGCTCTTTCAGCAGATAATGCGCCGCCACAAAGCACAAATGCTTCAGAAATGAGTTTGAGGAGCACAGCATCGAGTTTGAGTCCAAATTCCCCAGATCTCAATCCAATCGAGCATCAGGGCTGGGGACACAATATTAGGTCATAATTTTATGTAGTTTTGTGCTTAAATCTGTTTGTTTGTGTGTGTCCGAAGTTCGCAGGCGACGTCTCCAGCGTCTATGGAAACAACGCGGTTGTAGAAGTCGTGACTGTGAAGACGTTTGAAGCCCCTCTGACCAGGAAGTCCCGCTCCATCCTCGAGTCCAAGCAGATCGTAAGTTTCTGAATAACCCCAGCTTTTCCTACATAGACAAAATTATATGAAATGTACGTATAAATGTGCTGATGTTGGATCAGGTCCACATTCCCAGCGTTACTTTTATTCGTCAGGGTACGAGAAGAAAGAATCGATTGAAGACCACTGCTGTAAGATTTAAAGTTGATTGCGTAGGCAGCAGTAGTTGGTTAGCTAGCACTAGCGTGGTTGTTCCTTTTAGCATATAGCTTAGTGGCCATCACCTTCATATATATCCATAATAAAGGCTAGATGTCTTACGGCAGAGTCTCTAACGTCATCAGCGGCGGCCATCTTGTCACAGGCCAGCTTTCTGGCGGCCATCTTGTCACAGGCCAGCTTTCTGGCGGCCATCTTGTCACAGGCCAGCTTTCTGGCGGCCATCTTGTCACAGGCCAGCTTTCTGGCGGGCTCCTGATGTAAGGCGAGTGATCTGAACACAAATACTCTTATCTCGCTGAAATCTGGACGGATTTACAAACGGTTTGGTTTCTTACAAAAGTTATTAACGTGGCTATAATTATGGATGCTTGAACAAATTATGAATAAGTATGCAGTGTCATAACTACAGCTCTGACGTTTATAACAAACAAAACAGTTTGAAAATCAGTAGAAAATTTAGCAAGTTATGGTTATTTAAAAAGTACACGCACCATTACACAATGAGTGAGCGAGCTGAGTGTGACAAGATGGCCGCCAGGTGCGGACGTCGACCTCCATTGGCCAGCAGTGCAGACGAGACATCTAGCCTTTATTATGTATATCTATGATCACCTTATTCAACCCTGTGTGTTTTGCTTCAAAGCAAAAAGACGGTACAGTAGAAACCACCATGACCTACTTTTGAACGCTGACCTACATTGAACGCTAGCATGTGGTTGTTTCAGAGTAACCCAGGAAGCCCATACAACCTGGCCTACAAGTACAACTTTGAGTACGCCGTGATCTTCAACATCATCCTGTGGCTGATGATCGTGCTAGCTTTAGCGGTCATCGCCATTTCCTACAACCTCTGGAACATGGATCCAGGATACGACAGCATCATCTACAGGATGACCAATCAGAAGATCCGAATGGACTGAGGAAGTCCGTCAAATCCCATTCCATTTTGTGTTGCGTATTGAAGTGCGTTTGAATGTGTTTTATTTTTAATGTGTGTGTGTGCACCACTCAATTGCTTATTGTATAAATGCTTCGTCTTTTTGACACAATCGAACACACAAATAAAGATTATTTATTGATGCCTGTTGATAGATAGAGAGAAATAAAACGCTTGTTCTTAATTGTCGTGTCTAGTAGATTTGCATAATGTGAATCTACCGAAGAGGAAAATCTGATGTTAGGATGTAAAGAATTGAACTCTATTTATTGTTGGTTGTTCCATTGATTGTGCTCCTGAATACTGGATATAGTGTAATTACACCATTCCCATGTACATTTCTTTAATTTGTCATTGAATATAACTATAAAGTGGAAAATTATACATATTAAGTATGACTGTTTTTGTGTAAAGGTGTTGTTATTGCCTATGAAACATTGTGTTATCATACAAAATGTACAAATGTAAGTGTAACTCGAATAAAAACTCCATATGTCACTTAAAACGAGTTTTACATCACTTAAGTGTGCAAGTTTGCATCACTTTACTGAGCAAAACGTGGTACAGAAGGTGTAAAACTGAAATTTTACACTCTGTTTTTCTAAAAACATAAGAGAATTGCATTGCAACAATCTTAAAGTTCAGACCTTTTAACTGTTTTGTGACTAATGCACGCAGTCATTTTGCCGTGGTTCTCTTCGCACAAAAACAGGAAGTGGCACCAATGTTCTCACATGACATAAAAGTGTTAAAAGTTGCGTCAATGTTTAACACCAGCGTCTAGACATGCATGTGCTTTTCTTGCCATCTTCTACTTCGTTTGACATGCTCATGACCCATGTTTGACACTTTTACCCAGATTTTTCAATGGTTTTCTGGCCTAGTTTGATGGTTTCAGGGCTGATCAGGTTTGACCAGACTGGGGGAACAACTACATTATCTTAAACCAACAGGGTTTTATTCACAACTCAAAATAAACCACATGAAATATACACAATTACACTCATTTAACAACTTTCCTTATAGAAAACATAGTGGAAAACTAATGTATAACCGTAAACAATATAGTTTTAATAGAATTTATTAATTTAGGTTAATGTTGTTTTATATTGTTAGTAGTATTTAATGTGTAAATATACTGTTGTTGATGTCAATACAATTTGAAATGTAAAAAATGTATTTATTAACCAGAATTAATACAAGTATCATTCATTGTTTTTTCATGTTAACGAATTGAACCTTATTGTAACACTGTAAAGAATCATATGATCAATAAGTTAAGCCATTTTCAACTTTTTACATAAGTTAGATAAGATTCAACCTCAAAAAAGTTGGATTACTGTAATTTAAGTTGAAATGACTTAAACATAAATTGTATTCATATTTAAGGCAGCATTTCCCCAATCAATCAAGATTCAACTGTTAACATGTCTAACACCGTGTCCTAACTACACGCGACACATTATATTTCATATATTTTCCATGTTAATTAGAGTTTTTGTCCTAACCAGCCTTGATGAATCTATTTTAGAAACGGTTTCTATTTTCCTGCGACCTCACGGCTGGAACAACAAGACAAAACATAATATCAGGTGCTTTATTTAATGTTAAAATCATGTAATGTGACGTTGAATATCATTTAGTGCTCAGCTTTGTAACGTACTAAAAACAACAATGGATAATTCACCTCAGATCTTGAAATGGAAACAAGAACGTTCAAACTGTGAACAAAAAAGTATATTCTGCGACAAATATTGTTTAAGTAACTCAGTCTGTATTTTAGTAATGTTTAAATTGCGTAATATTTGTGAATTTGATTATGTTTATCCATTTCTTTGCGAGTGCCGTCGAGATTAATCTCTGGTGCCGCGAGAGCCCCTCCCACACGCTGTTCTGATTGGCTGTGATGTTTGATTGATTTGTAGCATCTCGAAGTCGCGTCGCGTCACAAGTATAGCTTCACGGATCGTGTCGCGTGTAGTTAGTACACGGTGTAAGGTTACTTGGTAGCAACACCCAACAAAATATGCATTTTATTCATACTTAAATAATAGGATTTAATGCAAAGTCAATCCTAATAAACGGAAACAATCAGAGAAGGTGTCAAAACCACCTCAACTTCTGTGTAGGTTCATGTTGTGTTGAACTCTAGGATGTGGCTTTGGTTTCTGAAGAAGGGAGTAAGTGCCGTTGATCTGTTTGGCACTTTCTGCTCTGGAATATGTTGGCAACTCGATTTCAGAATACTAGAGAACAATAAAGATAAAATTAGCCATTTTATAAACACCTTCCCAGCACATTTTGTTAGTGTTTTTTATCTAACGGCATGTTTTAATGTTGCTTAAGATCGATGTTGTGCAAATCAGTCACTGCATGAGTCAAAAAAGTGTCGAAAGATCTTCAGCTACTAGAGAAACACTAGAATAACTTGACATATTAGCTGCAAATTTGGGAAATATTTTCTATGATGAACTAAAATGGCAATAGTTCTTACCTGTGCGGCGTTAAAGTCCTCGAGCTGCTCTGGTTCGACATTCTGACGCTGTTGTCGACTTTTTGTTGGCTTCTTAAACTTGAGTATTAACAGACCTATCATAAAACAATACTTGAGTTCATCTAGAAACTCTTCATAAAGGAATACACTGAACTTAATTTAAATGACACTATAAATATGTAGGCTTCATTTGAACTGCTTTACTACTTTTGTGTGTGCAGAAATCTCACCTGTTATTGCAATAATCAGCACAATGTTCAATATGATGGATGTAACCGTCAGATTATTGTCTGTCTGTTTCTCACATTGTGGTTGAAGCTGATCATTGCTTTCTGTTTGATTGCGATCTTGGCCAGATTCTGTTTAAATATATAAGAATTGTATCAGTTGAGTGTTTTTAATGCCAAATGTAAGCGCATACACTTAGTCTATTGCATGTAACATAGATAAGATAGATGTTAAATTGTAACAAATATATAGATACATTTGATATGTCAATTGTAAATGTGATTTAGAAATACTCACCCGTGCTGTAAAGTCTGGTGCCATTGCTGAACTGTAGAAGAGAGCCTGTTTTTGCACAATAATATATTCCTAATTCATCAAGAGTTACGTTAATAATAAATAACCGGCTAAAAGTTAGTAATGAATATTTGTCTTTGAATCTTTCGTCATATAATTGAGGTGATGTAGCTCCTGATGAGAAAGTTCGCATTATCAGCGCTGGAGAATCTTTCAGTTTCTGGAAAACCCAATAAACATCTCTTACATCAATCTGACAGTCTAAAGTCACGTTTTCCCCTAAATTCACCCGTTTATCTGTTAAACTCTCTGTAGTTTGACACACCAGCAGAACTGTGGAGATAAAACACATACAGTAAAACATACATCCTTCAAAACTATTCAGTCATGTGAAGATCACAGTGAAATTACATTGAGTACTTACAGAAGAGTGAGAGCTGTTGCGTCCTCATTCTGTGGTTGTTGAGCTCATGTGCAGTAAGATGGTTAACATGAATCTAAGCGGAAGCGCTACTGCTCACAAACAGTAAAAAACTCAAAGCAAACCACCAGACGCCCTTGAAAAGAGGATGTGGGAGTTTAACTTGCACTGACCGGATTGTTTACTGCTGCAGGTCACAGTGCAGGCGATTCATGTACAGATGGTTTAGACCAATTCAGGTTTCAATACGTTTTACATTTCATAAGTGCTATTATCACCTGAACTAAATCTAATTTTGAAAATAAGGTAAAACTTGCCCTTGTAATTCGGGTGTTTTCAGCACATGTGATGACACTTTCACACTAGTGTGGTTTAGACACACCCATGTCAACTCTGAGCTGAGGTCTTGGACTTCATGCTTCTTCATGCTTGTTTAAAGAAGTTATTCACAGTGGTCCAAGACCTTAGGACTTTAGTAGCACTTGAACCATGAATAGACACACAAAAACGATTGGATGTGAGGAGTTTATGTGGTTGTAATGAAAAAAGTAACAAATCCTTCTCTCACGGGTCAATTTGACCCCCTTGGGAATGAATGTTAAGCGAGGAATGCTTTACTACACAGAAAAATAAAACTAAAAATGCTTTACCATACAATGATTTAATAATGTGTATCTGAATGCATTCTGAAGAGATAAACTCAAGAACTGACTTTAGGACCCAGCGGAAGAGTGCATTTGCTCCATACAGAGCTATAAGGCAAGTCTGGACAAAGATATCCATAATAAAGGCTAGATGTCTCGTCCTCGCACCTGGCGGCCATCTTGTCACAGTCAGCTCCCTCACACGTAAAATTGTGTTTTAATGGTGCATGTACTTTTTAAATAACCATAACTTGCTCAATTTTCTACCGATTTTCAAACTGTTATACATGTCAGAGATGTAGTTATGACACTGCATACTTATGAACAATTATTCATAATTTGTTCAAGCATCCATAATTATAGCCACGTTAATAACTTTTGTAAGAAACCAAACCATTTGTAAATCCGTCCAGATTTCAGCGAGATAAGAGTATTTGTGTTCAGATCACTCAAAAGCTGGCCTGTGACAAGATGGCCGCCAGAAAGCTGGCCTGTGACAAGATGGCCGCCACTGATGATGTTAGAGACTCCGCCGTAAGACATCTAGCCTTTATTATGGATATCTATGAGTTTGGATACCAACTGAACTTAGCCCCGCCCACAACATTTGAGGTTGGGAAAATCAACAGTAACGTCATCATCACGTCACCAAAGAGCGCTTGAGTTGAACTCGTTTACTAAACGGAGAACTTGTCCGTATATGCATTCACCTTTAATATCTCTCTCAGAAATGATGATGGTTTTGGTAAGTACTCCGTGTATCCTTACATTATTTTTACAACACCGGCGAAGTTCGTCTACATTCATCTTCTTCTTCTTCTACTTCTTCCAGCGTTGTGTGTCTGTTCCTTCATTTAACCGCGGATTCGTTTGTAAACAAGAGACTGGATTTGCAGACAGGTTGAGATTACATGAATGAATGAAGCGACACACTAATGTGAGTAAAACAATTTTTTATATGTGATAGTATTGCATTAATACAGATTGTATTGATTATGTGTACATGTCTAACTGAACATTAGCACGCTGTCACAGGCTGGAGAATCATTTATTTGTGGTGTTGTCGGTTCATTGCGATTCGGGATCAGACTCTGACATGTTTATGGGCCAGGGCTCGCAAAGCCCAACGTGTGTTTTCCAGACGGGCTACCAAAACGTAAAATCATCTTAAATAGTGAAATAACATTCCTTTCTTGATGTGCGTTGTTTACTTTCTTGACTTGATATTTGAAGGGCGCGTGTGTGTGTGTGCGATTCACGGTTATATTCACCGATTGGGCGGGCAAAGTAATAAAAAAATTTACATTCCAATCAATCGCGGGTGGATGAGAGATAAATCATTGTGTTTGTTTGATAAAGATATTTTGCGAGCCCTGTGGGCGATTCATTCCAGTTGCCGTTTCCCCACGCGCTTTCAAAACAATTCCCACATGTATTGCGTGCAGTTGAGCGCTCAACACACGTCAGGCTACTATTAGGCCATCTAGTGGCATGAAATAAGACATTATATTATTTTTTTTCCACAGGAGGTCGGCAGAGACCCCCAAATTGACCCAATGTGAGATATTTTGACCTGATCTGAGCTGAGTTATTATTGCCTGTATTGGAGATATTTTGAATTTAAGTTGAATGAATGTGAGGAATGTGCTTAAATTATATTATTTATTGATAAAATCTAGTAATTTAAAGGTAAATACATTTAAAAATATATATATTTTAAAATCTCCAAAACATTGCATTGAAAAAATATCATAAAAATGAATTGATATAAGCTTTCTGAGAGAAAAAAAAAGTATAATTTTAGGGCTTCGGGTCATTTTGACCCATGAGGGAAGGATGAAGGTTAAAGTTGCAATAGTCTTTTCTTCCCCTATTGTAACGAAAATCCAAGTGAAACGGCTTCTAGAACATGAAAAAATGTAGGGCGGGACTTGATACTGTTCATCTGGAATTGATTGGACAGTTAAAGTTTGCAATTGGTCGATTTCCTGTGAGTGACAGCTTGTCCCGCCCTCATCATCAGAGAAGAGAAGGGGTGCCACATCAGAAATGCTTATTTTGAATAAGTTCTTACATTGCCAGCGCTAAAAAGTGCGTTCTATAGTATGAGTGTGTGAATGTAATCCGGACGTACTATATTCGCCATATTATCATTCTCATGTGACCTATCAGCGGCAGTTGCCATTCACAGATCCTCTCCTGTGGCCTCATGGGATAGTGTCCATCGTAAAGTGTCCATGGGATAGACTTTTACAGTATCATAAACTGTAAAATCATATCTAAATATTGATACTTTAAAGCAGGGGTCTCTAAACTCGGTCCTGGAGGGCCACTGTCCTGCAGAGTTTAGCTCCAACCCCAATTAAACACACCTGAACCAGCTAATCAAGGTTTTATTAGGCATATTAGAAACTTCCAGACAGGTGTTGAGGCCAGTTGGAGATAAACTCTGCAGGACAGTGGCTCTCCAGGACCGACTTTGGACACTCCTGCTGCTGTAAGTCATTCCGATCAAATGCTATTGAAGTTAGAAATGTGTACCAATGTCGTATGTAACTTTAGAGACGGTCCCTAAATGTGCGAATATCGAACGTCAAACCAGCTTTATCCCAGTACACGGAGGGATAATCACAGTCAATTGTGGGATTAAATAAAATATCACAATTTAATGGTAGTTAACTTAATAAAACAGACTGAGTCTATGAGGAATGGCAACCCCGAAATGTATACGCAAGGTTTGAGGGACTTTAAGTTCCCGTCAAGTGTCAGATAGGGCTATATTTTATCCCAAACACAATAAAACTTCTTTAGGATGTTCGTTTCAAAATAATATACAATGTAGAATCGACTCAAGTATGTTCTAACTATTTTTCCTGGTAATATCCGGACTACTTTGAGTGTTTACCTCAGCGCGTCAGGCTGTGATGCTTATACCAACAGGCAGATGGCGCCGCTCCGCTTTAAAGCTGATGTGCAGATAAACATGAGGAGATAACACATGGCTCTGTTTGTACTTATATATAAACATATATAGAAGATATCTAAGTCAAGAAAACTATTGAAGAATTAAAGTGACGGCGGATGAGGAGAACGGCAGACACGTGAGCTAGATTTCACTCGGCGTCATGATTTCTTTCTTCTGTCGAAAACAAACGTTGATAATTCAGTTTTATTGTATAACAAAATGTGCAGAGAAAATTAATGGCGACTGAGACTCTCTGTCACTAACTGCCTTTGATCTGAGGCCACTGTATACATATTTGGGTTTGCTTTGTGCCATTTTCCATCATTGTGAGTTCACATAAAAGAATCAAAACAGAAAAAAAAATATTTTCAAATAGTTTACTTATCAAGGCAACAAGAAAGAGAAGCAATGCTGTAAAGATAGGCCTATTACCAATTTTTCATTAGATTCACGTTTAAGTGCACAATCTAACAAACAACAATCAAGCTAACAATCATTATTTATTTCTGTTGGACTGTATGAGAGGATTCACTCTTGA
The DNA here is from genome assembly GCF_949357685.1 of Gobio gobio. Lineage (NCBI taxonomy): Eukaryota > Metazoa > Chordata > Actinopteri > Cypriniformes > Gobionidae > Gobio > Gobio gobio. Next base: position 40,676,038 of record NC_137120.1, read on the forward strand.
TCAGGTTTTTATTCCGAAAGTGTTGTTGGTCGAGGGCAAAATTTTGTATTTTTGAGTGTATTTATTGACACTGAAATATGTTAATAAACCCAAAAGTGTTTATTGTCCGTAATGATATTTTTTAATGACCCTATAAGTGATTAAAACACTAAACTTGGTTAAGGCATTTATCTGACAGAATTATTTGGCAAAAAACTGCAGCTACAGGTTTTATTTTACTATGCAAGATACAGAAACATGACTAAAACATAATCAGTTATTAATATATCGTTGGTTCTCTTGTTTTTGCATGTGTTTATAATTTCTTGTAATGATAGCCTGGCTAATAGTGACGTCCACACAATCGGGCATGTCTCATTGCGACATCACAAATAAAACGATTGACTCCAGACACAATTACTCAATATAAATCTTTAAAATGTTTAATAATATTTGAATAAATGGTCAATTTTCTGATGTTTGGCCACTACTGTATATCATTTTACATCAATGTTTATATAAAAACCCAAAGTCAAAAGAATGAAGCCACTCAAAGCTACATATAGAACTTGTATTAATATTTCATTTATAAGAAATTATCAAGACAAAGGCAAAGAAAGGCTGTGCTGAGAAAATATTGAGAATTTTACATTATATACGTCTATGAAACAAACATCAGTCAATCTTAAACAAACAACAGTCAAGCTGACAATACTTTACTCATTATTTATCAGAATATATTTCTGTTGGACTGTATGAGAGGATTCACTCTTGATCAGGTTTTTATTCCTAAAGTGTTGTTGGTCGGGCGGAACAGACGAAACTCCACTTCAGAAAACTACAGGATTATAAAAAAAATAAAACAATAATAATGAGCTGATTGTAATATCCATGTTTTTGATGATGAAGAGAGCAGAATAAGAGCTGTGTTTCACCTCTTCATCATTTGTGCTGTAAAGCTCCAGTTCCTCGTCTTCACATTGTTGGTGTGTTTTCTTACACACTTGATGTTTGATCTGCAATACGCCTAAAATACCATAAACATTTATGATTAAACATTATATGTAGCATACGTAACGCATACATATTTGATATGATTTATTAATTTAGTTGATACATAACCCTGAATTCTCACCTATTATTGCCAAAAACATCACAATGCTCAGAATGACGTATAAAATCATTGGAGCTTGTGTTGTATTCGGACATTTTGAGATATTGTTCACTTCTGTCTGATCTCGAGCGGCTTCTGTCAAGAACAGAAAATACAAGAGTTATGAGTTTAGAAACATCAAACATGCATCAATATTATACAGACCTATTGGAAATAAAGGTTAAAATACACAATTGATTCATTATGAGCATGAATTTAGATCATATATTGATAACAACAGATGAAACCGGATTAAGGTTATTTTATACACACTCACCCGTGATGTAAAGTCTGGTGCCGTTGCTGAGCCATAGATATGAGCTTGTTTTTGCACAATAATATATTCCTAATTCATCAAGAGTTACGTTACTAATAAATAACCGGCTGAAAGTTAGTGATGAATATTTGTCTTTGAATCTTTCATCATATAATTGAGGTTTTGTAGATCCTGATGTGAAAGTTCGCATTATCAGCACTGGAGAATCTGTCAGTTTCTGGAAAACCCAAAAAATCTCCTTTACATCAATCTGACAGTCTAAAGTCACGTTTTCCCCTAAATTCACCCGTTTATCTGTTAAACTCTCATTAGTTTGACACACCAGCAGAACTGTGGAGAAACACACAGATCATTCAGGTTATTCTGTAAAAGTTAACATTGTAAACAAATTCATCTCTGTAAAACTATCCAAAATCAATAAAACCATAAAAATTGAGTGAGTTAAACTTACTGAAGAGTAAAAGCTGCGGCGTCCTCATTCTGTTTGTGTTTAATTTCTATGCAGTGAAATATTTGACTATGAATCTGAGCAGAAGTGGAACTGCAGAATAAACAGACACCAAACGCTCTTAATAGAGATGAAGTGGATCAGATGAAGACAAAGATATCAGAGGACAATGAGTTGAGGGTTATTTTTCCACAGTGTGTGACTATGAGCACGTACTTTAACATTTGACCCAGAGCAGAGCTGAAGCGACTAACCCACAGCGGTGAGAACACACACTCAGAGCGGATGAATACACACACAATCAAGACACCATAAACACACCAGAAGACTCACTACAGCACTCAACATTACACAAGTCAAGGTTTATTTGTCAAATGTGCTAAATTACTAAGGCCTACACTCTCAGAAAGAGTTTGTTTCTTGGGGAACAAAACGTATTACTGTACCTTTAAAGGTACACAATTGGTCGTTAGGGTAGAGTTACACCATAGTCTTCCTCACTTAGAGCAGAAGTTCGGTCCTAGAGAGCCGCTGTCCTGCAGAGTTTGGCTCCAACCCTGAGAGACGTCTATAGAAGCTCTTATTGAGGATTAACAGAGGTTTAGATGCTTTATTGAACATGTTTGGTCGCCATTATGGAGATCAGTGTTCCATTTAGTTGGGCCGTTTGACTCTTGGCTTTTTATGTGAGTTTGTGGTTTTTGTTACAATGTTAACAGAACACATAATCTGTTCAAATCACAATAATCATGAAGAAAAATGTTTGACTAAACTCATCACTGACTAAAAATGTTAATAAATAATATTCACCAACAATACTTTCTTGCCACAGATCAGACATTCTGAATTTTTATTTTTAAATGCATTCGGGGGAAAAAAGTTTAGACGCACACAGATATCAAGAATCAGCATATGAATCTCAACAATTGTGACATACTAAATGCTGCAATGCATGCTGGGAGTCATGAGTTTTATATTACGGTGGGTTAGAAGGGTTGGAGCTAAACTCTGCAGGACATCAGATCTCTAGGACCGAACTTGCCTCTGATTTAGAGCTATAGAAATGTACCCTTAAGGGAACCACCCCAGTGACGGACACTTGTACCTTTAAAAGGTAAAATTTTGTACTCTTTTGTTTTTTGAGAGTGTATTTATTGACACTGAAATATGTTAATAAACCCAAAAGTGTTTTATTGTCCGGAAGGATTTTTTTTTTTTAATGACCCTATAAGTGATTAAAACACTAAACTTGGTTAAGGCATTTATCTGACAGAATTATTTGGCAAAAAACTGCAGCTACAGGTTTTATTTTACTATGCAAGATACAGAAACATACATTGACTAAAACATAATCAGTTATTAATATATCGTTGGTTCTCTTGTTTTTGCATGTGTTCATAATTTCTTGTAATGATAGCCTGGCTAATAGTGATGTCCACACAATCGGGCATGTCTCATTGCGACATCACAAATAAAACGATTGACTCCAGGCACAATTACTCAATATAAATCTTTAAAACGTTTAATAATATTTGAATAAATGGTCAATTTTCTGACGTTTGGCCACTGATGTAAAATGATATACAGTAATGTTTATATAAAAACCCAAAGTCAAAAGAGTGAAGCCACTCAAAGCTACATATAGAACTTGTATTAATATTTCATTTACAACCCCAAATCAGAAAAAGTTGGGACCGTATGGAAAACGCAAAAAAAAAAGGAAAAAAAGAAGTGATTTCTAAATTTACTTTGACTTGTATTTCATTGCAGACAATATGAACAAAAAATATTTCATGTTTTGTCTGGTCAACTTCATGTCATTTGTAAATATGCATCCTTTCCTGTCATTCAGACCTGCAACACATTTAAAAAAAAGTTGGGACAGTAAAGCATTTACCACTTTGTAATGTTGCCATTCCTTTTCACAACACTTAAAAGACGTTTAGGGACTGAAGACACCAAGTGATGAAGTGTTTCAGGTGTAATTTTGTCCCATTCTTCCTGCAAACAAGTCTTAAGGTGGGCAACAGTACGGGGTCTTCGTTGTCGCATTTTGCGCTTCAAAATGTGCCACACATTCTCTATTGGAGACAGGTCGGGACTGAGGCAGGCCAGTCAAGTACCCGAACCCTCTTCCTCCGCAGCCAGGACTTTGTAATGTGGTTTTGCATTGTCTTGTTGAAATATGCATGGACGTCCCTGGAAAAGATGTCTTCTTGAAGGCAGTATATTATGCTCCAAAATCTCTATGTACTTTTCAGCATTAATGGTGCCTTCACAGAAGTGCAAGTTACCTTTGCCACTGACACAACCCCATACCATGACAGACCCTTTTGGACTTGTTGCTGGTAACAGTCTGGATGATCCTTTTCTTCTTTGGTCCGGAGCACACGGCGTCCATTCCTCCCAAAAAATACCTCAAATACTGCTTCATCTGACCACAGTACACGTTTCCACTGTGTGATGGTCCATCCCAGATGCCTCGAGCCCAGAGAAGTCGACGGCGCTTCTGGACACTGTTAACATAGGGCTTCCTTTTGGCACAGTAGAGTTTTAACTGGCATTTGTGGATGTAACTACATATTGTGGTACTTGACAAAGGTTTGCCAAAGTAGTCCTGAGCCCATGTGGTGATATGGCTTCTAGATGATGACGATTCTTGATGCAGTGCCGCCTGAGGGATCGGAGATCACGCTTGTTCAGCTTAGGCTTGGCCTTGTCCTTTACGCACTGAAATTCCTCCAGATTCCTTGAATCTTTTAATTATGTTATGCACTGTTGAATGTGAAATATCCAAATCTCTTCCTATCTTTCTTTGAGGAACATTGTTTTTAAACATTTCAATAATTTTCTCACGTATTTGTTGGCAAACTGGCGATCCTCGGCCCATCTTTGCTCCTAAAGGATTAGACCTTTCTTGAATGCTGCTTTTGTACCAAATCATAATTACAATCACCTGTTGACATCACCTGTTTCAAATCACATCATTATTTAACCATTTTACCTCATTACTAGCCCTAAATTGCACCTGTCCCAACTTTTTTTGAAATGTGTTGCAGGTCTGAATGACAGGAAAGGATGCATATTTACAAATGACATGAAGTTGACCAGACAAAACATGAAATATTTTGTGTTCATATTGTCTGCAATGAAATACAAGTCAAAGTAAATTTAGAAATCACTTCCTTTTTTTTTTTTTTTGCGTTTTCCATACTGTCCCAACTTTTTCTGATTTTGGGTTGTATAAAAAATTATCAAGACAAAGGCAAAGAAAGGCTGTGCTGAGAAAATATTGAGAATTTTACATTATAAACATCCATGAAACAAACATCAGTCAATCTTAAACAAACAACAGTCAAGCTGACAATACTTTACTCATTATTTATCAGAATATATTTCTGTTGGACTGTATGAGAGGATTCACTCTTGATCAGGTTTTTATTCCAAAAGTGTTGTTGGTCGGGCGGAACAGACGAAACTCCACTTCAGAAAACTACAGGATTATAAAAATATAAAACAATAACAATGAGCTGCTAATGTCCATGTTTTTGATGATGAAGAGAGCAGAATAAGAGCTGTGTTTCACCTCTTCATCATTTGTGCTGTAAAGCTCCAGTTCCTCGTCTTCACATTGTTGGTGTGTTTTCTTACACACTTGAAGTTTGATCTGCAATACGCCTAAAATACCATAAACATTTATGATTAAACATTATAAAACTCATCACTAACGCAATGTAACACATAGATATTTGATATGATTTATTGTTTTAGTTGATACATAACCCTGAATTCTCACCTATTATTGCCAAAAACATCACAATGTTCAGAATGACGTATAAAACTATCAGAGCTTGCAGTGTTTTTTGACTTTGCAAGATATTGTTCACTTCTGTCTGATCTTCTGTCAAGAACAGAAAATACAAGAGTTATGAGTTTAGAAACATCAAACATGCATCAATATTACACAGACGTGATGGAAATAAAGGTTAAAATACACAATTGATTCATTATGAGCATGAATTTAGATCATATATTGATAACAACAGATCAAACCGGATTAAGGTTATTTTATACACACTCACCCGTGATGTAAAGTCTGGTGCCATTGCTGAACTGTAGAGGATGGCCTGTTTTTGCACAATAATATATTCCTAATTCATCAAGAGTTACGTTAATAATAAATAACCGGCTGAAAGTTAGTGATGAATATTTGTCTTTGAATCTTTTATCAAATAATTGAGGTGTCGTAGCTCCTGATGTGAAAGTTCGCATTATCACCACTGGAGAATCAGGCAGTTTCTGGAAAAACCAATAAACATCTCTTACGTCAATCTGACAGTCTAAAGTCACGTTTTGCCCTAAATTCACCTTTAGATCAGTTAAACTCTCAGTAGTTTGACACACCAGCAGAACTGTGGAGAAACACACAGATCATTGAGGTTATTTTTTTGTTAGCAGACAATAAAATCATGCATGAACTTAAACTTACAGACGAGTAAAAACTGTGGCGTCCTCATTCTGTGGCTGTTGAACTCGCTGTGAGATGGTTAACTTCATTAGGGATCTGAGAGGAAGTGTTGCAGAAAATAAGAAGAGGAAGAAAACCACCAGACCCGCTTCAATAGAGGATGTTGTGAAACAGTTTGACACAAGTCAAACTGACTTAAGAAATACTACAGTATTAGTTTTCCAGCAGGTCAAAGTGTGTACAGGTGCTGGTCATATAATTAGTATATCATCAAAGAGTTGATTTATTTCATTAATTCCATTCAAAAGGTGAAACTTGTAAATTATATTAATTAATTACACACAGACTGATATATTTCAAATGTTTATTTATTTTAATTTTGATGATTATAACTGACAACTAAGGAAAATCCAGTATCTCAGAAAATTAGAATATTGTGAAAAGGTTAAATATTGAAGACACACTCTAATCAGCTGATGAACTCAAAACACCTTCAAAGGCCTTTAAATGGTCTCTCAGTCTAGTTCTGTAGCCGACACAATCATGGAGAAGAAGCTGACCTGACAGCTGTCCAAAAGACGACCATTGACACCTTGCACAAGGAGGGCAAGACACAAAAGGTCATTACAAAAGAGGCTGGCTGTTCACAGAGTTAATAGAGAGACGAAGGGAAGGAAAAGATGTGGTAGAAAAAAGTGTACAAGCAATAGGGATAACCGCACCCTGGAGAGGATTGTGAAACAAAACCCATTCAAAAATGTGAGGGAAATTCACAAAGAGTGGACTGCAGCTGGAGTCAGTGCTTCAAGAACCACTACACACAGACGCATGCAAGACATGGGTTTCAGCTGTCGCACTCTTGAACAACAGACAGCGTCAGAAGCGTCTCGCCTGGGCTAAAGACAAAAAGGACTGGACTGAGTGGTCCAAAGTTATGTTCTCTGATGAAAGTCAATCAGGGTCCCAGAGTCTGGAGGAAGAGAGGAGAGGCACACAATCCAAGTTGCTTGAGATCCAGTGTAAAGTTTCCACAGTCAGTGATGGTTTGGGGTGCCATGTCATCCGCTGGTGTTGGTCCACTGTGTTTTCTGAGGTCAGAGGTCAACGCAGCCGTATACCAGGAAGTTTTAGAGCACTTCATGCTTCCTGCTGCTGACCAACTTTATGGAGTTGTTCTTAATTGGCCAGCAAACCTGCCTGACCTTAACCCCATAGAAAACCAATGGGGTATTGAGAAGAGGAAGATGCGATATGCAGAAGAGCTGAAGGCCACTATCAGAGCAGCCTGGGCTCTCATAACACCTGAGCAATGCCACAGACTGATCTCCTCAGGCCACGCCGCATTACTGCAGTAATTCAGGCAAAAGTAGCCCTAACTAAGCATTGAGTGCTGGACATGCTCATACTTTTCATGTTCATACTTTTCAGTTGGCCAAGATTTCTAAAAATCCTTTCTTTGTATTGGTCTTAAAGGAACTGTATGTAAGAAATGTATTTCAATTAATCATAAAATGGCCCTGATATGTCACTAGACATTAAGAAATCATGTTAATTTCAAATACTTATATCACTGACAACAGTTGTCCGGTCAGGATATTGTCATTTAAAAAGTGAAGTTGCAGCCCTCAACTGATGTTGATGTTGACATGTTGTGTTTTGGCCTGAAGCGCCACCCTCCACCTATCTACCAATCACAAAGTCAGTAGTGTTTCGGCATCCGGGTTGCCAGCTCTGCTCTAGTTACCACAGTTGCAGCTACAAACTTTTTGGATAAAAAATGTCTAAGGAGGGGGAGAGGGAATACACCGCTCTACAGTAATTTGAAAGTGATTGCAGTACCAGTTTTGGCCACATTCCTACATACAGTTCCTTTAAGTAATATTCAAATTTTCTAAGATGCTGAATTTGGGATTTTCCTTAGTTGTCAGTTATAATCATCAAAATTAAAAGAAATAAACATTTGAAATATATCAGTCTGTGTGTAATGAATGAATATAATATACAAGTTTCACTTTTTGAATGGAATTAGTGAAATAAATCAACCTTTTGATGATATTCTAATTATATGACCAGCACCTGTAAGTTTTGTACTTGAAGGGGCACTTCACCGCTGGAAAGATGAATGTGTATTAAACTGGGTCATTTATGTAGTAGAAATGTGAAATTATTTTAGAAGTTGGTGCCTTCTAGACTGAGAAAAGCCAGAAAATGTATTTTTGGCTCATGTGGACGAAAGACAACAACTCCCAGAATGCACTTGCTTCGCTGCCCCCCGAGGCCCCTCCCACCGGTCACAGCTCTTGCCCACCTCAGTTCATTCATCAGAGAGTGAGGAGCTGACAGACCAGAATAGACTAATTATTGCCACTGAATAATCAATAAACTCTTAACACAGAAACGTACAATCTGAATAACACACACACACACACACACACACACACACACATACACTTTTGAACAATATATATTGCTTTATTACATACATGTTTAGACAACAAACATCAGTCAATCTAACAATTTTTACTCTCATTATTTAGCAGAATATACTTCTATTAGACTGTATGAGAGGATTATGATCATGTTCGTCTTTGGTTTTTAAAAAAGGAACAAAAGTGTTGGTCGAGCGGGACAGACGAAACTCCACTTCAGAAAACTACAGAAGAGTATAAGTGCATCCATCCATTATAAAAGTGCATCTATCCATCATAAAAGTGCATCCATCCATCATAAAAGTGCATCTATCCATCATAAAAGTGCCTCCATCCATCATTAAAGTGCATCTATCCATCATAAAAGTGCACTATCCATCATAAAAGTGCATCTATCCATCATAAAAGTGCCTCCATCCATCATTAAAGTGCATCTATCCATCATAAAAGTGCCTCCACCATCCATCATAAAAGTGCTTCCATCCATCACAAAAATGCGCCCATTCATCATAAAAGTGCCACCATCATAAAAGTCCATCTATCCATCAAAAAAAGTGCCTCCATCCATCATAAAAGTGCATCCATCCATCATAAAAGTGCATCTATTCATCATAAAAGTGCCTCCATCCATCATAAAAGTGCATCTATTCATCAAAAAAGTGCCTCCATCCATCATAAAAGTGCATCTATTCACCATAAAAGTGCATCCATCCATCATAAAAGTGCATCTATTCATCATAAAAGTGCATCCATCCATCAAAAAAGTGCCTCCATCCATCATAAAAGTGCATCTATTCACCATAAAAGTCCATCCATCCGTCATAAAAGTGCATCTATTCATCATAAAAGTGCATCCATCCATCAAAAAAGTGCCTCCATCCATCATAAAAGTGCATCTATTCATCATAAAAGTGCATCTATTCATCATAAAAGTGCATCTATCCATCAAAAAAGTGCATCTATTCATCATAAAAGTGCATCCATCCATCAAAAAAGTGCATCTATTCATCATAAAAGTGCATCCATCCATCAAAAAAGTGTCTCCATCCATCATAAAAGTGCATCTATCCATCATAAAAGTGCATCTATCCATCATAAAAGTGCCTCCATCCATCATTAAAGTGCATCTATCCATCATAAAAGTGCATCTATCCATCATAAAAGTGCCTCCATCCATCATTAAAGTGCATCTATCCATCATAAAAGTGCCTCCATCCATCATAAAAGTGCCTCCACCATCCATCATAAAAGTGCTTCCATCCATCACAAAAATGCGCCCATTCATCATAAAAGTGCCACCATCATAAAAGTGCATCTATCCATCAAAAAAGTGCCTCCATCCATCATAAAAGTGCATCTATTCATCATAAAAGTGCATCTATCCATCATAAAAGTGCCTCCATCCATCATAAAAGTGCATCTATTCATCATAAAAGTGCATCTATTCATCATAAAAGTGCATCTATCCATCATAAAAGTGCCTCCATCCATCATAAAAGTGCATCTATTCATCATAAAAGTGCATCTATTCATCATAAAAGTGCATCCATCCATCAAAAAAGTGCCTCCATCCATCATAAAAGTGCATCTATTCATCATAAAAGTGCATCCATCCATCAAAAAAGTGCATCCATCCATCCATCAAAAAAGTGCCTCCATCCATCATAAAAGTGCATCTATTCATCATAAAAGTGCATCCATCCATCAAAAAAGTGCCTCCATCCATCATAAAAGTGCATCTATTCATCATAAAAGTGCATCTATTCATCATAAAAGTGCATCCATCCATCAAAAAAGTGCATCTATTCATCATAAAAGTGCATCCATCCATCAAAAAAGTGCATCTGTTCATCATAAAAGTGCATCTATTCATCATAAAAGTGCATCTATCCATCAAAAAAGTGCATCTATTCATCATAAAAGTGCATCCATCCATCAAAAAAGTGCCTCCATCCATCATAAAAGTGCCTCCATCCACCATAAAAGAGCACATGAATGCTGTGTTCCACTCCAGTTTTAGACATGCACTTGTGAACTTCCCTAAGCACTTCCCCTCGGGGGAATCCCCGCCGCCATTTTGAAGTGCGTTCCGCTTTGTGAAGTGGACAAGGGAAGTTTATATGGACAGATCCTTGCTCTCTCGATTCTGACCGAAGGAGCGAGTCTGCTTCATATACCACAATGCAACACGATTGTGACGTCACCGCATATCGCGTTTAATTTACCCCACCACAAACCCAACAAAATATTTTTTTAAACTTTTAAAACAACCTAAATACACCTATATACATATAGAATGCTGCATTAAACAATTTTGCCAAGGAAAAAATAATAATAATAAATCAACTCCATTGTGGATTTGAAGTGATCAAGGGTTTAGGACGTTCCAGTTCAGTCCATTGCAGATGTTCCTCCAGTAGTGGCACTCATGCAATGACGCACATCCAGTGAACGAGACGGAGGGAAGTTAACGAGTGAAGGGCATAATACAAATGAACTGGAACACAGCACAAGTGTGCCATTTGGGACAGGGCCTAAGACACTGATTAGCTGGATCAGGTGTGTTTAATTGGGGTTGGAGCTAAACTCTGCAGGACAGCGGCCCTCCAGGACCGAGTTTAGAGACCCCTGCTTTAAAGTATGGGATATTTGGAATATGATCCTGTACAGTAGTGAAAAGCATCAATATTTAGATAAGATTTGACAGTTTATTTGAATAATAATCTACAAGATAAGGGTTAGGGTCTTAGATGAACACTTTACAGTTGGTTTGGATACTGTAGGTCAGGGGTGTCCAATCCTGCTCCTGGAGGGCCACTGTCCTGCAGAGTTTAGCTCCAACCCCAATTAAACACACCTGAACCAGCTAATCAAGGTTTTATTAGGCATACTAGAAACTTCCAGACAGGTGTTGAGGCCAGTTGGAGATAAACTCTGCAGGACAGTGGCTCTCCAGGACCGACTTTGGACACTCCTGCTGCTGTAAGTCATTCCGTTCAAATGCTATTGAAGTTAGAAATGTGTACCAATGTCGTATGTAACTTTAGAGACGGTCCCTAAATTTGCGAATATCGAACGTCAGACCAACTTTATCCCAGTACACGGAGGGATAATCACAGAAGTGAATGGTTTGTGGGATTAAATAAAATATCACAATTTAATGCTATTTAACTTAATAAAACAGACTGAGTCTATGAGGAATGGCAACCCCGAAATGTATACGCAAGGTTTGAGGGACTTTAAGTTACCGTCACGTGTCAGATAGGGCTATATTTTATCCCAAACACAATAAAACTTCTTTAGGATGTTCGTAGCAAAATAATCTACAATGTAGAATTGACTCAAGTATGTTCTAAACTATTTTTCCTGGTAATATCCGGACTACTTTGAGTGTTTACCTCAGCGCGTCAGGCTGTGATGCTTATACCAACAGGCAGATGGCGCCGCTCCGCTTTAAAGCTGATGTGCAGATAAACATGAGGAGATAACACATGGCTCTGTTTCTACTTATATATAAACATATATAGAAGATATCTAAGTCAAGAAAACTATTGAAGAATTAAAGTGACGGCGGAGGAGGAGAACGGCAGACACGTGAGCTAGATTTCACTCGGCGTCATGATTTCTTTCTTCTGTCGAAAACAAACGTTGATAATTCAGTTTTATTGTATAACAAAATGTGCAGAGAAAATGAATGGTGACTGAGACTCTCTGTCACTAACTGCCTTTGATCCGAGGCCACTATACTTATTTGGGTTTTCTTTTTGCCGTTCACACAAAATAATCAAAAAGACTTATTAGCTACAGAAAAGTCATTTTTTAATAATTTACTTATCAAGGCAAGAACAAAGAGAAGCCATGCTGAAAAGATAGGCCGATTACCACTTTTGCATTAGATTCATGTTTAAGTACACAATCTATAACACCAGTCAACATACACAAACAACAGTCAAGCTGACAATACTTTACTCATTATTTATCAGAATATATTTCTGTTGGACTGTATGAGAGGATTCACTCTTGATCAGGTTTTTATTCCTAAAGTGTTGTTGGTCGGGCGGGACAGACGAAACTCCACTTCAGAAAACTACAGGATTATAAAAAAAAAAAACATAATAATGAGCTGATTCTAATAACCATGTTTTTGATGATGAAGAGAGCAGAATAAGAGCTGTGTTTCACCTCTTCATCATTTGTGCTGTAAAGCTCCAGTTCCTCGTCTTCACATTGTTGGTGTGTTTTCTTACACACTTGAAGTTTGATCTGCAATACGCCTAAAATACCATAAACATTTATGATTAAACATTATATATATATATAGCATATGTAACCCGTAGATATTTTATATGATTTATTATTTTAGTTGATACATAACCCTGAATTCTCACCTATTATTGCCAAAAACATCACAATGCTCAGAATGACGTATAAAACTATCAGAGCTTGCAGTGTTTTTTGACTTTGCAAGATATTGTTCACTTCTGTCTGATCTCGAGCGGCTTCAGTCAAGAACCGAAAATACAAGAGTTTTGAGTTTAGAAACATCAAACATGCATCAATATTACACAGACCTATTGGAAATAAAGGTTAAAATACAAAATTGATTCATTATGAGCATGAATTTAGATCATATATTGATAACAACAGATCAAACCGGATTAAGGTTATTTTATACACACTCACCCGTGATGTAAAGTCTGGTGCCGTTGCTGAACTGTAGAAGAAAGCCTGTTTTTGCACAATAATATATTCCTAATTCATCAAGAGTTACGTTAATAATAAATAACCGGCTGAAAGTTAGTGATGAATATTTATCTTTGAATCTTTCGTCATATAATTGAGGTGTCGTAGCTCCTGATGAGAAAGTTCGCATTATCAGCGCTGGAGAATCTGTCAGTTTCTGGAAAACCCATAAAATCTCTCTTAAGTCAATCGGACAGTCTAAAGTCACGTTTTCCCCTAAATTCACCTTTAGATCAGTTAAACTCTCAGTAGTTTGACACACCAGCAGAACTATGGAGAAACACACAGATCATTGAGGTTATTCTGTAAAAGTTAACATTGTAAACAAATTCATCTCTGTAAAACTATCCAAAATCAATAAAACCATAAAAATGGAGTGAGTTAAACTTACTGAAGAGTAAAAGCTGTAGCGTCCTCATTCTGTTTGTGTTTAATTTCTATGCAGTGAAATATTTGACTATGAATCTGAGCAGAAGTGGAACTGCAGAATAAACAGACACCAAACGCTCTTAATAGAGATGAAGTGGATCAGACGAAGACAAAGATATCAGAGGACAATGAGTTGAGGGTTATTTTTCCACAGTGTGTGACTATGAGCACGTACTTTAACATTTGACCCAGAGCAGAGCTGAAGCGACTAACCCACAGCGGTGAGAACACACACTCAGAGCGGATGAATACACACACAATCAAGACACCATAAACACACCAGAAGACTCACAACAGCACTCAACATTACACAAGTCAAGGTTTATTTGTCAAATGTGCTAAATTACTAAGGCCTACACTCTCAGAAAGAGTTTGTTTCTTGGGGAACAAAACGTATTACTGTACCTTTAAAGGTACACAATTGGTCGTTAGGGTAGAGTTACACCATAGTCTTCCTCACTTAGAGCAGAAGTTCGGTCCTAGAGAGCCGCTGTCCTGCAGAGTTTGGCTCCAACCCTGAGAGACGTCTATAGAAGCTCTTATTGAGGATTAACAGAGCTTTAGATGCTTTATTGAACATGTTTGGTCGCCATTATGGAGATCAGTGTTTCATTTAGTTGGGCCGTTTGACTCTTGGCTTTTTATGTGAGTTTGTGGTTTTTGTTACAGTGTTAACAGAACACATAATCTGTTCAAATCACAATAATCATGAAGAAAAATGTTTGACTAAACTCCTCACTGACTAAAAATGTTAATAAATAATATTCACCAACAATACTTTCTTGCCACAGATCAGACATTATGAATTTTGCTTTTTAAATGCATTCTAGGGGGAAAAAAAGACGCACACAGATATCAAGAATCAGCATATGAATCTCAACAATGAAGACATACTTAATGCTGCAATGCATGCTGGGAGTCATGAGTTTTATATTACGGTGGGTTAGAAGGGTTGGAGCTAAACTCTGCAGGACATCAGCTCTCTAGGACCGAACTTGCCTCTGATTTAGAGCTATAGAAATGTACCCTTAAGGGAACCACCCCAGTGACGGACACTTGTACCTTAAAAGGTAAAATTATGTACTCTTTTGTTTTTTGAGAGTGTATTTATTGACACTGAAGTATGTTAATAAACCCAAAAGTGTTTATTGTCCTGAAGGATATTTTTTTAATGACCCTATAAGTGATTAAAACACTAAACTTGGTTAAGGCATTTATCTGACAGAATTATTTGGCAAAAAACTGCAGCTACAGGTTTTATTTTACTATGCAAGATACAGAAACATACATTGACTAAAACATAATCAGTTATTAATATATCGTTGGTTCTCTTGTTTTTGCATGTGTTCATATTTTCTTGTAATGATAGCCTGGCTAATAGTGACGTCCACACAATCGGGCATGTCTCATTGCGACATCACAAATAAAACGATTGACTCCAGGCACAATTACTCAATATAAATCTTTAAAACGTTTAATAATATTTGAATAAATGGTCAATTTTCTGACGTTTGGCCACTGATGTAAAATGATATACAGTAATGTTTATATAAAAACCCAAAGTCAAAAGAGTGAAGCCACTCAAAGCTACATATAGAACTTGTATTAATATTTCATTTACAACCCCAAATCAGAAAAAGTTGGGACCGTATGGAAAACGCAAAAAAAAAAGTGATTTCTAAATTTACTTTGACTTGTATTTCATTGCAGACAATATGAACAAAAAATATTTCATGTTTTGTCTGGTCAACTTCATGTCATTTGTAAATATGCATCCTTTCCTGTCATTCAGACCTGCAACACATTTCAAAAAAAGATGGGACAGTAAAGCATTTACCACTTTGTAATGTTGCCATTCCTTTTCACAACACTTAAAAGACGTTTAGGGACTGAAGACACCAAGTGATGAAGTGTTTCAGGTGTAATTTTGTCCCATTCTTCCTGCAAACAAGTCTTAAGGTGGGCAACAGTACGGGGTCTTCGTTGTCGCATTTTGCGCTTCAAAATGTGCCACACATTCTCTATTGGAGACAGGTCGGGACTGAGGCAGGCCAGTCAAGAACCCGTACCCTCTTCCTCCGCAGCCAGGACTTTGTAATGTGGTTTTGCATTGTCTTCTTGATATATGCATGGACGTCCCTGGAAAAGATGTCTTCTTGAAGGCAGCATATTATGCTCCAAAATCTCTATGTACTTTTCAGCATTAATGGAGCCTTCACAGAAGTGCAAGTTACCTTTGCCAAGGGCACTGACACAACCCCATACCATGACAGACCCTGGCTTCTGGACTTGTTGCTGGTAACAGTCTGGATGATCCTTTTCTTCTTTGGTCCGGAGCACACGGCGTCCATTCCTCCCAAAAAATACCTCAAATACTGCTTCATCTGAGCCCACAGTACACGTTTCCACTGTGTGATGGTCCATCCCAGATGCCTCCGAGCCCAGAGAAGTCGACGGCGCTTCTGGACACTGTTAACATAGGGCTTCCTTTTGGCACAGTACAGTTTTAACTGGCATTTGTGGATGTAACTACGTATTGTGGTACTTGACAAAGGTTTGCCAAAGTAGTCCTGAGCCCATGTGGTGATATCGCTTCTAGATGATGACGATTCTTGATGCAGTGCCGCCTGAGGGATCGGAGATCACGGTTGTTCAGCTTAGGCTTGCGCCCTTGTCCTTTACGCACTGAAATTCCTCCAGATTCCTTGAATCTTTTAATTATGTTATGCACTGTTGAATGTGAAATATCCAAATCTCTTCCTATCTTTCTTTGAGGAACATTGTTTATAAACATTTCAATAATTTTCTCACGTATTTGTTGGCAAACTGGCGATCCTCGGCCCATCTTTGCTCCTAAAGGATTAGACCTTTCTTGGATGCTGCTTTTGTACCAAATCATAATTACAATCACCTGTTGACATCACCTGTTTCAAATCACATCATTACTTAAACATTTTACCTCATTACTAGCCCTAAATTGCACCGGTCCCAACTTTTTTTTAAATGTGTTGCAGGTCTGAATGACAGGAAAGGATTCATATTTACAAATGACATGAAGTTGACCAGACAAAACATGAAATATGTTGTGTTCATATTGTCTACAATGAAATACAAGTCAAAGTAAATTTAGAAATCACTTCCTTTTTTTTTTTTTGCGTTTTCCATACTGTCCCAACTTTTTCTGATTTGGGGTTGTATAAGAAATTATCAAGACCAAGGCAAAGAAAGGCTGTGCTGAGAAAATATTGAGAATTTTACATTATATACGTCTATGAAACAAACATCAGTCAATCTTAAACAAACAACAGTCAAGCTGACAATACTTTACTCATTATTTATCAGAATATATTTCTGTTGGACTGTATGAGAGGATTCACTCTTGATCAGGTTTTTATTCCTAAAGTGTTGTTGGTCGGGCGGAACAGACGAAACTCCACTTCAGAAAACTACAGGATTATAAAAATATAAAACAATAACAATGAGCTGCTAATGTCCATGTTTTTGATGATGAAGAGAGCAGAATAAGAGCTGTGTTTCACCTCTTCATCATTTGTGCTGTAAAGCTCCAGTTCCTCGTCTTCACATTGTTGGTGTGTTTTCTTACACACTTGAAGTTTGATCTGCAATACGCCTAAAATACCATAAACATTTATGATTAAACATTATAAAACTCATCACTAACGCAATGTAACATGTAGATATTTTATATGATTTATTATTTTAGTTGATACATAACCCTGAATTCTCACCTATTATTGCCAAAAACATCACAATGCTCAGAATGACGTATAAAACTATCAGAGCTTGCAGTGTTTTTTGACTTTGCAAGATATTGTTCACTTCTGTCTGATCTTCTGTCAAGAACAGAAAATACAAGAGTTATGAGTTTAGAAACATCAAACATGCATCAATATTACACAGACGTGATGGAAATAAAGGTTAAAATACACAATTGATTCATTATGAGCATGAATTTAGATCATATATTGATAACAACAGATCAAACCGGATTTAGGTTATTTTATACACACTCACCCGTGATGTAAAGTCTGGTGCCGTTGCTGAACTGTAGAAGAGAGCCTGATTTTGCACAATAATATATTCCTAATTCATCAAGAGTTACGTTACTAATAAATAACCGACTGAAAGTTAGTGATGAATATTTGTGTTTGAATCTTTCATCATATAATTGAGGTTTTGTAGATCCTGTTGTGAAAGTTCGCATTATCAGCGCTGGAGAATCTGTCAGTTTCTGGAAAACCCAAAAAATCTCCTTTACGTCAATCTGACAGTCTAAAGTCACGTTTTCCCCTAAATTCACCTTTAGATCAGTTAAACTCTCAGTAGTTTGACACACCAGCAGAAC
Source organism: Gobio gobio (assembly GCF_949357685.1). Lineage (NCBI taxonomy): Eukaryota > Metazoa > Chordata > Actinopteri > Cypriniformes > Gobionidae > Gobio > Gobio gobio. The sequence goes on from NC_137120.1 coordinate 40,694,330, forward strand.
TGTGGAGAAACACACAGATCATTCAGGTTATTCTGTAAAAGTTAACATTGTAAACAAATTCATCTCTGTAAAACTATCCAAAATCAATAAAACCATAAAAATGGAGTGAGTTAAACTTACTGAAGAGTAAAAGCTGCGGCGTCCTCATTCTGTTTGTGTTTAATTTCTATGCAGTGAAATATTTGACTATGAATCTGAGTGGAAGTGGAACTGCAGAATAAACAGACACCAAACGCTCTTAATAGAGATGAAGTGGATCAGACGAAGACAAAGATATCAGAGGACAATGAGTTGAGGGTTATTTTTCCACAGTGTGTGACTATGAGCACGTACTTTAACATTTGACCCAGAGCAGAGCTGAAGCGACTAACCCACAGCGGTGAGAACACACACTCAGAGCGGATGAATACACACACAATCAAGACACCATAAACACACCAGAAGACTCACTACAGCACTCAACATTACACAAGTCACGGTTTATTTGTCAAATGTGCTAAATTACTAAGGCCTACACTCTCAGAAAGAGTTTGTTCCTTGGGGTACAAAATGTATTACTGTACCTTTAAAGCTACACAATTGGTCGTTAGGGTAGAGTTACACCATAGTCTTCCTCACTTAGAGCAGAAGTTCGGTCCTAGAGAGCCGCTGTCCTGCAGAGTTTGGCTCCAACCCTGAGAGACGTCTATAGAAGCTCTTATTGAGGATTAACAGAGGTTTAGATGTTTTATTGAACATGTTTGGTCACCATTATGGAGATCAGTGTTTGATTTAGTTGGGCCGTTGGACTCTTGCCTTTTTTTGTGAGTTTGTGGTTTTTGTTACAGTGTTAACAGAACACATAATCTGTTCAAATCACAAGAATCATGAAGAAAAATGTTTGACTAAACTCCTCACTGACTAAAAATGTTAATAAATAATATTCACCAACAATACTTTCATGCCACAGATCAGACATTCTGAATTTTGCTTTTTAAATGCATTCGGGGGAAAAAAGTTTAGACGCACACAGATATCAAGAATCAGCATATGAATCTCATTATTGTGACATACTAAATGCTGCAATGCATGCTGGGAGTCATGAGTTTTATATTACGGTGGGTTAGTAGGGTTGGAGCTAAACTCTGCAGGACATCAGCTCTCTAGGACTGAACTTGCCTCTGATTTAGAGCTACAGAAATTTCACGAGTTCACACGTACATCAAATTAAATGGAGTAAAGATTATGCGTATTTGGCGTGCTGTCCGGGCTCGGAATTTGGCCCGAACCCAGAGTATCCCCCCCATGATGAAGATAGTCTAGAACTAGACTGTATTTTATTATGGATTGTGTTGACGTCTAATGAGTTTATTAAATCAAAGTGAGGAGATGGGGTGGTGGAGGGATGCTAAAAATAAAAACGGTCAACGAAAGAAGGTAAATATGCTGTGTATATACACACACCTCTTATCGTTGATTAAATCGATTGGCTTGATATGCTCCACATGTGTTTAATTAGGTTTAATTATCTGAGGGTGCTCCACTTGGGTTTGATTAGGTTACATTATCTGGCGTGCTCCATTGTTTAGATAGGTTTAATTATCTGGACGTGCTCCTCCCGAAATTAGTTACTAAAACTTCACGTAAACACCCCAGTGACGGACACTTGTACCTTAAAAGGTACAATTTTGTACTCTTTTGTTTTTTTGTGTATTTATTGACACTGTAATATGTTAACAAACCCAAAATTGTTATTGTCCGGAAGGATATATATTTTGTAATGACCCTATAAGTGATTAAAACACTAAACTTGGTTAAGGCATTTATCTGACAGAATTATTTGGCAAAAAACTGCAGCTACAGGTTTTATTTTACTATGCAAGACACAATGCATAGAAATAATTTTTTTTTTACAGAAACATACATTGACTAAAACATAATCAGTTATTAATAAATATCGTTGGTTCTCTTGTTTTTGCATGTGTTCATAATTTCTTGTAATGATAGCCTGGCTAATAGTGACGTCCACACAATCGGGCATGTCTCATTGCGACATCACAAATAAAACAATTGACTCCAGGCACAATTACTCAATATAAATCTTTAAAATGTTTAATAATATTTGAATAAATGGTCAATTTTCTGATGTTTGGCCACTACTGTATATCATTTTACATCAATGTTTATATAAAAACCCAAAGTCAAAAGAATGAAGCCACTCAAAGCTACATATAGAACTTGTATTAATATTTCATTTATAAGAAATTATCAAGACAAAGGCAAAGAAAGGCTGTGCTGAGAAAATATTGAGAATTTTACATTATAAACATCCATGAAACAAACATCAGTCAATCTTAAACAAACATCAGTCAAGCTGACAATACTTTACTCATTATTTATCAGAATATATTTCTGTTGGACTGTATGAGAGGATTCACTCTTGATCAGGTTTTTATTCCTAAAGTGTTGTTGGTCGGGCGGGACAGACGAAACTCCACTTCAGAAAACTACAGGATTATAAAAATATAAAACCATAATAAAGAGCTGATTGTAATATCCATGTTTTTGATGATGAAGAGAGCAGAATAAGAGCTGTGTTTCACCTCTTCATCATTTGTGCTGTAAAGCTCCAGTTCCTCGTCTTCACATTGTTGGTGTGTTTTCTTACACACTTGAAGTTTGATCTGCAATACGCCTAAAATACCATAAACATTTATGATTAAACATTATATATATATATATGTAGCATATATGTAACGCGTAGATATTTGATATGATTTATTATTTTAGTTGATACATAACCCTGAATTCTCACCTATTATTGCCAAAAACATCACAATGCTCAGAATGAAGTATAAAATCATTGGAGTTTGTGTTGTATTTGGAAATTTCGAGATATTCTTCACTTCTGTCTGATTGTGATCTCGAGCGGCTTCTGTCAAGAACAGAAAATACAAGAGTTTTGAGTTTAGAAACATCAAACATGCATCAATATTACACAGACCTGATGGAAGTAAAGGTTAAAATACACAATTGATTCATTATGAGCATGAATTTAGATCATATATTAATATAACAGATCAAACCGGATTTAGGTTATTTTATACACACTCACCCGTGATGTAAAGTCTGGTGCCGTTGCTGAACTGTAGAAGAGAGCCTGTTTTTGCACAATAATATATTCCTAATTCATCAAGAGTTACGTTAATAACAAATAACCGGCTGAAAGTTAGTAATGAATATTTGTCTTTGAATCTTTCATCATATAATTGAGGTTTTGTAGATCCTGTTGTGAAAGTTCGCATTATCAGCACTGGAGAATCTGTCAGTTTCTGGAAAACCCAAAAAACATCTTTTACGTCAATCTGACAGTCTAAAGTCACGTTTTGCCCTAAATTCACTCGTTTATCTGTTAAACTCTCAGTAGTTTGACACACCAGCAGAACTGTGGAGAAACACACAGATCTTTGAGGTTATTCTGTAAAAGTTAACATTGTAAACAAATTCATCTCTGTAAAACTATCCAAAATCAATAAAACCATAAAAATGGAGTGAGTTAAACTTACTGAAGAGTAAAAGCTGTAGCGTCCTCATTCTGTTTGTGTTTAATTTCTATGCAGTGAAATATTTGACTATGAATCTGAGCAGAAGTGCTCCTGCAGAATAAACACAAACCAAACGCTCTTAACAGAGATGAAGTGGATCAGACGAAGACAAAGATATCAGAGGACAATGAGTTGAGGGTTATTTTTCCACAGTGTGTGACTATGAGCACGTACTTTACCATTTGACCCAGAGCAGAGCTGAAGCGAATAACCCACAGCGGTGAGAACACACACTCCGAGCGGATGAATACACACACAATCAAGACACCATAAACACACCAGAAGACTCACTACAGCACTCAACATTACACAAGTCACGGTTTATTTGTCAAATGTGCTAAATTACTAAGGCCTACACTCTCAGAAAGAGTTTGTTTCTCGGGGAACAAAACGTATCACTGTACCTTTTAAAGGTACACAATTGGTCGTTAGGGTAGAGTTACACCATAGTTTTCCTCACTTAGAGCAGAAGTTCGGTCCTAGAGAGCCGCTGTCCTGCAGAGTTTGGCTCCAACCCTGAGAGACGTCTATAGAAGCTCTTATTGAGGATTAACAGAGGTTTAGATGTTTTATTGAACATGTTTGGTCGCCATTATGGAGATCAGTGTTTCATTTAGTTGGGCCGTTTGACTCTTGGCTTTTTATGTGAGATTGTGGTTTTTGTTACAATGTTAACAGAACACATAATCTGTTCAAATCACAATAATCATGAAGAAAAATGTTTGACTAAACTCATCACTGACTAAAAATGTTAATAAATAATATTCACCAACAATACTTTCTTGCCACAGATCAGACATTCTGAATTTTTATTTTTAAATGCATTCGGGGGAAAAAAGTTTAGACGCACACAGATATCAAGAATCAGCATATGAATCTCAACAATTGTGACATACTAAATGCTGCAATGCATGCTGGGAGTCATGAATTTTATATTACGGTGGGTTAGAAGGGTTGGAGCTAAACTCTGCAGGACATCAGCTCTCTAGGACTGAACTTGCCTCTGATTTAGAGCTATAGAAATGTACCCTTAAGGGAACCACCCCAGTGACGGACACTTGTACCTTAAAAGGTAAAATTTTGTACTCTTTTGTTTTTTGAGAGTGTATTTATTGACACTGAAATATGTTAATAAACCCAAAAGTGTTTATTGTCCTGAAGGATATATATTTTTTAATGACCCTATAAGTGATTAAAACACTAAACTTGGTTAAGGCATTTATCTGACAGAATTATTTGGCAAAAAACTGCAGCTACAGGTTTTATTTTACTATGCAAGATACAGAAACATACATTGACTAAAACATAATCAGTTATTAATATATCGTTGGTTCTCTTGTTTTTGCATGTGTTCATATTTTCTTGTAATGATAGCCTGGCTAATAGTGACGTCCACACAATCGGGCATGTCTCATTGCGACATCACAAATAAAACGATTGACTCCAGGCACAATTACTCAATATAAATCTTTAAAACGTTTAATAATATTTGAATAAATGGTCAATTTTCTGACGTTTGGCCACTGATGTAAAATGATATACAGTAATGTTTATATAAAAACCCAAAGTCAAAAGAGTGAAGCCACTCAAAGCTACATATAGAACTTGTATTAATATTTCATTTACAACCCCAAATCAGAAAAAGTTGGGACCGTATGGAAAACGCAAAAAAAAAAGTGATTTCTAAATTTACTTTGACTTGTATTTCATTGCAGACAATATGAACAAAAAATATTTCATGTTTTGTCTGGTCAACTTCATGTCATTTGTAAATATGCATCCTTTCCTGTCATTCAGACCTGCAACACATTTCAAAAAAAGTTGGGACAGTAAAGCATTTACCACTTTGTAATGTTGCCATTCCTTTTCACAACACTTAAAAGACGTTTAGGGACTGAAGACACCAAGTGATGAAGTGTTTCAGGTGTAATTTTGTCCCATTCTTCCTGCAAACAAGTCTTAAGGTGGGCAACAGTACGGGGTCTTCGTTGTCGCATTTTGCGCTTCAAAATGTGCCACACATTCTCTATTGGAGACAGGTCGGGACTGAGGCAGGCCAGTCAAGTACCCGAACCCTCTTCCTCCGCAGCCAGGACTTTGTAATGTGGTTTTGCATTGTCTTCTTGAAATATGCATGGACGTCCCTGGAAAAGATGTCTTCTTGAAGGCAGCATATTATGCTCCAAAATCTCTATGTACTTTTCAGCATTAATGGAGCCTTCACAGAAGTGCAAGTTGCCTTTGCCAAGGGCACTGACACAACCCTATACCATGACAGACCCTGGCTTCTGGACTTGTTGCTGGTAACAGTCTGGATGATCCTTTTCTTCTTTGGTCCGGAGCACACGGCGTCCATTCCTCCCAAAAAATACCTCAAATACTGCTTCATCTGACCACAGTACATGTTTCCACTGTGTGATGGTCCATCCCAGATGCCTCGAGCCCAGAGAAGTCGACGGCGCTTCTGGACACTGTTAACATAGGGCTTCCTTTTGGCACAGTACAGTTTTAACTGGCATTTGTGGATGTAACTACGTATTGTGGTACTTGACAAAGGTTTGCCAAAGTAGTCCTGAGCCCATGTGGTGATATGGCTTCTAGATGATGACGATTCTTGATGCAGTGCCGCCTGAGGGATCGGAGATCACGGTTGTTCAGCTTAGGCTTGCGCCCTTGTCCTTTACGCACTGAAATTCCTCCAGATTCCTTGAATCTTTTAATTATGTTATGCACTGTTGAATGTGAAATATCCAAATCTCTTCCTATCTTTCTTTGAGGAACATTGTTTTTAAACATTTCAATAATTCTCACGTATTTGTTGGCAAACTGGCGATCCTCGGCCCATCTTTGCTCCTAAAGGATTAGACCTTTCTTGGATGCTGCTTTTGTACCAAATCATAATTACAATCACCTGTTGACATCACCTGTTTCAAATCACATCATTACTTAACCATTTTACCTCATTACTAGCCCTAAATTGCACCTGTCCCAACTTTTTTTGAAATGTGTTGCAGGTCTGAATGACAGGAAAGGATGCATATTTACAAATGACATGAAGTTGACCAGACAAAACATGAAATATTTTGTGTTCATATTGTCTGCAATGAAATACAAGTCAAAGTAAATTTAGAAATCACTTCCTTTTTTTTTTTTTTTGCGTTTTCCATACTGTCCCAACTTTTTCTGATTTTGGGTTGTATAAGAAATTATCAAGACAAAGGCAAAGAAAGGCTGTGCTGAGAAAATATTGAGAATTTTACATTATATACGTCTATGAAACAAACATCAGTCAATCTTAAACAAACAACAGTCAAGCTGACAATACTTTACTCATTATTTATCAGAATATATTTCTGTTGGACTGTATGAGAGGATTCACTCTTGATCAGGTTTTTATTCCAAAAGTGTTGTTGGTCGGGCGGAACAGACGAAACTCCACTTCAGAAAACTACAGGATTATAAAAATATAAAACAATAATAATGAGCTGCTAATATCCATGTTTTTGATGATGAAGAGAGCAGAATAAGAGCTGTGTTTCACCTCTTCATCATTTGTGCTGTAAAGCTCCAGTTCCTCGTCTTCACATTGTTGGTGTGTTTTCTTACACACTTGAAGTTTGATCTGCAATACGCCTAAAATACCATAAACATTTATGATTAAACATTATAAAACTCATCACTAACACAATGTAACATTTAGATATTTTATATGATTTATTATTTTAGTTGATACATAACCCTTAATTCTCACCTATTATTGCCAAAAACATCACAATGCTCAGAATGACGTATAAAACTATCAGAGCTTGCAGTGTTTTTTGACTTTGCAAGATATTGTTCACTTCTGTCTGATCTTCTGTCAAGAACAGAAAATACAAGAGTTATGAGTTTAGAAACATCAAACATGCATCAATACTACACAGACGTGATGGAAATAAAGGTTAAAATACACAATTGATTCATTATGAGCATGAATTTAGATCATATATTGATATAACAACAGATCAAACCGGATTTAGGTTATTTTATACACACTCACCCGTGATGTAAAGTCTGGTGCCGTTGCTGAACTGTAGAGGATGGCCTGTTTTTGCACAATAATATATTCCTAATTCATCAAGAGTTACGTTAATAATAAATAACCGGCTGAAAGTTAGTGATGAATATTTGTCTTTGAATCTTTCATCAAATAATTGAGGTGTCGTAGCTCCTGATGTGAAAGTTCGCATTATCACCACTGGAGAATCTGGCAGTTTCTGGAAAAACCAATAAACATCTCTTACGTCAATCTGACAGTCTAAAGTCACGTTTTGCCCTAAATTCACCTTTAGATCAGTTAAACTCTCAGTAGTTTGACACACCAGCAGAACTGTGGAGAAACACACAGATCATTGAGGTTATTTTTTTGTTAGATGACAATAAAATCATGCATGAACTTAAACTTACAGACGAGTAAAAGCTGTGGCGTCCTCATTCTGTGGCTGTTGAACTCGCTGTGAGATGGTTAACTTCACTAGGGATCTGAGAGGAAGTGTTGCAGAAAATAAGAAGAGGAAGAAAACCACCAGACTCGCTTCAATAGAGGATGTTGTGAAACAGTTTGACACAAGTCAAACTGACTTAAGAAATACTACAGTATTAGTTTTCCAGCAGGTCAAAGTGTGTACAGGTGCTGGTCATATAATTAGTATATCATCAAAAAGTTGATTTATTTCATTAATTCCATTCAAAAGGTGAAACTTGTAAATTATATTAATTAATTACACACAGACTGATATATTTCAAATGTTTATTTATTTTAATTTTGATGATTATAACTGACAACTAAGGAAAATCCAGTATCTCAGAAAATTAGAATATTGTGAAAAGGTTAAATATTGAAGACACACTATAATCAGCTGATGAACTCAAAACACCTTCAAAGGCCTTTAAATGGTCTCTCAGTCTAGTTCTGTAGCCGACACAATCATGGAGAAGAAGCTGACCTGACAGCTGTCCAAAAGACGACCATTGACACCTTGCACAAGGAGGGCAAGACACAAAAGGTCATTACAAAAGAGGCTGGCTGTTCACAGAGTTAATAGAGAGACGAAGGGAAGGAAAAGATGTGGTAGAAAAAAGTGTACAAGCAATAGGGATAACCGCACCCTGGAGAGGATTGTGAAACAAAACCCATTCAAAAATGTGGGGGAAATTCACAAAGAGTGGACTGCAGCTGGAGTCAGTGCTTCAAGAACCCCTACACACAGACGCATGCAAGACATTGGTTTCAGCTGTCGCACTCTTGAACAACAGACAGCGTCAGAAGCGTCTCGCTGGGCTAAAGACAGAAAGGACTGGACTGAGTGGTCCAAAGTTATGTTCTCTGATGAAAGTCAATCAGGGTCCCAGAGTCTGGAGGAAGAGAGGAGAGACACACAATCCACGTTGCTTGAGGTCCAGTGTAAAGTTTCCACAGTCAGTGATGGTTTGGGGTGCCATGTCATCCGCTGGTGTTGGTCCACTGTGTTTTCTGAGGTCAGAGGTCAACGCAGCCGTATACCAGGAAGTTTTAGAGCACTTCCTGCTTCCTGCTGCTGACCAACTTTATGGAGTTGTTCTTAATTGGCCAGCAAACCTGCCTGACCTTAACCCCATAGAAAACCAATGGGGTATTGAGAAGAGGAAGATGCGATATGCAGAAGAACTGAAGGCCACTATCAGAGCAGCCTGGGCTCTCATAACACCTGAGCAATGCCACAGACTGATCTCCTCAGGCCACGCCGCATTACTGCAGTAATTCAGGCAAAAGTAGCCCTAACTAAGCATTGAGTGCTGGACATGCTCATACTTTTCATGTTCATACTTTTCAGTTGGCCAAGATTTCTAAAAATCCTTGCTTTGTATTGGTCTTAAAGGAACTGTATGTAAGAAATGTATTTCAATTAATCATAAAATGGCCCTGATATGTCACTAGACATTAAGAAATCATGTTAATTTCAAATACTTATATCACTGACAACAGTTGTCCGGCCAGGATATTGTCATTTAAAAAGTGAAGTTGCAGCCCTCAACTGATGTTGATGTTGACATGTTGTGTTTTGGCCTGAAGCGCCACCCTCCCACTGTCGACCAATCACAAAGTCAGTAGTGTTTCGGCATCCGGGTTGCCAGCTCTGCTCTAGTTACCACAGTTGCAGCTACAAACTTTTTGGATAAAAAATGTCTAAGGAGGGGGAGAGGGAATACACCGCTCTACAGTAATTTGAAAGTGATTGCAGTACCAGTTTTGGCCACATTCCTACATACAGTTCCTTTAAGTAATATTCCAATTTTCTAAGATGCTGATAATCAGTTATAATCATCAAAATTAAAAGAAATAAACATTTGAAATATATCAGTCTGTGTGTAATGAATGAATATAATATACAAGTTTCACTTTTTGAATGGAATTAGTGAAATAAATCAACCTTTTGATGATATTCTAATTATATGACCAGCACCTGTAAGTTTTGTACTTGAATGGGCACTCCACCGCTGGAAAGATGAATGTGTATTAAACTGGGTCATTTATGTAGTAGAAATGTGAAATTATTTTAGAAGTTGGTGCCTTCTAGACTGAGAAAAGCCAGAAAATTTATTTTTGGCTCATGTGGATGAAAGACAACAACTCCCAGAATGCACTTGCTTCGCTGCCCCCCGAGGCCCCTCCCACCGGTCACAGCTCTTGCCCACCTCAGTTCATTCATCAGAGAGTGAGGAGCTGACAGACCAGAATAGACTAATTATTGACACCTGAATAATCAATAAACTCTTAACACAGAAACGTACAATCTGAATAACACACACACACACATACACTTTTGAATGATATATATTGCTTTATTATATACATGTTTAGACGACAAACATCAGTCAATCTAAAACCAACATCAGTCGAGCTAACAATATTTACTCTCATTATTTAGCAGAATATACTTCTATTAGACTGAATGAGAGGATTGTGATCATGTTCGTCTTTGGTTTTTAAAAAAGGAACAAAAGTGTTGTTGGTCGAGCAGGACAGACGAAACTCCACTTCAGAAAACTACAGGAGAGTATAAGTGCATCTATCCATCATAAAAGTGCATCTATCCATCATAAAAGTGCATCTATCCATCATAAAAGTGCATCTATCCATCATAAAAGTGCATCCATCCATCATAAAAGTGCATCCATCCATCATAAAAGTGCATCTATTCATCATAAAAGTGCATCTATCCTGCATCCATCCATCATAAAAGTGCATCCATCCATCATAAAAGTGCATCCATCCATCATAAAAGTGCATCTATCCATCATAAAAGTGCATCTATCCATCATAAAAGTGCATCTATCCATCATAAAAGTGCATCCATCCATCGTAAAAGTGCATCTATCCATCATAAAAGTGCATCCATCCATCGTAAAAGTGCATCCATCCATCATAAAAGTGCATCTATCCATCATAAAAGTGCATCTATCCATTATAAAAGTGCATCCATCCATCATAAAAGTGCATCTATCCATTATAAAAGTGGATCCATCCATCATAAAAGTGCATCCATCCATCATAAAAGTGCATCTGTCCATCGTAAAAGTGCATCTATCCATCATAAAAGTGCATCCATCCATCGTAAAAGTGCATCCATCCATCATAAAAGTGCATCTATCCATTATAAAAGTGCATCCATCCATCATAAAAGTGCATCTATCCATTATAAAAGTGGATCCATCCATCCATCATAAGTGCATCCATCCATCATAAAAGTGCATCTATCCATCGTAAAAGAGCACATGAATGCTGCGTTCCACTCCAGTTTTAGACATGCACTTGTGAACTTCCCTAAGCACTTCCCCTCGGGGGAATCCCCGCCGCCATTTTGAAGTGCGTTCCGCTTTGTGAAGTGGACAAGGGAAGTTTATATGGACAGATCCTTGCTCTCTCGATTTTGACCGAAGGAGCGAGTCTGCTTCATATACCACAATGCAACACGATTGTGACGTCACCGCATATCTCGTTTAATTTACAACTCTATGATATTTTTAAAAATGTTTAAAACAACCCAAATACACCTATATACATATAGAATGCTGCATTAAACAATTTTGCCAAGGAAAAAATAATAATAATAAATCAACTCCATTGTGGATTTGAAGTGATCAAGGGTTTAGGACGTTCCAGTTCAGTCCAGATGTTCCTCCAGTAGTGACACTCATGCAATGACGCACATCCAGTGAACGAGACGGAGGGAAGTTAACGAGTGAAGGACATAATACAAATGAACTGGAACACAGCACAAGTGTGCCATTTGGGACAGGGCCTAAGACACTGATTAGCTGGATCAGGTGTGTTTAATTGGGGTTGGAGCTAAACTCTGCAGGACAGCGGCCCTCCAGGACCGAGTTTGGAGACCCCTGCTTTAAAGTATGGGATATTTGGAATATGAGCCTGTACAGTAGTGAAAAGCATCAATATTTAGATAAGATTTGACAGTTTATTTGAATAATAATCTACAAGATAAGGGTTAGGGTCTTAGATGAACACTTTACAGTTGGTTTGGATACTGTAGGTCAGGGGTGTCCAATCCTGCTCCTGGAGGGCCACTGTCCTGCAGAGTGTAGCTCCAACCCCAATTAAACACACCTGAACCAGCTAATCAAGGTTTTATTAGGCATACTAGAAACTTCCAGACAGGTGTTGAGGCCAGTTGGAGATAAACTCTGCAGGACAGTGGCTCTCCAGGACCGACTTTGGACACTCCTGCTGCTGTAAGTCATTCCGATCAAATGCTATTGAAGTTAGAAATGTGTACCAATGTCGTATGTAACTTTAGAGACGGTCCCTAAATGTGCGAATATCGAACGTCAGACCAACTTTATCCCAGTACACGGAGGGATAATCACAGAAGTGAATGGTTTGTGGGATTAAATAAAATATCACAATTTAATGCTATTTAACTTAATAAAACAGACTGAGTCTATGAGGAATGGCAACCCCGAAATGTATACGCAAGGTTTGAGGGACTTTAAGTTCCCGTCACGTGTCAGATAGGGCTATATTTTATCCCAAACACATCAAAACTTCTTTAGGATGTTCGTAGCAAAATAATATACAATGTAGAATTGACTCAAGTATGTTCTAAACTATTTTTCCTGGTAATATCCGGACTACTTTGAGTGTTTACCTCAGCGCGTCAGGCTGTGATGCTTATACCAACAGGCAGATGGCGCCGCTCCGCTTTAAAGCTGATGTGCAGATAAACATGAGGAGATAACACATGGCTCTGTTTGTATTTATATATAAACATATATAGAAGATATCTAAGTCAAGAAAACTATTGAAGAATTAAAGTGACGGCGGAGGAGGAGAACGGCAGACACGTGAGCTAGATTTCACTCGGCGTCATGATTTCTTTCTTCTGTCGAGAACAAACGTTGATAATTCAGTTTTATTGTATAACAAAATGTGCAGAGAGAATTAATGGTGACTGAGACTCTCTGTCACTAACTGCCTTTGATCCGAGGCCACTATACTTATTTGGGTTTGCTTTTTGCCATCTTCCATCATTGTGAGTTCACATAAAAGAATCAAAAAGACTTACAGAAAATATATATATATTAATAATTTGCTTATCAAGGCAAGAACAAAGAGAAGCAATGTTGAAAAGAGAGTCTTCTTACCATTTTTGCATTAGATTCATGTTTAAGTACACAATCTATAACACCAGTCAACATACACAAACAACAGTCAAGCTGACAATACTTTACTCATTATTTATCAGAATATATTTCTGTTGGACTGAATGAGAGGATTCACTCTTGATCAGGTTTTTATTCCTAAAGTGTTGTTGGTCGGGCGGAACAGATGAAACTCCACTTCAGAAAACTACAGGATTATAAAAAATTAAAAGAAAAACAATAATAATGAGCTGATTGTAATATCCATGTTTTTGATGATGAAGAGAGCAGAATAAGAGCTGTGTTTCACCTCTTCATCATTTGTGCTGTAAAGCTCCAGTTCCTCGTCTTCACATTGTTGGTGTGTTTTCTTACACACTTGAAGTTTGATCTGCAATACGCCTAAAATACCATGAACATTTATGATTAAACATTATATATATATATATATATATATATATATATATATATATATATATATATATATATATATATATATATATATATATATATATATACCATATGTAACCCGTAAATATTTTATATGATTTATTATTTTAGCTGATACATAACCCTGAATTCTCACCTATTATTGCCAAAAACATCACAATGCTTAGAATGACGTATAAAACTATCAGAGCTTGCAGTGTTTTTTGACTTTGCAAGATATTGTTCACTTCTGTCTGATCTTCTGTCAAGAACAGAAAATACAAGAGTTATGAGTTTAGAAACATCAAACATGCATCAATATTACACAGACGTGATGGAAATAAAGGTTAAAATACAAAATTGATTCATTATGAGCATGAATTTAGATCATATATTGATAACAACAGATCAAACCGGATTAAGGTTATTTTATACACACTCACCCGTGATGTAAAGTCTGGTGCCGTTGCTGAACTGTAGAAGAGAGCCTGATTTTGCACAATAATATATTCCTAATTCATCAAGAGTTACGTTATTAATATATAAGCGGCTGAAAGTTAGTGATGAATATTTATGTTTGAATCTTTCGTCATATAATTGAGGTGTCGTAGCTCCTGATGTGAAAGTTCGCATTATCAGCGCTGGAGAATCAGGCAGTTTCTGGAAAACCCATAAAATCTCCTTTACATCAATCTGACAGTCTAAAGTCACGTTTTGCCCTAAATTCACCTTTAGATCAGTTAAACTCTCAGTAGTTTGACACACCAGCAGAACTGTGGAGAAACACACAGATCATTGAGGTTATTCTGTAAAAGTTAACATTGTAAACAAATTCATCTCTGTAAAACTATCCAAAATCAATAAAACCATAAAAATGGAGTGAGTTAAACTTACTGAAGAGTAAAAGCTGCGGCGTCCTCATTCTGTTTGTGTTTAATTTCTATGCAGTGAAATATTTGACTATGAATCTGAGCAGAAGTGCTCCTGCAGAATAAACAGACACCAAACGCTCTTAATAGAGATGAAGTGGATCAGACGAAGACAAAGATATCAGAGGACAATGAGTTGAGGGTTATTTTTCCACAGTGTGTGACTATGAGCACGTACTTTAACATTTGACCCAGAGCAGAGCTGAAGCGACTAACCCACAGCGGTGAGAACACACACTCCGAGCAGATGAATACACACACAATCAAGACACCATAAACACACCAGAAGACTCACTACAGCACTCAACATTACACAAGTCAAGGTTTATTTGTCAAATGTGCTAAATTACTAAGGCCTACACTCTCAGAAAGAGTTTGTTTCTTGGGGAACAAAATGTATTACTAAAACTTCACGTAAACACCCCAGTGACGGACACTTACAATTTTGTACTCTTTTGTTTTTTTGTGTATTTATTGACACTGTAATATGTTAATAAACCCAAAATTGTTATTGTCCGGAAGGATATATATTTTTTAATGACCCTATTAGTGATTAAAACACTAAACTTGGTTAAGGCATTTATCTGACAGAATTATTTGTCAAAAAACTGCAGCTACAGGTTTTATTTTACTATGCAAGACACAATGCATAGAAAGATTTTTTTTTTTACAGAAACATACATTGACTAAAACATAATCAGTTATTAATATATCGTTGGTTCTCTTGTTTTTGCATGTGTTCATATTTTCTTGTAATGATAGCCTGGCTAATAGTGACGTCTACACAATCGGGCATGTCTCATTGCGACATCACAAATAAAACGATTGACTCCAGGCACAATTACTCAATATAAATCTTTAAAATGTTTAATAATATTTGAATAAATGGTCAATTTTCTGATGTTTGGCCACTACTGTATATCATTTTACATCAATGTTTATATAAAAACCCAAAGTCAAAAGAATGAAGCCACTCAAAGCTACATATAGAACTTGTATTAATATTTCATTTATAAGAAATTATCAAGACAAAGGCAAAGAAAGGCTGTGCTGAAAAATATTGAGAATTTTACATTATAAACATCTATGAAACAAACATCAGTCAATCTTAAACAAACAACAGTCAAGCTGACAATACTTTACTCATTATTTATCAGAATATATTTCTGTTGGACTGTATGAGAGGATTCACTCTTGATCAGGTTTTTATTCCTAAAGTGTTGTTGGTCGGGCGGAACAGACGAAACTCCACTTCAGAAAACTACAGGATTATAAAAATATAAAACAATAATAATGAGCTGCTAATATCCATGTTTTTGATGATGAAGAGAGCAGAATAAGAGCTGTGTTTCACCTCTTCATCATTTGTGCTGTAAAGCTCCAGTTCCTCGTCTTCACATTGTTGGTGTGTTTTCTTACACACTTGAAGTTTGATCTGCAATACGCCTAAAATACCATAAACATTTATGATTAAACATTATAAAACTCATCACTAACGCAATGTAACACATAGATATTTTATATGATTTATTATTTTAGTTGATACATAACCCTGAATTCTCACCTATTATTGCCAAAAACATCACAATGCTCAGAATGACGTATAAAACTATCAGAGCTTGCAGTGTTTTTTGACTTTGCAAGATATTGTTCACTTCTGTCTGATCTTCTGTCAAGAACAGAAAATACAAGAGTTATGAGTTTAGAAACATCAAACATGCATCAATATTACACAGACGTGATGGAAATAAAGGTTAAAATACACAATTGATTCATTATGAGCATGAATTTAGATCATATATTGATAACAACAGATCAAACCGGATTTAGGTTATTTTATACACACTCACCCGTGATGTAAAGTCTGGTGCCGTTGCTGAACTGTAGAGGATGGCCTGTTTTTGCACAATAATATATTCCTAATTCATCAAGAGTTACGTTAATAATAAATAACCGGCTCAAAGTTAGTGATGAATATTTGTCTTTGAATCTTTCATCAAATAATTGAGGTGTCGTAGCTCCTGATGTGAAAGTTCGCATTATCACCACTGGAGAATCTGGCAGTTTCTGGAAAAACCAATAAACATCTCTTACGTCAATCTGACAGTCTAAAGTCACGTTTTGCCCTAAATTCACCTTTAGATCAGTTAAACTCTCAGTAGTTTGACACACCAGCAGAACTGTGGAGAAACACACAGATCATTGAGGTTATTTTTTTGTTAGATGACAATAAAATCATACATGAACTTAAACTTACAGACGAGTAAAAGCTGTGGCGTCCTCATTCTGTGGCTGTTGAACTCGCTGTGAGATGGTTAACTTCATTAGGGATCTGAGAGGAAGTGTTGCAGAAAATAAGAAGAGGAAGAAAACCACCAGACTCGCTTCAATAGAGGATGTTGTGAAACAGTTTGACACAAGTCAAACTGACTTAAGAAATACTACAGTATTAGTTTTCCAGCAGGTCAAAGTGTGTACAGGTGCTGGTCATATAATTAGTATATCATCAAAAAGTTGATTTATTTCATTAATTCCATTCAAAAGGTGAAACTTGTAAATTATATTAATTAATTACACACAGACTGATATATTTCAAATGTTTATTTATTTTAATTTTGATGATTATAACTGACAACTAAGGAAAATCCAGTATCTCAGAAAATTAGAATATTGTGAAAAGGTTAAATATTGAAGACACACTATAATCAGCTGATGAACTCAAAACACCTGCAAAGGCCTTTAAATGGTCTCTCAGTCCAGTTCTGTAGCCGACACAATCATGGAGAAGAAGCTGACCTGACAGCTGTCCAAAAGACGACCATTGACACCTTGCACAAGGAGGGCAAGACACAAAAGGTCATTACAAAAGAGGCTGGCTGTTCACAGAGTTAATAGAGAGACGAAGGGAAGGAAAAGATGTGGTAGAAAAAAGTGTACAAGCAATAGGGATAACCGCACCCTGGAGAGGATTGTGAAACAAAACCCATTCAAAAATGTGGGGGAAATTCACAAAGAGTGGACTGCAGCTGGAGTCAGTGCTTCAAGAACCCCTACACACAGACGCATGCAAGACATTGGTTTCAGCTGTCGCACTCTTGAACAACAGACAGCGTCAGAAGCGTCTCGCCTGGGCTAAAGACAAAAAGGACTGGACTGAGTGGTCCAAAGTTATGTTCTCTGATGAAAGTCAATCAGGGTCCCAGAGTCTGGAGGAAGAGAGGAGAGACACACAATCCACGTTGCTTGAGGTCCAGTGTAAAGTTTCCACAGTCAGTGATGGTTTGGGGTGCCATGTCATCCGCTGGTGTTGGTCCACTGTGTTTTCTGAGGTCAGAGGTCAACGCAGCCGTATACCAGGAAGTTTTAGAGCACTTCATGCTTCCTGCTGCTGACCAACTTTATGGAGATGTTCTTAATTGGCCAGCAAACCTGCCTGACCTTAACCTCATAGAAAACCAATGGGGTATTGAGAAGAGGAAGATGCGATATGCAGAAGAACTGAAGACCACTATCAGAGCAGCCTGGGCTCTCATAACACCTGAGCAATGCCACAGACTGATCTCCTCAGGCCACGCCGCATTACTGCAGTAATTCAGGCAAAAGCAGCCCTAACTAAGCATTGAGTGCTGGACATGCTCATACTTTTCATGTTCATACTTTTCAGTTGGCCAAGATTTCTAAAAATCCTTGCTTTGTATTGGTCTTAAGTAATATTCTAATTTTCTGAGATACTGAATTTGGGATTTTCCTTAGTTGTCAGTTATAATCATCAAAATTAAAAGAAATAAACATTTGAAATATATCAGTCTGTGTGTAATGAATGAATATAATATACAAATTTCCCTTTTTGAATGGAATTAGTGAAATAAATCAACCTTTTGATGATATTCTAATTATATGACCAGCACCTGTAAGTTTTGTACTTGAAGGGGCACTTCACCGCTGGACAGATGAATGTGTATTAAACTGGGTCATTTATGTAGTAGAAATTTGAAATTATTTTAGAAATTGGTGCCTTCTAGACTGAGAAAAGACAGAAAATGTATTTTTGGCTCATGTGGATGAAAAACAACAACTCCCAGAATGCACTTGCTTCGCTGCCCCCCCGAGGCCCCTCCCACCGGTCACAGCTCTTGCCCATCTCAGTTCATTCATCAGAGAGTGAGGAGCTGACAGACCAGAATAGACTAATTATTGACACTGAATAATCAATAAACTCTTAACACAGAAACGTACAATCTGAATAACACACACACACACACACACACACACACACATACACTTTTGAACAATATATATTGCTTTATTACATACATGTTTAGACAACAAACATCAGTCAATCTAACAATTTTTACTCTCATTATTTAGCAGAATATACTTCTATTAGACTGTATGAGAGGATTATGATCATGTTCGTCTTTGGTTTTTAAAAAAGGAACAAAAGTGTTGGTCGAGCGGGACAGACGAAACTCCCCTTCAGAAAACTACAGAAGAGTATAAGTGCATCTATCCATCATAAAAGTGCATCCATCCATCATAAAAGTGCATCTATCCATCATAAAAGTGCCTCCATCCATCATTAAAGTGCATCTATCCATCATAAAAGTGCATCTATCCATCATAAAAGTGCATCCATCCATCATAAAAGTGCATCTATCCATCATAAAAGTGCATCTATTCATCATAAAAGAGCATCTATCCATCATAAAAGTGCCTCCATCCATCATAAAAGTGCCTCCATCCATCATAAAAGTGCATCTATCCATCATAAAAGTGCATCTATTCATCATAAAAGTGCCTCCATCCGTCATAAAAGTGCCTCCATCCATCATAAAAGTGCATCTATTCATCATAAAAGAGCATCTATTCATCATAAAAGTGCCTCCATCCATCATAAAAGTGCATCTATCCATCATAAAAGTGCCTCTATCCATCATAAAAGTGCCTCTATCCATCATAAAAGTGCATCTATCCATCATAAAAGTGCCTCCATCCATCATAAAAGTGCATCTATCCGTCATAAAAGTGCATCCATCCATCATAAAAGTGCCTCCATCCATCATAAAAGTGCCTCCATCCATCATAAAAGTGCATCTATCCATCATAAAAGTGCTTCTATCCATCATAAAAGTGCATCTATCCGTCAAAAAAAAGTGCATCCATCCATCATAAAAGTGCATCCGTCCATCATAAAAGTGCATCTGTCCATCATAAAAGTGCCTCTTTCCATCATAAAAGTGCATCTGTCCATCATAAAAGTGCATCTATCCATCATAAAAGTGCATCTGTCCATCATAAAAGTGCCTCTATCCATCATAAAAGTGCATCTGTCCATCATAAAAGTGCATCCATCCACCAAAAAAAAGATGAACCCAAGATGGCGGCGCGAGTAGTTCGCGAGGCTCCGGGTCTCTCCAGATTCTGCAATTTTGCGGTATTTTTCCTGCTCATCTCGGGTCTGTTCGTTCAGAATAGTTGTGCCTTAACATCGTACACCCGTGGTGAGATTTTGGATATTGGTTTGCGAATTTCCGACAGTTTTATGGACAATCTTCGACTCCTTCCTGAGATCGCTAGAACACCCGAGGCTATGCACTCTGCCCGGCCGGGCGGAAGTGCTCGCAGGCGGCGCCGAGATCGTAAACAAAGGCGGGGAAGACGCGGTGGTCTGAGAGCTAAGCTAAGGCTAAAGCTAAGGCTTACCCCACATCGGCTCTCTTTACCCAGTATTTTCCTTGCCAATGTACGGTCGCTAGTGAACAAAATGGAGGAGATTCGACTCAGCATCACACACAGCAAGAAACTTTTGAACTGTAACGTCCTAATCTTCACGGAAACCTGGCTAAACGGCGGAATACCGGACACCGCTATTGAGCTAGCGGGATGCCACACGCTCCGGGCGGATAGAACATTAGATGGCTCCGGTAAGACCAGAGGTGGTGGATTGTGCATTTACATTAACAAAGCCTGGTGCACAAACTCTGTTATTGTTGGGAGTCATTGTTCAGCTAACCTGGAGTTTCTCATGGTTAAATGTAGACCGTTTTATCTGCCGCGAGAGTTCACTTCCACCATTATAACTGCAGCCTATATTCCCCCGGATGCTGATGCCAAGCTTGCTATGAAAGAACTTCATGCAGCCATCAGTAAACAACAGACTGATCACCCGGAAGCTGCTTTTATTGTTGCAGGTGACTTTAATCATTCAAACTTAAAGTCAGTGCTACCCAAGTTTCACCAGCATGTTTCCTGCCACACCAGAGGAAACAAAACCTTAGACCACGTGTACACAAACATGGCGGGAGCTTACGTTGCGACACCCCTCCCCCACCTGGGACAGTCAGACCACATCTCTTTGTTCCTCATCCCCAAATATTCACCCCTCATCAACCGTGTGAAGCCATCAATGAAAACCATCAAGGTGTGGCCTGCGGGGGTTGATTCCACACTCCAGGAAAGGTTTCTACACACAGACTGGAGTGTGTTTGCTTCTCAAGCCACCAGTGGCGCTCACACGGACATTGACTCCTACACCTCCTCTGTATTGGATCATATCAATACCACCATTGACAGTGTTACAACCCAGAAACAGATCACCACATACCCAAATCAGAAGCCATGGATGAACAGGGAAGTGCGACTCCTGCTGAAGTCACGCAATACTGCCTTCAGATCAGGAGATGCACAAGCCTACAGCGCATCCAGAGCAAACCTGAAGAGGGGCATCAAAAAGGCCAAGCACTGCTACAAGCTAAAGATAGAGGGTCACTTTTCCAACTCTGACCCTCGACGCATGTGGCAGGGCATCCAGGCCATCAGTGACTACAAACCCCCCCACTCCACCCCCGCAGCCACTGATGTCAACTTCCTGAACGAGCTAAATCACTTTTACGCTCGTTTTGAAAGAGACAACAGAGAAACTGCCACCAAGCTCAAACCCTCAGCTGACCCACCAATCACACTCTCCTCCACAGATGTCTGCAAGTCACTGAGCCGGATCAGCGCGCACAAGGCTGCTGGACCAGACAACATCCCTGGTCGTGTTCTCAGGGCATGTGCGGAGCAGCTCGCTGAGGTTTTTACAGACATTTTCAACCTGTCTCTTGCCCAAGCAGCTGTACCTTCATGCTTTAAACGCACGTCCATTGTGCCAGTGCCAAAACACTCTAACCCGAGGTGCCCTAATGACTACCGCCCTGTAGCACTCACACCCATCGTCATGAAGTGCTTTGAGCGGCTGGTCCTGGAACACCTAAAAGACTCTCTACCATCCACATTGGACTCACACCAGTTTGCCTACCGCAGCAATAGGAGCACAGAGGATGCCGTTTCCATGGCACTGCACTCTGTGCTCACTCACCTGGACAATAAGAACACTTACGCACGCATGCTGTTTGTTGACTTCAGCTCAGCATTCAACACTGTCATCCCAACCAAGTTAATAGCCAAACTTGGAGACCTGGGCATCAATACCTCAATGTGCAACTGGATTTTGGACTTCCTAACTGACAGACCCCAGAATGTTCGTTCAGGATCCACCTGCTCCACATCCATCACACTCAACACTGGTGTACCACAGGGCTGTGTGCTAAGTCCGTTTCTCTACTCCCTCTTCACCGCCGACTGCAAGCCTGTGTATGGATCTAATTCTATCGTCAAGTTTGCGGACGACACAACGGTGATTGGTCTCATCAGCAACAACGATGAGACTGCCTATAGGGAGGAGATCCAGCACCTGGCCACATGGTGCGCTGATAATAACCTGCTCCTCAACACCACCAAAACGAAGGAGCTCATCGTGGACTTCAGGAAGGAGTCAAGAGGCACACACGACACCATCCACATCAATGGAATGGCTGTTGAACGTGTCTCCAGTTTCAAGTTCCTGGGGATCCACATCTCGGCGGACATGTCGTGGACGACCAACACCTCCAGCCTGGTCAAGAAGGCTCACCAGCGCCTCTTCTTCCTGAGGACACTGAGGAAGAATCAGCTCTCCTCTGCGATCCTGGTGAACTTCTATCGCTGCGCAATAGAAAGTATCCTGACCAACTGTGTGGCAGTGTGGTATGGGAGCTGCTCTGTTGCGGAGCGCAAGGCACTGCAGCGGGTGGTGAAAACTGCCCAGCGCATCACAGGGACTCCACTGCCTGCCATCGAACACATCCAGAGGAAACGCTGTCTGCATCGAGCTCGCAGCATCCTCAAGGACTCCTCTCACCCAGCCCACAGACTGTTTTCTCTCCTGCCCTCCGGCAGGCGTTTCAGGATCCACCGGACCAGGACCAGCAGACTTAAGAACAGTTTTTTCCCCAGAGCTGTCTCTTTACTGAACTCAAACCCCCGCTGATCCACTCCCCTCATATACTGATAACTCTCCTACCTCACATCCACCTTCACTTTGTTATTTGCACTACCGACTCTTTATTACAGTAACAACTGTTTACTTATTCATTTTGCACTACCACACCGTAACTGGATTATGCTCATTTGCACTGCCGACTGTTATTTACAGTACCTACTGTTTACATTTGTATTTTGCACCGTACTTCTAACTGTAATATGCAATCACTTCCACTGCACTTTTACACTTTTTTTCGGATAGCTTCTGTCCATAATTTATTGCACTACCTTAATCCACTGCCATATTCCTCATTTTAGCCTAACATATCATTGTATACCTCTATCTGTAAAATTCTGTTTATAGTAATAGCCATCTGTATATTATATTATATTCATAGTACATATCCACCTGTAAATTCTGTTTATAGTATTAACCATCTGTATATTATTCACTGTACATATTCACCTGTAAATTCTGTTTATAGTAATAACCATCTCTCTATTTATAGACATATTTATATATACTCAGTACATATCCATGTCCTGCACTTATGCAAACGTTGTATATCCTGCACTTGCTGCTATTGCACTTCTGGTTAGACCTAAACTGCATTTCGTTGCCTTGTACTTGTACTTGTGTAATGACAATAAAGTTGAATCTAATCTATCTAATAAAAGAGCACATGAATGCTGTGTTCCACTCCAGTTTTAGACATGCACTTGTGAACTTCCCTAAGCACTTCCCCTCGGGGGAATCCCCGCCGCCATTTTGAAGTGCGTTCTGCTTTGTGAAGTGGACAAGGGAAGTTTATATGGACAGATCCTTGCTCTCTCGATTTTGACCGAAGGAGCGAGTCTGCTTCATATACCACAATGCAACACGATTGTGACGTCACCGTATATCGCGTTTAATTTACCCCACCACAAACCCAACAAAATATTTTTAAAAACTTTTAAAACAACCTAAATACACCTATATACATATAGAATGCTGCATTAAACAATTTTGCCAAGGAAAAAATAATAATAATAAATCAACTCCATTGTGGATTTGAAGTGATCAAGGGTTTAGGACGTTCCAGTTCAGTCCATTGCAGATGTTCCTCCAGTAGTGACACTCATGCAATGACGCACATCCAGTGAACGAGACGGAGGGAAGTTAACGAGTGAAGGACATAATACAAATGAACTGGAACACAGCACAAGTGTGCCACTTGGGACAGGGCCTAAGACACTGATTAGCTGGATCAGGTGTGTTTAATTGGGGTTGGAGCTAAACTCTGCAGGACAGCGGCCCTCCAGGACCGAGTTTGCAGACCCCTGCTTTAAAGTATGGGATATTTGGAATATGAGCCTGTACAGTAGTGAAAAGCATCAATATTTAGATATGATTTGACAGTTTATTTGAATAATAATCTACAAGATAAGGGTTAGGGTCTTGGATGAACACTTTACAGTTGGTTTGGATACTGTAGGTCAGGGGTGTCCAATCCTGCTCCTGGAGGGCCACTGTCCTGCAGAGTTTAGCTCCAACCCCAATTAAACACACCTGAACCAGCTAATCAAGGTTTTAGGCATACTAGAAACTTCCAGACAGGTTTTGAGGCCAGTTGGAGCTAAACTCTGCAGGACAGTGGCTCTCCAGGACCGACTTTGGACACTCCTGCTGCTGTAAGTCATTCCGATCAAATGCTATTGAAGTTAGAAATGTGTACGAATGTCGTATGTAACTTTAGAGACGGTCCCTAAATTTGCGAATATCGAACGTCAGACCAACTTTATCCCAGTACACGGAGGGATAATCACAGAAGTGAATGGTTTGTGGGATTAAATAAAATATCACAATTTAATGCTATTTAACTTAATAAAACAGACTGAGTCTATGAGGAATGGCAACCCCGAAATGTATACGCAAGGTTTGAGGGAATTTAAGTTCCCGTCACGTGTCAGATAGGGCTATATTTTATCCCAAACACATCAAAACTTCTTTAGGATGTTCGTAGCAAAATAATCTACAATGTAGAATTGACTCAAGTATGTTCTAAACTATTTTTCCTGGTAATATCCGGACTACTTTGAGTGTTTACCTCAGCGCGTCAGGCTGTGATGCTTATACCAACAGGCAGATGGCGCCGCTCCGCTTTAAAGCTGATGTGCAGATAAACATGAGGAGATAACACATGGCTCTGTTTGTACTTATATATAAACATATATAGAAGATATCTAAGTCAAGAAAACTATTGAAGGATTAAAGTGACGGCGGAGGAGGAGAACGGCAGACACGTGAGCTAGATTTCACTCGGCGTCATGATTTCTTTCTTCTGTCGAAAACAAACGTTGACAAATTCAGTTTTATTGTATAACAAAATGTGCAGAGAAAATTAATGGCGACTGAGACTCTCTGTCACTAACTGCCTTTGATCTGAGGCCACAGTATACTTATTTGGGTTTGCTTTGTGCCATTTTCCATCATTGTGAGTTCACATAAAAGAATCAAAACAGAAAAAAAAAATATTTTTAAATAGTTTACTTATCAAGGCAAGAAGAAAGAGAAGCAATGCTGTAAAGACAGGCCTATTACCAATTTTGCATTAGATTCACGTTTAAGTGCACAATCTAACAAACAACAATCAAGCTAACAATCATTATTTATTTCTGTTGGACTGTATGAGAGGATTCACTCTTGATCAGGTTTTTATTCCGTAAGTGTTGTTGGTCGAGGGCAAAATTTTGTATTTTTGAGTGTATTTATTGACACTGAAATATGTTAATAAACCCAAAAGTGTTTATTGTCCGTAATGATATTTTTTAATGACCCTATAAGTGATTAAAACACTAAACTTGGTTAAGGCATTTATCTGACAGAATTATTTGGCAAAAAACTGCTGCTACAGGTTTTATTTTACTATGCAAGATACAGAAACATGACTAAAACATAATCAGTTATTAATATATCGTTGGTTCTCTTGTTTTTGCATGTGTTCATAATTTATTTTAATGATAGCCTGGCTAATAGTGACGTCCACACAATCGGGCATGTCTCATTGCGACATCACAAATAAAACGATTGACTCCAGACACAATTACTCAATATAAATCTTTAAAACGTTTAATAATATTTGAATAAATGGTCAATTTTCTGACGTTTGGCCACTGCTGTATATCATTTTACATCAATGTTTATATAAAAACCCAAAGTCAAAAGAATGAAGCCACTCAAAGCTACATATATATTAATATTTCATTTATAAGAAATTATCAAGACAAAGGCAAAGAAAGGCTGTGCTGAGAAAATATTGAGAATTTTACATTATATACGTCTATGAAACAAACATCAGTCAATCTTAAACAAACAACAGTCAAGCTGACAATACTTTACTCATTATTTATCAGAATATATTTCTGTTGGACTGTATGAGAGGATTCACTCTTGATCAGGTTTTTATTCCAAAAGTGTTGTTGGTCGGGCGGAACAGACGAAACTCCACTTCAGAAAACTACAGGATTATAAAAATATAAAACAATAACAATGAGCTGCTAATGTCCATGTTTTTGACGATGAAGAGAGCAGAATAAGAGCTGTGTTTCACCTCTTCATCATTTGTGCTGTAAAGCTCCAGTTCCTCGTCTTCACATTGTTGGTGTGTTTTCTTACACACTTGATGTTTGATCTGCAATACGCCTAAAATACCATAAACATTTATGATTAAACATTATATGTAGCATATGTAACGCATAGATATTTGATATGATTTATTATTTTAGCTGATACATAACCCTGAATTCTTACCTATTATTGCCAAAAACATCACAATGCTCAGAATGACGTATAAAATCATTGGAGCTTGTGTTGTATTTGGAAATTTCGAGATATTGTTCACTTCTGTCTGATCTCGAGCGGCTTCTGTCAAGAACAGAAAATACAAGAGTTATGAGTTTAGAAACATCAAGCATGCATCAATATTACACAGACCTGATGGAAATAAAGGTTAAAATACACAATTGATTCATTATGAGCATGAATTTAGATCATATATTAATATAACAACAGATCAAACCGGATTAAGGTTATTTTATACACACTCACCCGTGATGTAAAGTCTGGTGCCGTTGCTGAACTGTAGAGGAGAGCCTGATTTTGCACAATAATATATTCCTAATTCATCAAGAGTTACGTTAATAATAAATAACCGGCTGAAAGTTAGTGATGAATATTTGTCTTTGAATCTTTCGTCATATAAATTAGGTGATGTAGCTCCTGATGTGAAAGTTCGCATTATCAGCGCTGGAGAATCTGGCAGTTTCTGGAAAACCCAATAAACATCTCTTACGTCAATCTGACAGTCTAAAGTCACGTTTTGCCCTAAATTCACCTTTAGATCAGTTAAACTCTCAGTAGTTTGACACACCAGCAGAACTGTGGAGAAACGCACAGATCATTGAGGTTATTCTGTAAAAGTTAACATTGTAAACAAATTCATCTCTGTAAAACTATCCAAAATCAATAAAACCATAAAAATGGAGTGAGTTAAACTTACTGAAGAGTAAAAGCTGTAGCGTCCTCATTCTGTTTGTGTTTAATTTCTATGCAGTGAAATATTTGACTATGAATCTGAGCAGAAGTGCTCCTGCAGAATAAACAGACACCAAACGCTCTTAATAGAGATGAAGTGGATCAGACGAAGACAAAGATATCAGAGGACAATGAGTTGAGGGTTATTTTTCCACAGTGTGTGACTATGAGCACGTACTTTAACATTTGACCCAGAGCAGAGCTGAAGCGACTAACCCACAGCGGTGAGAACACACACTCCGAGCGGATGAATACACACACAATCAAGACACCATAAACACACCAGAAGACTCACTACAGCACTCAACATTACACAAGTCAAGGTTTATTTGTTAAATGTGCCAAATTACTAAGGCCTACACTCTCAGAAAGAGTTTGTTTCTTGGGGAACAAAACGTATTACTGTACCTTTAAAGCTACACAATTGGTCGTTAGGGTAGAGTTACACCATAGTCTTAGAGCAGAAGTTCGGTCCTAGAGAGCCGCTGTCCTGCAGAGTTTGGCTCCAACCCTGAGAGACGTCTATAGAAGCTCTTATTGAGGATTAACAGAGGTTTAGATGCTTTATTGAACATGTTTGGTCGCCATTATGGAGATCAGTGTTTCATTTAGTTGGGCTGTTTGTCTCTTGGCTTTTTATGTGAGTTTGTGGTTTTTGTTACAGTGTTAACAGAACACATAATCTGTTCAAATCACAAGAATCATGAAGAAAAATGTTTGACTAAACTCATCACTGACTAAAAATGTTAATAAATAATATTCACCAAAAATACTTTCTTGCCACAGATCAGACGTTCTACCCACCGCAGGTCTTCCTGTTCTCTTCTGTGCAGCTTTTAAACCACACTGTGAGCAGTAGGTCAGGCTCTCTATGGTTGAACGATAAAAGTTGGTCAGCAGGTTCTGGGGGAGGTGGGCATGTTTTAGCTTCATAAGAAAGTAAAGTCTCTGTTGGACCTTCCAGCCAACACTCAAAAAATAAATACACAAAATTGTACCTTTTAAGGTACAAGTGTCCGTCACTGGGGTGGTTCCCTTAAGGGTACATTTCTGTAGCTCTAAGCAGGGTTGCCATATTGGGCGGTTTCGCAATCTATTTTGCGGGCAAAAATGGTTTTGGGCGGGTGGATAAAAATTGGGCTGGTTTTGGATCAGTTCGGCTGGTTTTTTGTAGTCGAGACACCAGCACTTCAGATCCTTCTTCCTGCGACCCTCTGTTAAGCAGGCAGCAGTCTCACTCACTCACTCTCTCTCACACACACACACACACACACACACACACACACACACACACACACACACACACACACACTCTACAGCTATGGGCTGGCTGACGTGCCCTGACGTAAACTCACAACAGACACTCCCTCCCACTACCTTCAGCTCATATCGGTTCGTGGAATATAGGCTATAGCTTTGATATTAGGCCTAATTGTTCAAAATCACAGGTTTGCTATTATATTTAGCGTATGAAAATATTTTTTTGTATGGAGATGGCCTGCCATGCATGAACGTTCTGCTTCTGCAAAGAGCGCACTGACACATGTTCTATAAATAATATGTTCAACGCGATTTTCATGTAATGTTATTCATGAATATGCATGTTTCATGTGGCTATTTGAAATAATTGAAATGTTAAAGTGGGTTATTTTGTATGTCCATATATCCACTCAATGTTTTCATGTTAGGCTGCTTTTGTTCCAAGCGACTTTTATTGACAATAAACAGACTCATTGATTGCCTAAGTTGATCGCATTATTTTCCGTAACATAAGCTTATAGTTTATGAGTATAATGGTCAGACTGAGGACGCTTTTGCGACCATTCCGTTTTCCTTTTTTAAACCAGAAATTAAATATGGAAACGCAGTTTCTTCTTTTTTTTTTTTTTTAACACTGATTAAAAGAATTAGCAGATACAAGGTAATTTTCCTAATACCTTATTATTTTACTAAAAATAATATAAATGATTTATAACTTGTTTTTTTTTATTATGTGTAAATATGCTCAATTTAATTTCTAGGGTTTTTGCGTCAATACACAGATTCTAAAAGTGCCCATAGCAGTGCCTTTTCTTCTGGAATCAATAGAATGACTACGGACAGAGGCATAGAAGGTCGGTCGGTCCGTGTACTTTTTTTGTTCATTCATTATTCTATTTCGGAATGAAAGAAGAAATTTAAAAAAGGGTGCAGTTTGGTTTTTTGTTTAAAAGAAAAACAGCAGAAATGGCTGTATTTTGTTTTCCAAATGTATTGTTGTCATCAAATAATAGTATTAGAAAATTGGACAACATTTCCGATCGTTTTTTAATTTGTAATCATTATTTGTAAGTTTATTGTGTTTCATTTGACTGATCTTATCTTTACCTGGAAATAATTTTACAAAAGAACATTTGTAAATTGACATTTTTTTATATGAATCTGTTCGTTTTTAGTTTATAAAAATGCAAAACGTAATTTAAAAAATCCAAAAATAAGTAATTTTATTTTGTGCACATGGAATTTGTGTATATCCTACGTTTTGATTTAAATTGTGTTATTCAACATAGTATTTAAAAATACAACAACCATTCCATTTTTGTTTCCAAAAAAGGACGCAAAAGTACACTGAATGTTGTTTCTGAAATCGGATAGGCTAGTCGATAAATGGGTAATTTTAAAGCTTGTTAATGATTTCAACGTATTTAAACGAGAAACAAGCCAAAAGCAAATTGGGCGGTTTTTGGGTGGTTTTTGGCGAAGTTTTGGGCTGGAAAACCCTGCTGGCATCTGGCAACCCTGCCTCTAAGTCAGAGGCAAGTTCAGTCCTAGAGATCTGATGTCCTGCAGAGTTTAGCTCCAACCCTACTAACACCGTAGTATAAAACTCATGATTCCCAGCATGCATTGCAGCATTAAGTATGTCACCATTGTTGAGATTCATATGCTGATTCTTGATATCTGTGTGCGTCTAAATGTTTTTCCCCTGAATGCATTTATAAATCAAAATTCATAATGTCTGATCTGTGGCAAGAAAGTATTGTTGGTGAATATTATTTATTAACATTTTTAGTCAGTGATGAGTTTAGTCAAACATTTTTCTTCATGATTATTGTGATTTGAACAGATTATGTGTTCTGTTAACATTGTAACAAAAACCACAAACTCACATAAAAAGCCAAGAGTCAAACGGCCCAACTAAATGTAACACTGATCTCCATAATGGCGACCAAACATGTTCAATAAAGCATCTAAACCTCTGTTAATCCTCAATAAGAGCTTCTATAGACGTCTCTCAGGGTTGGAGCCAAACTCTGCAGGACAGCGGCTCTCTAGGACCGAACTTCTGCTCTAAGTGAGGAAGACTATGGTGTAACTGTCAGGCTTGTGCGAATTTCAGAATTGGTCTCCATTCAATTCATGAACTGGAATTTGAATTGAATTGACTCCGCCCCACAGGAAGTTGAATTTGAATTGGAATGACCGGAAGTGGAATTAAATTCATGACAATTCAAAGAAATTCCACACAGTCACACAACAGAAAGAATGTGTTGAAAAGCAATTTCCTTTTAATTAGTAACTAATTGTCAAACATTTTTCTTCATGATTCTTTTGATTTGAACAGGTTATTATAACAGAGTATAGTTCCTAGCCATATCGGCCTAGAAAATCACAACTTCTAATTTTCCATCGGTCTTAGTACACGATGGAACGACAGAAGAGTCACGTTTTAAATAGGAGAAATATCAAAACTCTTTGGACATTTTAAGATCTAATCAGATTCAATGATCTATGCTAAGCTATGCTAAAAGTGCTAGCGCCAGACCCGGAGATCGGCTGAATGGATTCGCAAACAGTAAAACTCAACTGTTTAACTCTAGGGGAGTCGGAGAATAGTGGCGTGTTCCTTTAAGATCTGTGTTAGTGAAACTGCATTTGGAAAGTTGTCACTAATACTCAAACGTCTCAAATGTCAAAATATCAGCTGGTTGCCCGATTAAAGCAACACTATTTAACTTTTTTGTGTTTAAAATGTATATGAGTGAGTTCATAATGAATCCATTTTCCAATCTGTGTTTTTGTCTTATCCAGAATCATATATTTGGACTATTTTACTCCGGTTCGGGTCGCACCAGTACCTGCGTGACTCGCCATAGACATAAACAGAGAGAAGTAGTTCCGGCTACAATGTTCTTCCGCAAGACTCGTGCAGTTCTGTCGGTTAACCAAGTTATCATTCTTGTTTGTTACATCCAGATATGAGTAATCAGGACTAATTACTGTCAATACATCACAAGATTTTAGCTAAAAAAAGACAAAAACAAACAATGAAAAATCACAAAGCTGATTTATTCTAAAAGCAAACATTATAAAACTTGATTGATGTTTTAATTGCAGACATAGATTTTTTTTTAATGGATATGTGAGCAAATCATGTTTTAAAGTAATTGAGAATCATTATTTCATTACAATCGGTCAGTACATTACTATTTAATATGCAGAGTATATCAGTAATTCTGATATTGATGATCGTCAGCGGATCCTGAGGAGGATCAACAGTGCCTTTGTTCTGAATGGACGTTATTCTTCTGTCACGCTCATGAAAGTTCACGTAAGAGCTCTAAACAAATCATAAAACACATACATTAGCTGCTAATTCCCACTTTTACAAATACATTTTATACAGTTTTATATAGCCTAACAGTTTAATAATGTAATGTAAAATGGCGATATCATCAACACTTTTAACTCTAATGCTGCGTCCCAATTCGTACTATACGTCCTTAATAGTACTCGAAAATAGAATTAGTGTATCCCAAATCGTAGTATATTGAAAAAAGTATTCCAAAGATACCCGGATGGTCTACTGTTTCTGTTTAGCAGATCCGCGCAAACTCTAACGGCTGATTAGAACTACAAACGCGGATTAAAAAGTGTTAACAAACATGGCGGATGTGCGGGTCCGACGGTTAAGTAGAGAGGTAAATAAAGGGGTTTGAGCGATCAATTATCAGTATTTAACCTGACGAAACGATATTTATTCAATGTTATCCACATTATGTTTCATCTGCAGCAGCATTGTGAGCTTTTGTAATGATATGTTTAGACATGAACTTTTAAAGGCATCATTAGCCTATATTATATTTCTCTGCATTAAAGACACAGATCAACTTGTGTCTACATTTCTCTCAGATACTGTAGGAGATGTGGATGATTTGAACGGTGACTATGATTGACAGGACAGTTTAAACGGTAACGGAGTGTCCCCCCACATGAAAAAATACTGTAGTAGGCTATATTATAGTAAAATTACAGTAAAATTACTCTAGTAAATACTATAGTGTTTTTGAACCATACTATAGTAAAGACACTACAGTAAATTGTAGTATATTGTGTATATATTATAGTATTTACTACACTTCGTTAATTTACTGTAGTATATTTACTATAGTACGGTTCAAAAACACTATAGTATTTACTACAGTAATTTTACTATAATATAATATAGTATTTTTTCATGTGGGCTTGCCTACTTTTCTGCTACACACTCAAAAGTCACAAAAAAAGTACATACTTTCAGGGCGTAAAGTATAAGTAGACAAATAGGGACGTAGCATTTGACTCAAGAAGACAGTGAGTCTTTAGAAAAAAAACACAGGTAAACCCTACTTAATATATTGCTTTTGCATAAATGTATTAGCAAGCATTTAATAAGATAGCTCTTAATGTAAACTATTTTAACCACTTATTAAACACTTACCGGTGTCCAGTCTGATTCCATCACTGATCATTAGAGCCCAGCCTGGTTTTATACAGTAATACATTCCTAAATCATCAACACTGACATCATGAATAATTAATTGGCTCCTGCTTCCCTCTGAATATTTTCTGCGGAGACTTTCTTTGTAATATTCAGCCTCTTCAGATCCAAAGGTTCGCAGGATCATCTCTGGACGAGTTGAGGATGGTTTCATCACAAACCAAATCGCGGCTTTACATCTAAACTCACAGGATAAAGTCAGACTCTGTCCTAAAGTCGCCTGTCGATCAGTCACACCTTCTGTGTGTTGAGACCACACACACACACCTGGACAAACAGAAAACATCAGTCAGATGATCTGATCATGACAGGATCACACTCAATCACAGGACACACACTTACAGAGGAGAGAAAGCAGCGCAGTCTTCATTCTGGGGTCTTGATGATCTCGTGTGTTCAGATTTGATGTGTGTAAATTTATAGCAAATCTTAGAGGAAGTGCTTCTGCTGAGCTTCAGAAAATACTCAATAAACCAAATGACTCACTGAAATGATGCATGAACAACTTAACCCTTATGGAACAAAAATATATGGAAATATACTGCAAAATATAATGCAATCTATTACATAATACATTCCCATATATGGGAAACTACACTGTGTGCAGAATTATTAGGCTCGTTGATTTTCTGATCATATTTTTTTTTTCCAGGCACATTTGACCAAATCCAAACCACAGTAATCCTAATAACTACTATTAATTTAGTATTTAATAATGTATAAGTGATATACACTCAACTAAAGGATTATTAGGAACACACACTAATACTGTGTTTGACCCTTTCGCCTTCAGAACTGCCTTAATTCTACGTGGCATTGACTCAACAAGCTGCTGAAAGCATTCTTTAGAAATGTTGGCCCATATTGATAGGAGAGCATCTGCAGTTGATGGAGATTTGTGGGATGCACATCCAGGGCACGAAGCTCCCGTTCCACCACATCCCAAAGATGCTCTATTGGGTTGAGATCTGGAGACTGTGGGGCCATTTTAGTCCAGTGAACTCATTGTCATGTTCAAGAAACCAGTTTGAAATGATTGGAGCTTTGTGACGGTGCATTATCCTGCTGGAAGTAGCCATCAGAGGATGGGGACATGGTGCTCATAAAGGGATGGACATGGGCAGAAACAATGCTCAGGTAGGCCGTGGCATTTAAACCATGTCCAATTGGCACTAAGGGGCCTAAAGTGTGCTAAGAAAACATCCCCCACACCATTACACCACCACCACCAGCCTGCACAGTGGTAACAAGGCATGATGATCCATGTTCTCATTCTGTTTACGCCAAATTCTGACTCTACCATCTGAATGTCTCAACAGAAATCGAGACGCATGTTTTCTTTTACAGATAAATTGAGCCAGAAAAGAGATTTAACTCAGACTGAAAAGTCAAAAATTATTAAATGCCCATGAGAAGGATGCAATACTAGACATTGCAGTTAAGGCATGACCATTGGACAGTGAAATGCTCGTTGGGTCAGCAGGGTCAGACGAAAACATGTGGCAGAGAAAAGACTAAAGAATTATGGTGAATAATTAAGTGTGAAACCATCAGGAACACCATTTTCCAGAACTGCAAACTATCTGGAGTCTCCAGAAGTGAAGGTGTCAGGATCTCAGAGACTTAAATTAGGTAAAGAATCCTAAAAAATGACCCCCACTAAATCAGAATCACAAGCTGAAGTTAGTTAGTCAGTTTATTTATCCCCGTAGGGAAAGTACATATGCAGCATACTCACACAGACATTTAGGATTTCATAATTGGCATATACAATCATAATTTAAAACCAATAAATCTACTTTAGAGTTTAAGATAAGATAGCCAGACCAGCTGACCATCAACCATCATTAGAGGATGAATTTAAAAATCTGATTGCTTGGGGAACAAAAGATAGTTTGGTCCTGTTTTTCATGCATCTGGGAACACAATACCGCCGTCCAGATGGCAGTAGTTCAAAAGCATAATATAAAGGATGCCTCTTATCCTGCACTATAATGTTGGCTTTATTTATTACTCTCTCTTTGTAAATGCTCTCTAAACTTTTTAATGAAATTCCCAGCAGTTTGCTTGTCATTGTCACAACCCTCCGTAATGATTTCTTCTGAGCCTCCGAAGCATTACCGTACCAGCAGCTCACACAAAATGTCATAATACTTTCAATGAAAGCCCCATAAAACAACAAAAGCAGTCTGCTATGTACATCAAAAGACAACAATTTCTTTAAGAAATACAACCTCTGTTGTAACTTTGTACCTACATAATCAGTCCACTCATTCCATTTCAGCTTATGATCCAAAACTATACCAAGGTATTTATAATGAGTAACTACTTGTATATGAAGTGTTGTAAAATACATGAAGACTGTTTTTTTATAGGCTTTATGGACAGATAGGTTGAGGACCAGCACCACATCCTCTTGCTCCACTGTTTGAAGAATTCATCTTCCAGAATCTGGCAGTACGTTTTGGGAGTTCATTTTAGTCCGTTTTGCAGAGATGGACTAAAAATTAACTCCCAAAACGTCTATAAAAAAAAAGTCTTCATGTATTGAAGCAAACAAACTGAGATGATCTGTGTATTCTGAGCCCTTTCTATCAGAACCAGCATTAACTTCTTGAGCAGTTTGAGCTCCAGTAGCTCGTCTGTTTGATCGACCACACGGGCATCAATGAGCCTCGGCCGCCCATGACCCTGTGGCCGGTTCTCCACTGGTCCTCCATGACCCTGTGGCCGGTTCTCCACTGGTCCTCCATGACCCTGTGGCCGGTTCTCCACTGGTCCTTCATGACCCTGTGGCCGGTTCTCCACTGGTCCTCCATGACCCTGTGGCCGGTTCTCCACTGGTCCTTCATGACCCTGTGGCCGGTTCTCCACTGGTCCTTCATGACCCTGTGGCCGGTTCTCCACTGGTCCTCCATGACCCTGTGGCCGGTTCTCCACTGGTCCTCCATGACCCTGTGGCCGGTTCGCCACTGGTCCTCCATGACCCTGTGGCCGGTTCTCCACTGGTCCTTCATGACCCTGTGGCCGGTTCTCCACTGGTCCTTCATGACCCTGTGGCCGGTTCTCCACTGGTCCTTCATGACCCTGTGGCCGGTTCTCCACTGGTCCTCCATGACCCTGTGGCCGGTTCTCCACTGGTCCTTCATGACCCTGTGGCCGGTTCTCCACTGGTCCTCCATGACCCTGTGGCCGGTTCTCCACTGGTCCTTCATGACCCTGTGGCCGGTTCTCCACTGGTCCTCCATGACCCTGTGGCCGGTTCTCCACTGGTCCTCCATGACCCTGTGGCCGGTTCTCCACTGGTCCTCCATGACCCTGTGGCCGGTTCTCCACTGGTCCTCCATGACCCTGTGGCCGGTTCTCCACTGGTCCTCCATGACCCTGTGGCCGGTTCTCCACTGGTCCTTCATGACCCTGTGGCCGGTTCTCCACTGGTCCTTCATGACCCTGTGGCCGGTTCTCCACTGGTCCTCCATGACCCTGTGGCCGGTTCTCCACTGCTCCTCCATGACCCTGTGGCCGGTTCTCCACTGCTCCTTCATGACCCTGTGGCCGGTTCTCCACTGGTTCTCCATGACCCTGTGGCCGGTTCTCCACTGCTCCTTCATGACCCTGTGGCCGGTTCTCCACTGGTCCTTCATGACCCTGTGGCCGGTTCTCCACTGCTCCTTCATGACCCTGTGGCCGGTTCTCCACTGGTCCTTCATGACCCTGTGGCCGGTTCTCCACTGTTCCTTCATGACCCTGTGGCCGGTTCTCCACTGGTCCTTCATGACCCTGTGGCCGGTTCTCCACTGGTCCTTCATGACCCTGTGGCCGGTTCTCCACTGGTCCTCCATGACCCTGTGGCCGGTTCTCCACTGCTCCTTCATGACCCTGTGGCCGGTTCTCCACTGTTCCTTCATGACCCTGTGGCCGGTTCTCCACTGGTCCTCCATGACCCTGTGGCCGGTTCTCCACTGCTCCTTCATGACCCTGTGGCCGGTTCTCCACTGTTCCTTCATGACCCTGTGGCCGGTTCTCCACTGTTCCTTCATGACCCTGTGGCCGGTTCTCCACTGGTCCTCCATGACCCTGTGGCCGGTTCTCCACTGCTCCTTCATGACCCTGTGGCCGGTTCTCCACTGCTCCTTCATGACCCTGTGGCCGGTTCTCCACTGTTCCTTCATGACCCTGTGGCCGGTTCTCCACTGTTCCTTCATGACCCTGTGGCCGGTTCTCCACTGGTCCTCCATGACCCTGTGGCCGGTTCTCCACTGCTCCTTCATGACCCTGTGGCCGGTTCTCCACTGCTCCTTCATGACCCTGTGGCCGGTTCTCCACTGTTCCTTCATGACCCTGTGGCCGGTTCTCCACTGGTCCTTCATGACCCTGTGGCCGGTTCTCCACTGGTCCTCCATGACCCTGTGGCCGGTTCTCCACTGCTCCTCCATGACCCTGTGGCCGGTTCTCCACTGCTCCTTCATGACCCTGTGGCCGGTTCTCCACTGGTTCTCCATGACCCTGTGGCCGGTTCTCCACTGGTCCTCCATGACCCTGTGGCCGGTTCTCCACTGGTCCTCCATGACCCTGTGGCCGGTTCTCCACTGGTCCTCCATGACCCTGTGGCCGGTTCTCCACTGGTCCTCCATGACCCTGTGGCCGGTTCTCCACTGCTCCTCCATGACCCTGTGGCCGGTTCTCCACTGCTCCTTCATGACCCTGTGGCCGGTTCTCCACTGGTTCTCCATGACCCTGTGGCCGGTTCTCCACTGGTCCTTCATGACCCTGTGGCCGGTTCTCCACTGGTCCTTCATGACCCTGTGGCCGGTTCTCCACTGGTCCTCCATGACCCTGTGGCCGGTTCTCCACTGCTCCTTCATGACCCTGTGGCCGGTTCTCCACTGTTCCTTCATGACCCTGTGGCCGGTTCTCCACTGGTCCTCCATGACCCTGTGGCCGGTTCTCCACTGCTCCTTCATGACCCTGTGGCCGGTTCTCCACTGTTCCTTCATGACCCTGTGGCCGGTTCTCCACTGGTCCTTCATGACCCTGTGGCCGGTTCTCCACTGCTCCTTCATGACCCTGTGGCCGGTTCTCCACTGTTCCTTCATGACCCTGTGGCCGGTTCTCCACTGGTCCTTCATGACCCTGTGGCCGGTTCTCCACTGGTCCTTCATGACCCTGTGGCCGGTTCTCCACTGTTCCTTCATGACCCTGTGGCCGGTTCTCCACTGGTCCTCCATGACCCTGTGGCCGGTTCTCCACTGTTCCTTCATGACCCTGTGGCCGGTTCTCCACTGGTCCTTCATGACCCTGTGGCCGTTTCTCCACTGTTCCTTCATGACCCTGTGGCCGGTTCTCCACTGGTCCTTCATGACCCTGTGGCCGGTTCTCCACTGTTCCTTCATGACCCTGTGGCCGGTTCTCCACTGGTCCTTCATGACCCTGTGGCCGGTTCTCCACTGTTCCTTCATGACCCTGTGGCCGGTTCTCCACTGGTCCTCCATGACCCTGTGGCCGGTTCTCCACTGCTCCTTCATGACCCTGTGGCCGGTTCTCCACTGGTTCTCCATGACCCTGTGGTCGGTTCTCCACTGGTCCTTCATGACCCTGTGGCCGGTTCTCCACTGGTCCTCCATGACCCTGTGGCCGGTTCTCCACTGTTCCTTCATGACCCTGTGGCCGGTTCTCCACTGGTCCTTCATGACCCTGTGGCCGGTTCTCCACTGGTCCTTCATGACCCTGTGGCCGGTTCTCCACTGGTCCTCCATGACCCTGTGGCCGGTTCTCCACTGGTCCTCCATGACCCTGTGGCCGGTTCTCCACTGGTCCTCCATGACCCTGTGGCCGGTTCTCCACTGGTCCTCCATGACCCTGTGGCCGGTTCTCCACTGGTCCTCCATGACCCTGTGGCCGGTTCTCCACTGGTCCTTCATGACCCTGTGGCCGGTTCTCCACTGGTCCTTCATGACCCTGTGGCCGGTTCTCCACTGTTCCTTCATGACCCTGTGGCCGGTTCTCCACTGGTCCTTCATGACCCTGTGGCCGGTTCTCCACTGGTCCTCCATGACCCTGTGGCTGGTTCTCCACTGGTCCTTCATGACCCTGTGGCCGGTTCTCCACTGGTCCTCCATGACCCTGTGGCTGGTTCTCCACTGGTCCTTCATGACCCTGTGGCCGGTTCTCCACTGGTCCTCCATGACCCTGTGGCTGGTTCTCCACTGGTCCTTCATGACCCTGTGGCCGGTTCTCCACTGTTCCTTCATGACCCTGTGGCTGGTTCTCCACTGGTCCTTCATGACCCTGTGGCCGGTTCTCCACTGGTCCTCCATGACCCTGTGGCCGGTTCTCCACTGGTCCTCCATGACCCTGTGGCCGGTTCTCCACTGGTCCTTCATGACCCTGTGGCCGGTTCTCCACTGGTCCTTCATGACCCTGTGGCCGGTTCTCCACTGGTCCTCCATGACCCTGTGGCCGGTTCTCCACTGGTCCTTCATGACCCTGTGGCCGGTTCTCCACTCGTCCTCCATGACCCTGTGGCCGGTTCTCCACTGGTCCTCCATGACCCTGTGGCCGGTTCTCCACTGGTCCTTCATGACCCTGTGGCCGGTTCTCCACTTTTGATAGAGACTGACCACTGCAGATCAGGAACACCCCACAAGAGCTGCAGTTTTGGAGATGCTCTGACCATCACAATCTGGCCCTTGTCAAACTCGCTCAAATCCTTACACTTGCCCATTTTTCCTGCTTCTAACACATCAACTCTGAGGACAAAATGTTCACTTGCTGCCTAATATATCCCACCCACTAACAGGGATCATCAGTGTTATTCACTTCACCTGGTTATAATGTTATGCCTGATCGGTGTATTAACACATTCACGGAATAAGTGAATAACAGACTTCTAGTTCCCAGCATGTTTTGCTTCTGGTTATGTTAAAGGAGACTAAATGTATTTTTTACATGTTTTGCTCAATATTAATATAGGGGGAGATCTGAGATCTGTTTCAAGTTGAATTATTTTGTAATTGAAAAGGTTTTCTGGGATGTTTGAGTTTTGGCGGCCCAGTGATTGTCTCTGTGAAAATATGAAACCTCATTAATGTAAGGAAATATATTGCATTATATATTTCTCTCTATATATATATGTGTGTGTGTGTTTATCTGCAATATATTATACACATGTGCTACCAAATCTTATCACACTTCATAATATATTATGATATATTAGTAAATATATTGTCACATATTTTTTGATATATGAAAACCAGCAATTCCTTATGTATTTTTCAATATATTGTAATATATTAACACAATGTATATTTTAAAATATACCGTTATATCAGTTAATATATTGATCATTCATATATAGGGAAATATGTTCAATTAAAAACGTCCCGTGCTCACGTTCGATAGCGACCATTAAAACATGCAAAACTATCACATGTCATATATTCTGTGTTCATATGATATGAAATATAATATATTATTTAACAAAACTCCTGACCTGGGCCGTTGGTCAATGAGATGTCGCTCATTTTGCGAGAGAAGGGCATAAGAACAACACAGGGGAGTAAATGATGATATTATGAAAATATTCATAATTATATATTTTAATGGTGAAAATATTCCTTTAGTGTCTGGAAATAAAGGAGTTTAGTGATTCATTTAACAATTGTGTAACCACCACATGAGCTGGATTTGTAATATAGACCCTATTTTCACTTCTGTTTTTATTATTATTTTTGGCCCTGACCATATTTCGTCAACTTTTTTTTACTTTTTAAAAATTTGCAGAGCATTTTTGCCACACTTGGTTTATTATAATATATATAGGTGAGAATTTGAGCTTGACCCTTAAGAAACTTAAATTAATGCTGTCACGTAACAAATCTGCTTTAAATTGAATTAAAATTAATTAGACTAATTATAACATTAAAATAAAAATATAAAGAATGTACAAGTATAAAATCATGAATATAAATAATTGGGAATCATGTTTAAAAAAAAAAACAGCACATTTCATTTATCTATTATAACTTGGTTCGCTTGGCTCCAGAAATGCGTTGTTTTTTTGTTTTTTTTGTCAAGTTTTTTGCCCGGGTGGCTTTTTTAATTGTATGATGTCATTACGTTGTCTTGACGCCAGCCAATCGCTGCAAATTCGTTTGAAGAACCAAATTAGCCAGAGATCAGATTAGATCACGATTAGAAGATCTGTCAAATCATCTCAGATGTATTAAAGGGATAGTTCACCCAAATGTTGATCTGCTCAGCCCCAGGGTGTCCGAGATGTAGGTGTGTTTGTTTCTTCAGTCGAACACAAATGCAGATGTTTAACAGTGTGATAGTCGTATGATGATGTCAATGGGGATATTTTAGAGTATGAGAGCAATGAGAGTAAAAACACACAGACATACGAATCTTTATTAAACCCTGCGGCTCGTGGCGACACATTGATGTCTGAAGACACCAAACCATCGGTTTCTGTGAGAAACCCAACAGTATTTGTTATTTTTTTACCTCTTATCAGACGAATGTCATCTAGTGTTCCCAACGCCATAACTTCCGGCGAATAAGGTCAAAATACATGGCGCGATCAAAGATATATATACGTAGATGCCTCATTCGACCGATCCGCGCAGGCACTACTGAGGAATCTATGTATATATCTATGATCTGCCGGTATTTTGACCTTATTCGCCGAAAGTTATGGCGCGGCTGATGCAGAGCACTAGAAAAAACTGAAATACATTTTTAAATATGGATATTTTTCTTACACAAACGCGTCGATTCGCTTCAGAAGGCCTTTATTAACACCCCAGAGCCGTGTGGAGCAGTTATATGATGGACAGATGCACTTTTATGGACTTCAAAAACAGAGCAAATATTACTGCTGTTATAATGCTTGGATTAGCCTGAACATTTTTAATATAACTCCGATTGTGTTCATCTGAAAGAAGAATGTCACACACACCTCGGATGACTTGAGGGTGAGTAAATCATGGGCTAATGTTCATTTTTGGGTGTACTATCCCTTTAAGCGAGGTACGAAGAACGGACCTCAGGATGAGCGTCGAAGAACCAAACGATCCAAGATCACGCCAAATCTTCAACAATCAAATCCAGTATGAAGAACGAGCCCCAGCTCTTCAACCAGCCTTGACAATATAAAGAAGGATCATGTTAGTCATCTAAACTAAATTAAAAAAACATGATTTGTTAATTTTACAGGTGGCTATGAACAGCTTTAAAGGAAAGAATCCAAATGTGCTGAAATTCCAAAAAAGAGGTTTGATGAAATCTTGTCTGGGGGAAAAAAAAACAAAAGAAAAGGAAGTGA
This sequence comes from Gobio gobio, assembly GCF_949357685.1. Taxonomy (NCBI): domain Eukaryota; kingdom Metazoa; phylum Chordata; class Actinopteri; order Cypriniformes; family Gobionidae; genus Gobio; species Gobio gobio. The sequence continues at coordinate 40,736,994 of NC_137120.1, forward strand.
AAATTGGGTCTAAAGTTCAAATCACGCTCATCTGGGATGCGTTTCCCAAAGCTGGCGTTGCGAACATAGTTGGCTAACATTGCTTTTGGGAAACACATCGCAGGTGCTCACACAGTACATGAATCACCCAAACCCTTTATTTCCAGACAGGACTTCATGGAAATGAATTGCATCACTTTCCCTAAAAGGAAAATTATCTTGATCATCAACAAAACAATAAAACTATACCTTATAGTCACATAAACTCAACATAAATGCTATATAAATAAATGAAATGTCTTATGTGAGTGCTCTTTATGCTTTATAAAGTGTGTTAAGAAGGGGGTATAAATCATGGCAACACTCGCGCCGCTTTTAATATCGAATGTGTTTTATTTGGGGCTGCAACAAAAGATTATTTTGATAATCTAACGATTATTAGAACGATTAATCGACTAATCATCGATTATTGTCATCACCATCAACGACTAATCAGTACGTTTTGAACAATTATTCAGCTTTTTCAATTAGTTAAAACATTGAGTTATACATATTCTAACTATAATATATAAAAGTTGGGTTCTCACAACTCAAATCACACACAAATGCTCTCTAAGCATTGTTTAAATATTCTGTTCTCTTTCAATTGAAAAAAAATTAGTAATAATAAACAAAAATTAGCTGCATTACAGACAAAAAAACTTTGAAAATTTGAATGTGAACATCTCTTGGCTGCAGTATTAAGAGCTTCATTTGTAAAACAATAACAGGCCCACTGCTTTTCTTACAACTGAAACATTTACATTTACTTCAGGACACAAAGAATGATACAAATATTAATCTACAGACAAAATTACATAATATTAATCTCTTACATGACAATAGAGCTGACAGATTCTCATTCACCTTTTAATGAACAATATGAAACCGTAACTGACGTGATATTCTTCCTTACATCGCCTTTTGTGAGTCTTCATGCATATGAACAAAATACAGGCGAGGGATGAGACTGTAATAACTAATAGTGTTATAATAATAAAAAGCTCGATCAAACGTTATTCTATGCTAAATAAATCATCACATTACTTTAATTATATTATTATTGTTAATATTATTACAATTATTAGTAGTATTGCATTCTCTAATAAAGAGATTTACCGCTAGTTAGTTAGTTGTTTCCTCTTTAAGTGCTCCAACATCCCGTGAAAAGTTTTGACTACTCGACAACAAAGATATTTGTCGACAATTTTTTATTGTCAACAATGTCGACTAATCGTTTCGGCCCTAATTACAACATCACTTTAACACACTCACATATGATCACACACACGCATGAGCGGGAGAAGCGGAAGCGCTCGCGGCAGAATAAAAGCTCCGCCCAATCAAGAGTCAAAACACGCCTTTGAGTTCAATAAGCGGCGAAAAATTACGTATTGTGGCTTTAAACTAATAAACTTTATTTGGTCTGGAATGAGTCAAGACCGCAATCATTACCAGAAATGTATTTTTACATTGAGTGAGGTTTTATAAAAAACAAACAAACAAAAATAAAACCACTTCATTGCGTACTTAATGTACGTAGATGTTAAAAATGACTGATCGATGATCCATGTTTTTAATTTATTGTATCCAGCTCTAGGCAGACTGACTATAACCGACTGACTATTTTATCCCGAGGTTTACTGCAGTCAGCCGGATCCGGGCCGTATCCAGATCAGATGGTGGACCTGCGCCCAGAGAAGACCAACACATGACCAACACAAGACCAACACAAGACCAACACATGACCAACACATGACCAACACATGACCAACACATGACCAACACATGACCAACACATGACCCTGAAGTGTCTGAGAGACCGTGATTAGACTCCCCTGAAACTGCCTCATCAACACATCCTCAATAAACCCGTCTCCGGCGTGATGACTCCGATTGTTCGAATATTACAATTTAATAATTCTTAAATCGATATGTCATCCTCAATGAACCCGTCTCCGGCGTGATGACTCCGATTGTTCGAATATTACAATTTAATAATTGTTAAATCGATATGTCATCCTCAATAAACCCGTCTCCGGCGTGATGACTCCGATTAAACATAATAGTTTGATATAATTTTCCAGCATATTTGAACCCTTTCTAGTGACTTTATGATTTTGAGATTCATATTTTCACACTGAGGACAATTTTCACCTTTTGTAAATAGTTTTTAATAATTGATGGATCAAAAAAAATTATACAGTCACTGCTGGAAAGGGTTCAAATATATCTTCGAAGTAGAAAGAAAGTCTTGCGGGATTGGAATGTCTTGAGGGTGAGGAATTGATGACAAACGATATGTTGTAACTGTCCATTTTTAGGTGAGCTAACCCTTTAAGTTGGGGGAGTCATTTGGTTTATTGAGTATTTTCTGAAGCTCAGCAGAAGCACTTCCTCTAAGAGTTGCTATAAATTTACACACATCAAATCTGAACACACAAGATCGACCTGAACACACGAGATCATCAAGACCCCAGAATGAAGACTGCGCTGCTTTCTCTCCTCTGTAAGTGTGTGTCCTGTGATTGAGTGTGATCCTGTCATGATCAGATCATCTGACTGATGTTTTCTGTTTGTCCAGGTGTGTGTGTGTGGTCTCAACACACAGAAGGTGTGACTGATCGACAGGCGACTTTAGGACAGAGTCTGACTTTATCCTGTGAGTTTAGATGTAAAGCCGTGATTTGGTTTGTGATGAAACCATCCTCAACTCGTCCAGAGATGATCCTGCGAACCTTTGGATCTGAAGAGGCTGAATATTACAAAGAAAGTCTCCGCAGAAAATATTCAGAGGGAAGCAGGAGCCAATTAATTATTAATGATGTCAGTGTTGATGATTTAGGAATGTATTACTGTATAAAACCAGGCTGGGCTCTAATGATCAGTGATGGAATCAGACTGGACACCGGTAAGTGTTTAACTGCAATACAACTGATTTGTCTAATGTTATTATAAAATATATATTTTTAAATGTACGCCGGAGACCCGGTCAGAGCGGTGTGATTATAATATGTGTTTTGTGATTTGTTTAGAGCTCTGACGTGAACTTTCATGAGCGTGACAGAAGAATAACGTCCATTCAGACCAAAGGCACTGTTGATCCTCCTCAGGATCCGCTGACGATCATCAATATCAGAATTACTGATATACTCTGCATATTAAATAGTAATGAACTGACCGATTGATTGCTGTTTGATTCTAATGATCAGAATTGTGTGACTCTCAAGGACTTTAAAACATTTGATTTGCTCTTTTCTTTTCTGAAAACCTGTCCGCATTTAATATGTCAATCAAGTTTTATAACAATGCTCGCTTTCATAATAAATCAACGTTGTAATGTTTCTGACTGTTGGTTTTTCTCTCGAGTTACTAAAATCATGGGATGTAATGGCAGTAATTAGTCCATTCGGCTCTCCTGATTGGTCATTTGAAAATGAAAAGCATAATTGGAAGTAACAGACAAGAATGATAATACGTTTTTGTCAGAACTTGCAGTTGAAATTGGTCAACCAGCTTCATTTGAGAGTCATTTGTGGACGCCACTTTCCAAATGCCGTTCCACCAACACAGATCTTAAATACTACTACAATATAATAGACAGTAAGTAGTTCGGACAGGTCAAGTTAAACTAGATCTTCTGTCTACATCTTAAGTCACAACTACATCTTAGTTACTGTTTTGTGAGTGCCTTAATTCTTTGACTGAAGAATTATTCATTGAATTCTTGTAACCAGACAAAACCTTCACTTTAAAAAAAACCTTTAAAAATGGTCAAATGACTGTCAAAAGTGCTGCCAAACAAAAACCATAACATCAATGTAAAATACCTTGATTCAAAAAAAGTACAAAACTTTCATTTCACAAATATTTCCTGAATTATTACTAACAAATTCACTGTAAACTGCTAATCTCTTGCAGTTAATCAGAAACATCACACACAGTTACTGCCTTTAAATAAAGCAGCATCCATTAGGCCAATGTTTTCTGGCCCATCTTGGACTGAAGCACAGGCTCTACTCTCCAGCTCAATGGTGACCCACAAAACCCTTTAAAGCCCAACAGAACATTAACCAGATCTCTCAAGACCTCAGCATCTTCACTTATTACAACCCAGACTTTATTTCTGTCATTATTGAGAACTAACAGGGGGTTAGATGTTAATGTTTTATTGAAAATAATAACGTTTTATTATTATTATTATTTAATAGTCACCGTGATGGTGATCAGTGTTTGCTTTAGTTGGGCTCTTGACCCTTCTCTACAACAATGTATATAATGTTGTAAAGCAGTGAACTCAGAACATGTTAGTTATTCTTTTTAAATGACTACATAATCAAAGTATCCTGACCTGCACATGGACGTGATTGGTTACAAGGCAGTTTGTGACGTCCGAAACACCAGTGGTTTCAAACCGTGTCTTTGGTTCATTGCAGTTTCAAAGAGAAAATACTCAGCAATGGTGTTGACTTATGAATTTGCACATGGTTTGTATTAAAGCATATTAAAAACACCACATAGACATACAGGCTAAACATTAAAAACTTGATTTTCACCACTTTCCACTGAGATAATGGTTAGTAATTTACACGTTAGCAAGTCAAAATTGTAATGTGACTAAACGATCTAAAAATGAATTAATTTGTGTGCAATGTTTCATGCGAACACTGAAAACTGCCCTGGGTCAAATGCCAACTCAGCCCTTTGTCCTGGTGATCATGAGTCTACTGTTGTATACGAGACATTTCTGGTCATGTATAAATCATAATTTCTTTCTTTTGCGGAATACAAAAGCAGATGTTATGCAGAATGACAGCCACTATTCACTTTCATGGGAAAAAAATGTAATGCTAGTAAATTATGACTATCTTAACTTCTCTTTTTGTGTTCAAAGAAAGAAAGTCATGTGGTTTTATATCAACACAAGGCAGAGTGATGACATCATTTTTTGTGTTTTTGTTTAGATCCTTACGATTACGAGTTTACGATTAGCGCTGCAAGTTCTGACAGAAAACGTTATCAATCTTGTTTGTGACATCCAGATATTAGATTAATTTTCACATGAGCAATCAGGAGAGCGGTTTATAAAATAATAATAAATGAATGTCAGCTACGACTGCCAAACTAAAATTAAAGTAAAATATCCTTATTTAAATAAAGCAGCATCCATTAGGCCAATGTTTTCTGGCCCATCTTGGACTGAAGCACAGGCTCTACTCTCCAGCTCAATGGTGACCCACAAAACCCTTTAAATCCCAACAGAACATTAACCAGATCTCTCAAGACCTCAGCATCTTCACTTATTACAACCCAGACTTTATTTCTGTCATTATTGAGAACTAACAGGGGGTTAGATGTTAATGTTTTATTGAAAATAATAACGTTTTATTATTATTATTATTTAATAGTCACCGTGATGGTGATCAGTGTTTTGTTTAGTTGGGCGCTTAAGCCTTCTCTACAACAATGTATAATGTTATAAAGCAGTGAACTCAGAACATGTTAGTTATTCTTTTTAAATGACTACACAATCAAAGTATCCTGATCTGCATCTAAAGTCACTCATCAGTGTTTAGTCTTAAATACACTGAGGTTTTGTGTTACCGAGCCTGTGAAACTACAGTTTTGCAGCAATCATTTGAGTAATTTTAAAACTATAGTGCATCAAATATTTTAAACTACTGTCTTATTCGGACACACGCAGCCATCAAGAATCAGCATATGAATCTCAGCAATGGTGACAAACAAAAAGTTTCATGCTGCAAAGCATGCTGGGTATGTGTACTGGTAAAGTGCAGTGAGAGTGATTGGAGAGCACACGTCTCCTTAAGCTTTTGAATCGTTCTCGCGGTACTTTGATGTCATACACCGATCTGTCTGGAGTGGATCTCGATGTCTAAAGTTGGGAACCAAAAAAACACAATTATTTTTCATTGTTGAGATTGAAGTTAAGGTTTAAAAGTCAAGGGTCAAGAGCCCAACAAAAGCACACACCGATCACCATAATGGTGACATTTAAGGAACATTTCTGTTAAAGTTTTTTGCACTTTATTTAAATTATATTTTACTCTAATTTTAGGGTTTGTGTTTGGGAGCCGCTGCTACCAGTCATTTGACCAATATTTTTTTACAGTGAAGGTATTTGATCGTAATAATTCAGGAAATACCTGTAAAATAACCGTTTTTTTTTTATTTTAATTAGGATATTTTACTTTAATTTTACTGGGTTTTTTTGTTTTATCATTTAAGTGTTTTGCTACTGTTTAATTACTGGCTAATATTGTAATTTTACATAAATTATGTAATTAAAGAAAACATACCGGTAAAAAATACTGTATTTTTTCTGTATAAAAATGGGAATTACTGTAATTTGCCATTAATGTCATAAAACTTAAAATAGCAGTTAATTTACAGATATTGTTTTTAATTAAATAAATAGTTTTGAGTACAATTTAAAATAAAAGAAAATGACCATGAAAAAAAATCTGTTATTTTCCGTAAAATTATGTTTTGTTTTTTTTACAGTGTAGGCTTCAAAATTCCTAAAAGTTATGTTCATCTGTGATAATTATCTTGATGGACAAAACGTGTAATCATAAACTTTTGTTGCTCACAGAGCTTGTTTTTTGCGATAATCCAAAAGCCTATGGGAAAATCCTTTTGGGTTTTTAATCGAGGGAACCAGTGCGATGCGAACTGCTGATTGGCCTACAAAGTGACATTTTGTGTGTGTGTGTGTGTGAGTGTGTGAAAAGGCCTCTACATTAGCCAAAAATTCAACTTTTGTTTATTTATTTTTGACAAAAAGTAACTAAGTTACACAATTACTTACATTTTTAGGGAGTAGCACAATATTGTAATACAATAACATTCCCCAACATTCATTACATCCCATTCAATTACCAACCCAGAAAGAGGCATACACAAACATTACCAAGTTGATATATATTTTCAAATTGTCAAAAGTTATTATAAAACTTGATTTGACATGTAATGTTCAATCAGCAAACAATTCTGATCATTAGCGTCAAACAACAATCAATCTGTCAGTATGATGCTATTTAATATGCAGATGATGGCAGTAAGTCTAGATACACATGATTGGTCAGTAAGTCGGGACTGTTGCGTCCAGCAGTGCTGTTGGTCTGAATAGACTGTATTCTTCTCTCCAAAAACTGAAAAGAAAAAAAACACATGAATTAGCTGCAAATTCCGATTTATAAACATGCTTCACATTTACACATTCATTTTTTAATTAAACTATTTTTGTATTGTTGTTAAAGGTGCACTATGTAAGTTCTCTCAGCCGCTGCTCTGACACTTGTTCACACTGCAGTGAGAGGAAAGCGCTTCTGCAGAATAAAACCGCAAACTAACGCGGATATGATGTCATCGACAGGCCACGCCCTCATACGTCCCGGTTCCTCGGGTAAAATAGCATCTCACCATTTACAAATAGTTGGAAACATTTGGGATATAGAGTACTCAACAAAATATATAACACTGGACTAGAAGTGTTTGGATATTATACTGAAAAAATCTTACATAGTGCAGCTTTAACTGATTTATTAATATAAACAGCAATAAGACATGTCTTACCTGACCATTTACATATCTAGGAATTTTCTTAGACCGTTTATATTTCACCATTAATAAACCTAAAATGGCAAAACAATCTGTTCATTTCATTGATAAATAACATTTACAATACGGTTCATTGGTTAGTTCACTTATAAAGCATTTATTTATTTTGTCAACATTTACTAATGCACTGTGAACTAACAAACCATGAACAGCTGTATTTTTATTAACTAATGCTGAACAGAGGTGTTGTTCATGTTAAAGAGCACCTATCATGGCATTTAAAATGTTCCAAATATTGTTTTAGAAGTCCCCAACAACAGTTTTGCATGCATGCAATGACAAAAAAGACTTTAGTTTTCTTATAATATGCATTTATTTTTACCTGTTTTGACAGTGATTCTCAAATGATTCCTTTAGTGATTCACTTTTCAAAACCCCGCCTTTAAGTGACGCTAATCTGCGCTGATTGGTCCGATGACCCACGGAACGCCCATCAAAGTCTTATAGTGACAGTAATTTGTTAATATGTGTCAGGAGTTATGAATATGAAAACCGCGTTTGATTGTAATATGAGCCTCAGCTGATCTCATTCATAAAAAAACTCCTCTATTCTCCTCACGAAGACTCGCGACAAATCAACATCCCTCAGGGCTTTTAGTTCAAAAGTGTGCAGATGAGGAGAAATATTGATAGATTCTCATATGTCTGTGTCAAATTTCTAAACAGAGGAGTATTTTTTACTCAATACTTCCTCAAAATGTGCAGATGTAGCCTAATCATGAGCGATTGAGTCTTTTATGTGTTGTTTTCAGCTCATCCTGGCAGCCGGAGGGCGCTCTGTGCACATGTAGTCTATGTACAGACAGACGAAGAAGAACCATGTGCCATAATAGAAGTCCATAATAAAAGCTTCCTGAGATCGCAAAACATGCAAATAGAGACATTTGACGATTAAATAAACACACAATCGCGAAGATGTATGGTTTGTCTTCAAGCCACTTAGTCTTCAAATGCTCATCCTTGGGCAGATGAAAAAAGTTTGCTTTTGAGTCGCACTTCAGAACACAGCGTCTCGTGGCCATGATGTTTTCTAGTTTTCACTGCCGTCTCGTCTCCATGATGTTTTCTAGTTTTCACTGGCGTCTCGTCTCCATGATGTTTTCTAGTTTTCACTGGCGTCTCGTGGCCATGATGTTTTCTAGTTTTCACTGGCGTCTTGGAGCGCAATAAGTGGGCGTATCGTATTCAAATAACTTGACAAGTTGACGTCATCTAGTCAGAGAAAAAGCTTCGGTCTTCTAACGATTGTAAAAAATGACTCAGAGTCGACTCTTACTTTTGAAAGAAAATAACTATATATACGGTGCACTGTCATATTTCAAAACTTTGCAGGATGTTTTTGTTCACTTAGATCTATGTTACACACTACATGAAAGGTAAATTTCAAAATTCCATGATAGGTGCTCTTTAACTAATACAACCTTATTGTAAAGTGTTACCATAAATATAATACAGCAAAACTCATTTTTATATAAAATTCACTCTCGATATATTATAAATATATCTTAAGTATATAATATCAATAGATATATTGTGATTGTAAATATGACTTTTGGCTCACCTATTGCTGAAGCCAACAGCACAAGCATCAGCAGGGAGAAGATGACGATGATCATGAAAGATGACCTCTGACCTGGAACTGGTTGTGGATTTTTTGACTCTGGTGTATTGGGACCTTGTGCTTTATAGAGAGATAACAATGTTTTATCTTTTACAGATAGTTTGGATAATTATTAAACTTTTTGCCATGTGTCTGTGCCATTTAGATTACAAAATAATTTGCATGCATAATACATTTTTTATTATTATTAGAAACATAATTTTGATAGTATAACAATAACCGTATATCTCAGATATATATCAGTGGTGTCCAGTTTGTCCTCTTGAGACAAAGGTATCAATTGTTTTGCATACACTCTCAGAAAAAAAGGTACAGAGGAGGTACAATTTCTTTCCTTTGGGAACAAAACAAATTACTGTACCTTTAAAGGTACACAATTTGTAGGGTAGAGTTACACCATAGTTTTCCTCACTTAGAGCAGAAGTTCGGTCCTAGAGAGCCGCTGTCCTGCAGAGTTTGGCTCCAACCCTGAGAGACGTCTATAGAAGCTCTTATTGAGGATTATCAGAGGTTTAGATGCTTTATTGAACATGTTTGGTCGCCATTATGGAGATCAGTGTTTCGTTTAGTTGGCCCGTTTTACTCTTTGCTTTTTATGTGAGTTTGTGGTTTTTGTTACAGTGTTAACAGAACACATAATCTGCTCAAATCACAAGAATCATGAAGAAAAATGTTTGATTCTGGGAGTCATGACTTTTATACTGTGGTGGGTTAGTAGGGTTGGAGCTAAACTCTGCAGGACATCAGATCTCTAGGACCGAACTTGCCTCTGACTTAGAGCTACAGAAATGTGTACCACCCCAGTGACGGTACCTTAAAAGGTAAAATTTTTTACTTTTTTTTTTTTTTAAAGATTATAAAAATAATCCAAACAACAATTATTTAAATGATGATAATAATATATCTCTCAGTTGCATCACTTACCGGTGTCCAGTCTGATTCCGTCACTGATCTCTAAAGCCAAGCCTTGTTTTATACAGTAATAAGTTCCTAAATCATCAACACTGACATCATTAATAATTAATTGGCTCCTGCTTCCCTCTGAATATTTTCTGCGGAGACTTTCTTTGTAATATTCAGCCTTTTCAGATCCAGACGTTCGTAGGATCATCTCTGGACGAGTTGAGGATGGTTTCATCACAAACCAAATCGCGGCTTTACATCTAAACTCACAGGATAAAGTCAGACTCTGTCCTAAAGTCGCCTGTCGATCAGTCACACCTTCTGTGTGTTGAGACCACACACACACACCTGGACAAACAGAAAACATCAGTCAGATGATCTGATCATGACAGGATCACACTCAATCACAGGACACACACTTACAGAGGAGAGAAAGCAGCGCAGTCTTCATTCTGGGGTCTTGATGATCTTGTGTGTTCAGGATGATCTTGTGTGTAACTTTATAGAAACGCTTAGAGGAAGTGCTTCTGCTGAGCTTCAGAGAATACTCTATGAATCAGATGAAATGACGAAATTCACACTTACACTGACCTCATTGGTCTTGCCGTTTATTGACCACTATCGGTCGAAGTGTAAGCGATGCATGTTTAGGAAAACTAAGGCCCAAATATATACATCTTAATAACGTTTCCAATTCCTAAATCAGTTAAAAACATTATTTTAGTTTTAATGAATCTAGTGCAACGTAAGGGAAGTTGCAAAAATAGACATTTTCTTTTGGAAATGGGTGTAGATCATGTAGTAGATGTGCGTCATATCCTGGAAATTCAGCGAGTTCTTGTTGTAGATGTTAAGAGTAACTTTCCAGGCCACATAAAGACGAACAAAACTGAGCAACAGCTGAATTACTTTCTGCTTTTAACATAATAATGGAGAAAAGTTTATAATTTTGCACACCTTGAAATACTTTTTTTTCATGTCCCACTTTTCCTTGCAAAAGAGTTTGAGGTTGATCACATTCTAGGGATTACTTGACAACTCCTTTGTTCACTTGGAAAAATAGTCTTTAAAGGTGCACTATGTAACTTTTTTCCCGGTGAAATATCCAAACACCTCTAGGACAGTGTTATATATTTTAGTTGAGTACTCAATATCCCAAATGTTTCCAACTATTTGTAAATGGTGAGATGCTATTTTACCCGAGGAACCGGGGCGTGTGAGGGCGTGGCCTGTTGATGACATATCATATCAAAATGAATCCTGTGGAAACCATTTTGAAATTGGATGTTGTGTTACCATGGAAACGATACTTTAAATTATTCTAGCGGGCTCCTCCCCCTAGTGGGCGGCGTCATGTTTCATATTACAACATTTATTTTAACTACTTTATAATCAAAATCTCTTCTAATCTTGACAAAACACATATCGTCAGAAAGGTCTGAGTCTCAAGATTCCTTATTTGGTGACTGTTTTGTGATGGAAGTGACATTTGAACAGAAATTTACAGGAAAATGCATAAAAAAACAACAATCAATGGAATGTGAATGAGACCCGGTGGCTGTTTTTGGTACAGCGCCCTAAACAAAATCTCATGGGGACTTCAATTTTTGTGATATCAACTTCAAATTTGGAACACAACTTGGTTAGACATATGGCTTTGATTTTATAGTCATTTTAGATTAAAAAAAATGTGTAAAATATATTTTATATATAAAAAAATATTTAGTAGTATTTTTTTATTTACAGTAAATTTAAACTTCCATAACTTTTTCATACTTTCATATTTTGAATTGCTTTCACTTCAGCAATAATCTGCCGAGTGTCTGCTTTAAAACAAGACCAAACTATATTCTTGAATTACAGCCCTTTAAGTTTGGATAGGTAATTTGCATGTGTATTCTCTAAAAGGGGGTTAAGAGGTTAAAGGAAATGTTTATTTGTATAATTGTGTTCATTTGAATGGAAAGACATAATAAAGTATAAATATCAATAGACCCTTTTCACATTTCTGGGTTTCTCCGAGCGGAAGTCATGTTGGGTTAACTTTTATAGCAGTGAATGAGAGAATACATTGAATATATAATTTTTGTGTCCCTATTTGCTCAGATAGCAAAAGAAAAACTCCACAATAGTGATTTCACAACTTTCAAAAAGAGGGAAAAAATAGAGTTAGATTAAAGAGTACATTTCCCCCTTTTATGTATAGCGCTTTGAGTGCCTAGAAAAGCGCTATATAAATGTAACAAATTATTATTATTATTAATAACGGCAGTGAAAAGAGAGAAATATGTTAATTTTTACCATCACTCCCATAGAAACTGCCTCACAGCAGTGGTAACTTGTTTTGTTTTTTTCGTAATTTGATGCAGAAGTAATAAAATACAAAGTATTAGTGTTATAAATGTACATATATTTAAAAAGAAATTAAAATACAAAAAACGTTGCAGGATTTGCGACCGTTAAAACGCGTCATCAGTCTGTGTAAACGGTCTATAGGAAATACAAAAAGATACCAAGTCTACAGATTCATAACATAACAATTGACTTCATTAATATGGAAGGCCAACAGGGCCAAAACGTGTGAAACTGACATGTCAACACGTAATTAAGCGTTTACACGTTATTTTGTGCTGGCACATTGGAACTTTACCACCACCTGCTGGTGTGGCATACAACAGAACAAAGAACAAACAGACTAGGGTTGTAAATTGCAGGATTTAATCTAAAATAAATTACGGAAGGAGCGCGTACAGGACTATTTTTACAATTTCTGCTTTTGAGGTCCGAAAAAGATAAGACAAAGGGCATTGGAACAACAGCAGGGTGAGTAAAAGATGGCTTTATTTTTATTTCAGGGCAACAATCCCTTAAAGAAATAGTTGAAATGGCATTTATGACTTGTGAGAAATCTAAACCAAATTGCAAACTAAATCCAATCGTGGATATTTTATATAATATAAGCTATACATACACTAAATGGCTCAGCGTGCGGCGCGCATTTAATTTAGCAAAACTATTCGCTGTATCGCTGTCATATTTTGACAAAACTCCCCTCCACAATCATTCCCTTTAAATAGACTCCATTATGGCTTGCCAGCTGACGTGCTACCAGTGAAAAGACAGAAGACTGCAGACACAAGGAAATTAAAACCATTACCTTTAGACATAAGGACATTTAAACTAAATGGACTGCATTTATATAGCGCTTTTAACAGACCTACGGCCATCCAAAGCGCTTGAACTAAAGCAGCACCGGAGTGATTTTCAAAATTTTCAAATAAATAGGCCTAAATATATTTATGTTCATCCCTTATATGAAAATTAACCATGGTTTTATTATAGTAAAAGTGTAGTAACCAGGTTTTTTTTTTTTTTTTTTTGGCTAATTGATTACCCTTTATATCCACAAATACCATGGTTAAAGTAGCAAAGCCATGGTTTATTTGTGTTTAACTATAATAACCATGTGGTAAATTATTTGTAGTAAAAACCATGGTTCATTTTCATAAGAGATTGTAATTTATTTTAGATAAAATCCTGCAATTTACAACCCTAGTCTGTTTGTTCTTTGTTCTGTTGTATGCCACACCAGCAGGTGGTGGTAAAGTTCCAATGTGCCAGCACAAAATAACGTGTTAAATGATGCATTAACATGTTATTACGTGTTTACATGTCAGTTTCACACGTTTTGGCCCTGTTGGCCTTCCATACATTAACAGCAAGTTTGTTACAGAAAGGAGGCGTTTTGGACATTTATCAATAAAGAATGTGTCATTCAGAATAATAAAGCTTTCAAAACTGTCAATGGACTGGCTCGTAGCGGTTGTTTTTTTTTTTTTGTCTATAGAAGCTCTTATTGAGAATTAACAGAGGTTTAGATGTTTTATTGAACATGTTTGGTCGCCATTATGGAGATCAGTGTTTCCTTTAGTTGGGCCATTTGACTCTTTGCTTTTTATGTTTTTTATTTTTAAGACAAAATTTTACAAAAAAATTACAAAGACAATACAACATAAAAGTAACAAACACTAGGGGGAAGGTTTAAACTAGACCTACATAAAGACATTGAAAAGTTTGCAAACTTTTAACATTTTAACTGCTTTTTGCTTGATAGAAAATTGTATTGATTCAATATAATGCTCCATTTCTTTCTTGAATGATATAAAACTGGGTTTTTTACATGAAAATTTACATTTGTGAACATGGAATTTTGCCATTAAAAGAATAAAATGTATTATATAGACCTGAGTGCGCTTGTCTTTATAGTTCTCCAAAAGCCCAAATAATAAATGTCTCCAGAATAACACAAATTTGTTATCAATGTTCTTTGTGATAAAATCACAAACATTTTGCCAAAACTGTCTTACATACGGGAAGTGCCAAAATAAATGAACCACAGTTTCAGGGCTACTGTCACAAACAGTGCAATTAAAATCAATATCACCTTTAAATTTTACAAAGTAATGTTTCACTGGGTAAATCCTATGTATAATTTTAAATGATACCTCTTTGCTCGTAACGTACGGTTGGAGCGAACGGTGACGCGTGACGTCAGACTTAACGCCACCGTTAGAAAATATACAATAAACAAAATGTCTCTCTGACATGATGCAAGTTCAGATTGATCCTTGTTGTTTTCGTACTGTCGATATTTGCGATAGGGACACTTAATTTGGCGTAAATTGATGCTACTAACGTCTTTTTATTGAATTATTTATTATTAGTTTAATTACAGACAAGTACAAACAAATATAAGACAATGTAGTACAGGGGCCTATTGCACAAAACTAGGATAAGGGATTAAGCCGGGATATCTTGGTGATCCTGGCTCAATTTATCCGTGATCCGGTTGCACTAAAGCTGGATAGGGTGGCAGTTGGAAGTTATGGTATAAATTACCATGGAGATTTATTCTGTGGAGCTAGCCTGCTCCAGACCAGGCTAAAGTCCAGGATCTATTTAATCTCATCCCTTATGTCAGTCAGCAGTCACCACAAACGGAAACCAATAGTTATTCCACTGCCCACTACACATTGTTATCACATATAACTAGACCCACTGTCATTATTTAAACGTTTGTGATCATAATTTCAATAATTTTGGATAAATTATGATTTTTAGATGATGTTGCTATCATTAGATAATTTACTGTTTCCCATAGACTATAAGGCTATATATAAAAATGATAGAATATTAGGGCCACAGAGGAAAAAAAAGAAAAGTCACAGACTTCGAAAAATTAAGTCATAATATTGTAACCCGTTGTTTTAGAGGAAGACGGTTGTTAAAATGACAGCTGTGGGGCATTTCGTGGAATTCTTCTTCAGTATGGTTTCACAAACAAGGACATACTTAATCTTTTGGCACATCAGCGTCACATTGTCATAAGTATCAGGACTGTAAAAAGAATATGCATCTTTTCCGCAGAAAGAACCAGCCTCATAAATGTATGACTTTTTCCTTCTTCCTCAGTGTGGCCCTAATACTCGGTCGTATAAAATACACATTCCATATAAATATAAAAACACAAAGTGTAACATTAGGTTCCTTTATTGAATAAGGATAAAACAAAGCAGGTAAACCATCAGCTCCTTTCGAAACTGAAGTCACACAGTGACTCAACAATACAACAAAAGGATAAATACACATTCAAAGATAGAGATTATATATACAGTATATATATATATATATATATATATATATATATATATATATATATATATATATATATATATATATATATATATATATATATATATATATATATAAATATATAAAACACACCCCGCTTGTCTGCACACTGCGGTAAATGCAGGACAAATCCATACACATCAACTGAACAGACAAATGAATGGAAGCAGTAGCCTCCCTGCAAGCTTGTATTACACACAGTATACAGCACAAACATCATAAGAGGCCAAAAAAAAAAAAAAAAATCGGTGGACAGCATAAGAAGCAGAGTACAACGGCTAAGATTAAACTGTACTACTGAGCGTAGTAATTATGTAAGCCTTTGATAATAATTTATCAAAGCCTTATACAGTGTGATGGGGTTACTTTACACAATTTCACTCATATCTGTTGTCCATTTCAATTAAAAGTTAAACTGTTTCATAATCAGTGTACAACTGCATTTTTGGAGATGTGAATTAACTATTTGGATTGTAATTGTGATGTTTCAGCAGAGCGGTGAGTGTGTAATTGTGCACTACTTACGCATTCAGGAGGTCTGCAATACTTTTTCTCTTTGCTTTATCACTGTGGCGGTGTTGCCTTTCTTCTTAATTATGTCTTTTACCTCCTCGTATGCCTCCATGAGGATTTATGCCTCCAACGGGGAAAAGTACGCCGCTCTAGTTGCCATGGTGAATCAGTGAATCTGTGATCGGTGGCGGGTCTATTTAAGTGAGCCGTGAGCGCGCACCTATCCAAGATTGGTTTAACCTGGCTTGATGAATCCGTGTCTGCTCATCCTGGCTTGGTCTTTGTGCAACCAATTAAGCCTGGATGCACTTGTTTTGGCTTCATTGAGCTCAGCTCAGTCATTTATCCTGGATGTCTTAATTCTACTTTTGTGCAACGGGCCTCTGTTCAGAGTATGTAGTAAACAACATCAACTAAATAAAAACAATATAGAATGAACATGTATGTAGAAAAAAATTAAATACGGCAGATACATGAATTTGTATTGTTTTAGTACGTTTTTTGTTTTGTGATCTCATGTTTATTGTGAGGAATATTGTGTCTTGTGAATATAAAACTTAGCCAAAATAACTCCCGCGTAACCTAGAAGGACTCTTAATTTGTCGCCCGGTTCCGCCTTGCTGTGTGTAAAACTAGCGCGACTTCCGCTTTGAGTGTCAAATATGGCCACGTCCAGACTAGAGATAAATTTCATCAGATTATTATCGCGCTGTGAATCTCTGGCTTCAGAGAAAAGAGGAGAGACCGAATGGAGACTAGAGAAGGTAATTCACCACATCATTACATTTACGTTTATATTTTACACATGAGATATTCTGCATGAAAACAACAAAGCAATAATACCGACATCATTCATGAATTACGTGTCATAAACAAAACAAACATACTAGTTCATTTCTTTTAATTGTCTTTTCAAGTATGTTGGTGCTCTGGAGGAGATGCTTGTAGCCCTTAAAAAGAGTTCAAGGTACGTTTATATCACATTACAGGCAATAATGTCAACATTTACTGTGTGAGAATGATTTATATCAAAGGTGATGTTAGCTAGTAGTGTTTCTCCTACATTTCTCTGTGATATATAACTATGATTATTTCTGATTCTCCCAGCAAACCAACTCCAGAGATCCTGACAGACTACAACCGCAAGGTGGATTTCCTCAAGGGTCTCTTAGAGGCAGACAAACTGGTCAGTCATTTTATTATTCAAGTCAACTTTATTTATATAGCGCTTTTAACAATACAGATTGTTTCAAAGCAGCTTTACAGTGTTAAACAGGAAAATAATGCAACATAATTTTATTCAGCCGTACAGCCATTCTGGAGAAAATGTCATCAGTTCATTTCAATTATCATACAGTGACAGTGTGGGCTTTAGATCAGTAATTTAGTTTATATGGTTAATTTAGTTTATTAATTAGATTTATTTGGATATTTAGTTGAAAAATAAAGCAAGCCAAGCCAGAGGCAACAGTGGCAAGGAAACCAAAACCCCATCAGGAGCAGAATGGAGAAAAATAAGAGGAATAAACAGCGTATGATTATTATTCTGACAACTTTACAGGTCAGAGGTCATAATAGATCGGAATATTCGAAGGATCAGAGTCATCACGCCGGAGACGGGTTTATTGAGGATGACATATCGATTTAAGAATTATTAAATTGTAATATTCGAACAATCGGAGTCATCACGCCGGAGACGGGTTTATTGAGGATGACATATCGATTTATCAATTATTAAATTGTAATATTCGAACAATCGGAGTCATCACGCCGGAGACGGGTTTATTGAGGATGACATATCGATTTATCAATTATTAAATTGTAATATTCGAACAATCGGAGTCATCACGCCGGAGACGGGTTTATTGAGGATGACATATCGATTTAAGAATTATTAAATTGTAATATTCGAACAATCGGAGTCATCACACCGGAGACGGGTTTATTGAGGATGACATATCGATTTAAGAATTATTAAATTGTAATATTCGAACAATCGGAGTCATTACGCCGGAGACGGGTTTATTGAGGATGACATATCGATTTAAGAATTATTAAATTGTAATATTCGAACAATCGGAGTCATTACGCCGGAGACGGGTTTATTGAGGATGACATATCGATTTAAGAATTATTAAATTGTAATATTCGAACAATCGGAGTCATCACGCCGGAGACGGGTTTATTGAGGATGACATATCGATTTATCAATTATTAAATTGTAATATTCGAACAATCGGAGTCATCACGCCGGAGACGGGTTTATTGAGGATGACATATCGATTTATCAATTATTAAATTGTAATATTCGAACAATCGGAGTCATCACGCCGGAGACGGGTTTATTGAGGATGACATATCGATTTATCAATTATTAAATTGTAATATTCGAACAATCGGAGTCATCACGCCGGAGACGGGTTTATTGAGGATGACATATCGATTTAAGAATTATTAAATTGTAATATTCGAACAATCGGAGTCATCACGCCAGAGACGGGTTTATTGAGGATGACATATCGATTTAAGAATTATTAAATTGTAATATTCGAACAATCGGAGTCATCACGCCGGAGACGGGTTTATTGAGGATGACATATCGATTTAAGAATTATTAAATTGTAATATTCGAACAATCGGAGTCATCACGCCGGAGACGGGTTTAATGAGGATGACATATCGATTTATCAATTATTAAATTGTAATATTCGAACAATCGGAGTCATTACGCCGGAGACGGGTTTAATGAGGATGACATATTGATTTATCAATTATTAAATTGTAATATTCGAACAATCGGAGTCTTCACGCTGGAGACGGGTTTAATGAGGATGACATATCGATTTAAGAATTATTAAATTGTAATATTCGAACAATCGGAGTCATTACGCCGGAGACGGGTTTATTGAGGATGACATATCGATTTATCAATTATTAAATTGTAATATTCGAACAATCGGAGTCATCACACCGGAGACGGGTTTATTGAGGATGACATATCGATTTATCAATTATTAAATTGTAATATTCGAACAATCGGAGTCATCACGCCGGAGACGGGTTTATTGAGGATGACATATCGATTTATCAATTATTAAATTGTAATATTCGAACAATCGGAGTCTTCACGCTGGAGACGGGTTTAATGAGGATGACATATCGATTTAAGAATTATTAAATTGTAATATTCGAACAATCGGAGTCATCACACCAGAGACGGGTTTATAGAGGATGACATATCGATTTATCAATTATTAAATTGTAATATTCGAACAATCAGAGTCATCACGCCGGAGACGGGTTTATAGAGGATGACATATCGATTTATCAATTATTAAATTTTAATATTCGAACAATCGGAGTCATCACGCCGGAGACGGGTTTAATGAGGATGACATATCGATTTATCAATTATTAAATTGTAATATTCGAACAATCGGAGTCATTACGCCGGAGACGGGTTTATTGAGGATGACATATCGATTTATCAATTATTAAATTGTAATATTCGAACAATCGGAGTCATCACACCGGAGACGGGTTTATTGAGGATGACATATCGATTTAAGAATTATTAAATTGTAATATTCGAACAATCGGAGTCATCACGCCGGAGACGGGTTTATTGAGGATGACATATCGATTTATCAATTATTAAATTGTAATATTCGAACAATCGGAGTCATCACACCGGAGACGGGTTTATTGAGGATGACATATCGATTTATCAATTATTAAATTGTAATATTCGAACAATCGGAGTCATCACGCCGGAGACGGGTTTATTGAGGATGACATATCGATTTAAGAATTATTAAATTGTAATATTCGAACAATCGGAGTCATTACGCCGGAGACGGGTTTATTGAGGATGACATATCGATTTATCAATTATTAAATTGTAATATTCGAACAATCGGAGTCATCACACCGGAGACGGGTTTATTGAGGATGACATATCGATTTATCAATTATTAAATTGTAATATTCGAACAATCGGAGTCATCACACCGGAGACGGGTTTATTGAGGATGACATATCGATTTAAGAATTATTAAATTGTAATATTCGAACAATCGGAGTCATCACGCCGGAGACGGGTTTATTGAGGATGACATATCGATTTAAGAATTATTAAATTGTAATATTCGAACAATCGGAGTCATTACGCCGGAGACGGGTTTATTGAGGATGACATATCGATTTATCAATTATTAAATTGTAATATTCGAACAATCGGGAGTCATCACGCCGGAGACGGGTTTAATGAGGATGACATATCGATTTAAGAATTATTAAATTGTAATATTCGAACAATCGGAGTCATCATGCCGGAGACGGGTTTATTGAGGATGACATATCGATTTAAGAATTATTAAATTGTAATATTCGAACAATCGGAGTCATCATGCCGGAGACGGGTTTATTGAGGATGATCTATCGATTTAAGAATTATTAAATTGTAATATTTGAACAATCGGAGTCATCACGCCGGAGACGGGTTTATTGAGGATGACATATCGATTTAAGAATTATTAAATTGTAATATTTGAACAATCGGAGTCATCACGTCGGAGACGGGTTTATTGAGGATGACATATCGATTTAAGAATTATTAAATTGTAATATTCGAACAATCGGAGTCATCACGCCGGAGACGGGTTTATTGAGGATGACATATCGATTTAACAATTATTAAATTGTAATATTTGAACAATCGGAGTCATCACGCCGGAGACGGGTTTATTGAGGATGACATATCGATTTAAGAATTATTAAATTGTAATATTTGAACAATCGGAGTCATCATGCCGGAGACGGGTTTATTGAGGATGACATATCGATTTAAGAATTATTAAATTGTAATATTTGAACAATCGGAGTCATCACGCCGGAGACGGGTTTATTGAGGATGATCTATCGATTTAAGAATTATTAAATTGTAATATTTGAACAATCGGAGTCATCATGCCGGAGACGGGTTTATTGAGGATGACATATCGATTTAAGAATTATTAAATTGTAATATTTGAACAATCGGAGTCATCACGTCGGAGACGGGTTTATTGAGGATGACATATCGATTTAAGAATTATTAAATTGTAATATTCGAACAATCGGAGTCATCACGCCGGAGACGGGTTTATTGAGGATGACATATCGATTTAACAATTATTAAATTGTAATATTTGAACAATCGGAGTCATCACGCCGGAGACGGGTTTATTGAGGATGACATATCGATTTAAGAATTATTAAATTGTAATATTTGAACAATCGGAGTCTTCACGCCGGAGACGGGTTTATTGAGGATGACATATCGATTTAAGAATTATTAAATTGTAATATTCGAACAATCGGTGTCATCACGCCGGAGACGGGTTTATTGAGGATGACATATCGATTTAAGAATTATTAAATTGTAATATTCTAACAATCGGAGTCATCATGCCGGAGACGGGTTAATTGAGGATGACATATCGATTTAAGAATTATTAAATTGTAATATTCGAACAATCGGTGTCATCACGCCGGAGACGGGTTTAATGAGGATGACATATCGATTTAAGAATTATTAAATTGTAATATTCTAACAATCGGTGTCATCACGCCGGAGACGGGTTTATTGAGGATGACATATCGATTTAAGAATTATTAAATTGTAATATTCGAACAATCGGTGTCATCACGCCGGAGACGGGTTTATTGAGGATGACATATCGATTTAAGAATTATTAAATTGTAATATTCGAACAATCGGTGTCATCACGCCGGAGACGGGTTTAATGAGGATGACATATCGATTTAAGAATTATTAAATTGTAATATTCTAACAATCGGAGTCATCATGCCGGAGACGGGTTAATTGAGGATGACATATCGATTTAAGAATTATTAAATTGTAATATTTGAACAATCGGAGTCATCACGTCGGAGACGGGTTTATTGAGGATGACATATCGATTTATCAATTATTAAATTGTAATATTTGAACAATCGGAGTCATCACGTCGGAGACGGGTTTATTGAGGATGACATATCGATTTATCAATTATTAAATTGTAATATTCGAACAATCGGAGTCTTCACGCCGGAGACGGGTTTATTGAGGATGACATATCGATTTAAGAATTATTAAATTGTAATATTCGAAGGATCGGAGTCATTACGCCGGAGACGGGTTTATTGAGGATGACATATCGATTTAAGAATTATTAAATTGTAATATTCGAACAATCGGAGTCATTACGCCGGAGACGGGTTTAATGAGGATGACATATCGATTTATCAATTATTAAATTGTAATATTCGAACAATCGGAGTCATCACACCGGAGACGGGTTTATTGAGGATGACATATCGATTTAACAATTATTAAATTGTAATATTCGAACAATCGGAGTCATTACGCCGGAGACGGGTTTATTGAGGATGACATATCGATTTATCAATTATTAAATTGTAATATTCGAACAATCGGAGTCATCACACCGGAGACGGGTTTATTGAGGATGACATATCGATTTAACAATTATTAAATTGTAATATTCGAACAATCGGAGTCATTACGCCGGAGACGGGTTTATTGAGGATGACATATCGATTTAACAATTATTAAATTGTAATATTCGAACAATCGGAGTCATCACACCGGAGACGGGTTTATTGAGGATGACATATCGATTTATCAATTATTAAATTGTAATATTCGAACAATCGGAGTCATCACACCGGAGACGGGTTTATTGAGGATGACATATCGATTTATCAATTATTAAATTGTAATATTCGAACAATCGGAGTCATCACGCCGGAGACGGGTTTATTGAGGATGACATATCGATTTATCAATTATTAAATTGTAATATTCGAACAATCGGAGTCATCACACCGGAGACGGGTTTATTGAGGATGACATATCGATTTAACAATTATTAAATTGTAATATTCGAACAATCGGAGTCATTACGCCGGAGACGGGTTTATTGAGGATGACATATCGATTTAACAATTATTAAATTGTAATATTCGAACAATCGGAGTCATCACACCGGAGACGGGTTTATTGAGGATGACATATCGATTTATCAATTATTAAATTGTAATATTCGAACAATCGGAGTCATCACACCGGAGACGGGTTTATTGAGGATGACATATCGATTTATCAATTATTAAATTGTAATATTCGAACAATCGGAGTCATCACACCGGAGACGGGTTTATTGAGGATGACATATCGATTTAAGAATTATTAAATTGTAATATTCGAACAATCGGAGTCATCACGCCGGAGACGGGTTTATTGAGGATGACATATCGATTTAAGAATTATTAAATTGTAATATTCGAACAATCGGAGTCATTACGCCGGAGACGGGTTTATTGAGGATGACATATCGATTTATCAATTATTAAATTGTAATATTCGAACAATCGGGAGTCATCACGCCGGAGACGGGTTTAATGAGGATGACATATCGATTTAAGAATTATTAAATTGTAATATTCGAACAATCGGAGTCATCATGCCGGAGACGGGTTTATTGAGGATGACATATCGATTTAAGAATTATTAAATTGTAATATTCGAACAATCGGAGTCATCATGCCGGAGACGGGTTTATTGAGGATGATCTATCGATTTAAGAATTATTAAATTGTAATATTTGAACAATCGGAGTCATCACGCCGGAGACGGGTTTATTGAGGATGACATATCGATTTAAGAATTATTAAATTGTAATATTCGAACAATCGGAGTCATCACGCCGGAGACGGGTTTAATGAGGATGACATATCGATTTAAGAATTATTAAATTGTAATATTTGAACAATCGGAGTCATCACGTCGGAGACGGGTTTATTGAGGATGACATATCGATTTAAGAATTATTAAATTGTAATATTCGAACAATCGGAGTCATCACGCCGGAGACGGGTTTATTGAGGATGACATATCGATTTAACAATTATTAAATTGTAATATTTGAACAATCGGAGTCATCACGCCGGAGACGGGTTTATTGAGGATGACATATCGATTTAAGAATTATTAAATTGTAATATTTGAACAATCGGAGTCTTCACGCCGGAGACGGGTTTATTGAGGATGACATATCGATTTAAGAATTATTAAATTGTAATATTCGAACAATCGGTGTCATCACGCCGGAGACGGGTTTATTGAGGATGACATATCGATTTAAGAATTATTAAATTGTAATATTCTAACAATCGGAGTCATCATGCCGGAGACGGGTTAATTGAGGATGACATATCGATTTAAGAATTATTAAATTGTAATATTCGAACAATCGGTGTCATCACGCCGGAGACGGGTTTAATGAGGATGACATATCGATTTAAGAATTATTAAATTGTAATATTCTAACAATCGGAGTCATCATGCCGGAGACGGGTTAATTGAGGATGACATATCGATTTAAGAATTATTAAATTGTAATATTCTAACAATCGGTGTCATCACGCCGGAGACGGGTTTATTGAGGATGACATATCGATTTAAGAATTATTAAATTGTAATATTCGAACAATCGGTGTCATCACGCCGGAGACGGGTTTATTGAGGATGACATATCGATTTAAGAATTATTAAATTGTAATATTCGAACAATCGGTGTCATCACGCCGGAGACGGGTTTAATGAGGATGACATATCGATTTAAGAATTATTAAATTGTAATATTCTAACAATCGGAGTCATCATGCCGGAGACGGGTTAATTGAGGATGACATATCGATTTAAGAATTATTAAATTGTAATATTTGAACAATCGGAGTCATCACGTCGGAGACGGGTTTATTGAGGATGACATATCGATTTATCAATTATTAAATTGTAATATTTGAACAATCGGAGTCATCACGTCGGAGACGGGTTTATTGAGGATGACATATCGATTTATCAATTATTAAATTGTAATATTCGAACAATCGGAGTCTTCACGCCGGAGACGGGTTTATTGAGGATGACATATCGATTTAAGAATTATTAAATTGTAATATTCGAAGGATCGGAGTCATTACGCCGGAGACGGGTTTATTGAGGATGACATATCGATTTAAGAATTATTAAATTGTAATATTCGAACAATCGGAGTCATTACGCCGGAGACGGGTTTAATGAGGATGACATATCGATTTATCAATTATTAAATTGTAATATTCGAACAATCGGAGTCATCACACCGGAGACGGGTTTATTGAGGATGACATATCGATTTAACAATTATTAAATTGTAATATTCGAACAATCGGAGTCATTACGCCGGAGACGGGTTTATTGAGGATGACATATCGATTTATCAATTATTAAATTGTAATATTCGAACAATCGGAGTCATCACACCGGAGACGGGTTTATTGAGGATGACATATCGATTTAACAATTATTAAATTGTAATATTCGAACAATCGGAGTCATTACGCCGGAGACGGGTTTATTGAGGATGACATATCGATTTAACAATTATTAAATTGTAATATTCGAACAATCGGAGTCATCACACCGGAGACGGGTTTATTGAGGATGACATATCGATTTATCAATTATTAAATTGTAATATTCGAACAATCGGAGTCATCACACCGGAGACGGGTTTATTGAGGATGACATATCGATTTATCAATTATTAAATTGTAATATTCGAACAATCGGAGTCATCACGCCGGAGACGGGTTTATTGAGGATGACATATCGATTTATCAATTATTAAATTGTAATATTCGAACAATCGGAGTCATCACACCGGAGACGGGTTTATTGAGGATGACATATCGATTTAACAATTATTAAATTGTAATATTCGAACAATCGGAGTCATTACGCCGGAGACGGGTTTATTGAGGATGACATATCGATTTAACAATTATTAAATTGTAATATTCGAACAATCGGAGTCATCACACCGGAGACGGGTTTATTGAGGATGACATATCGATTTATCAATTATTAAATTGTAATATTCGAACAATCGGAGTCATTACGCCGGAGACGGGTTTATTGAGGATGACATATCGATTTAACAATTATTAAATTGTAATATTTGAACAATCGGTGTCATCACGCCGGAGACGGGTTTATTGAGGATGACATATCGATTTAAGAATTATTAAATTGTAATATTCGAACAATCGGAGTCATTACGCCGGAGACGGGTTTATTGAGGATGACATATCGATTTAACAATTATTAAATTGTAATATTCGAACAATCGGAGTCATCACACCGGAGACGGGTTTATTGAGGATGACATATCGATTTATCAATTATTAAATTGTAATATTCGAACAATCGGAGTCATCACACCGGAGACGGGTTTATTGAGGATGACATATCGATTTATCAATTATTAAATTGTAATATTCGAACAATCGGAGTCATCACACCGGAGACGGGTTTATTGAGGATGACATATCGATTTAACAATTATTAAATTGTAATATTCGAACAATCGGAGTCATCACACCGGAGACGGGTTTATTGAGGATGACATATCGATTTATCAATTATTAAATTGTAATATTCGAACAATCGGAGTCATCACACCGGAGACGGGTTTATTGAGGATGACATATCGATTTATCAATTATTAAATTGTAATATTCGAACAATCGGAGTCATCACGCCGGAGACGGGTTTATTGAGGATGCCGTGTCGATGAGGCAGTTTCAGGGGAGACAATAGACAGGACATGCATCATCGTCCTATGCTAATCCCAGTACAGTAAAGACATGTTTTGTGTGCTTTTAGCCGTCTCCAGCTGAGAAGTCTCTAGCCAATCAGTTTCTGGCCCCTGGACGGACGGCCACCATATCCAGCGAGAGGACGCCGGCGAGTAAGACGGTGCACATGCAGAGTAAAGCCAGATGTGCTGAGGAGATGAGGAAGGAGCTCATGACCACCGTACGACTCTTTACACTACTAATGCACTTTTTATATATTCATGATATTAAGTCATTTTGTTATAATAAAACATTTGTTGTTTTATAAAGACAAAACATACTTCGAACAAGAACTTTACAATACAAAAAACATTAAATCACTAAATTGTTATATTTATGTTCGTGCTGTCAAATTAATTATATATATAATAGTTAAATTTGTAATAGATTTTAATAATTGTCTTATTAAATATATAATATATGTTTATAAAATAAATAAACAAACTGTATATATTTATTAAATAAATAATATATAAAATAAATAAATAATATATTTATAAAATAGATTAATATATAAAATAAACAAACTATATATATATATAAAAAGTGTAATTATTAAATAAATAGTATATATTTATTAAGTAAATACATAATATATTAAATAAATACAAATATATATATTTAATAAATAAATAATATATATTTATGAAAAATTAATAGATATATTTATATGATAAATAAACAATATATATTAAATAAATATATATTAATAAACAAAATTAATATATTTATTAAATAAATAATATATGAAATAAATAAATAACATATTTATAAAATAGATAAATAATATATATATTTATAAAATAAATAAACAATATATATTTATTTATAAAATAAATCATATATAAAATAAATAATAAATATATTTATAAAATAAATAAATATATATATATATATATATATATATATATATATATATATATATATATATATATATATATATATATATATATATATATATATTAAATAAATAATATATAAAATAAATGAATAATATATTTATAAAATAAATAAAAAAATATATATTTATAAAATAGATAATATAAAATAAATAAATAATATATATTTATAAAATAAATAAACTATATTATAAAATAAATAAACAATATATTTTTATTAAATAATTAATATATAAAATAAATTTTATATATATATATATATATATATATATGTATGTGTATACTATATCATTTAAAATATATATTAGTGCTGGGGAAAATTTAATCGTGATTAATCACATCCAAAATAAAAGTTTGTTTACATAATATATGTGTGTGTGTTGTGTATAATTATTATGTGTGTATATGTTTAAGAAAAATGTTATTTGTATAAAAATTATATTTATATAAGATAAATTAAATATATAGTGTATATACATGTAAATGTCTTAAATATATACAATACAGGTGTGTATTTATAAATAAAAAAATAATTATATATATATATATATTATTAACTTATTTTAGTTTGATATTTTTGTACTTCAAGTTAAACTAATTAAACACAATATATTTTTTCTATATTCACTTTCAGTTAATGTTTATTTTATTAGTACCATTTTTTTTTATTTTTTTTATGGTTTTAGTTAAGACACAAATACAAAAAAAAATGACATAAGAAAAGAAATTTTTTTTTTTGCACATTTTTTCACAGTGTGTATAAATGTATATTTTTACTGACTCTTCTCTCTCCTCTTCTTATCAGGGTGTGTCAAATTCCGGTAAGCCGTGTTTTGTATTTGAATGTAAATGCTACATGTGAATAAAGTAAACGACAGGTACTGATCATGTGCTTTTCTCTGTTCCTCATGGTCAGGATCGCTGGAGACGGATCTCAGACACAGGAAGTAGGTGATGCTCTGTCGAGTATTCGGTATCTTCA
This sequence comes from Gobio gobio, assembly GCF_949357685.1. NCBI lineage: Eukaryota > Metazoa > Chordata > Actinopteri > Cypriniformes > Gobionidae > Gobio > Gobio gobio. The sequence goes on from NC_137120.1 coordinate 40,766,014, forward strand.
GCATTGGGTTAATTTCTCCTCATTCCTCAGGAGCTTTCCTGTAGACGAGCGGCAGTCGGCGACAGAGCTGGACGCTATTCTACAGCATCACAACAACCTCCAGGAGAAACTGGCCGAAGACATGCTGAACCTCGCTCGCAACCTGAAGAACAACTCGCTCGCCGCGCAGAACATCATAAAGCAGGACAACCAGGTCTGAGATCACCAGCTCCAAAGAGCTGAATAAAACAATGATCAGCATGTGTAAAATATAAAGCATCAGCTTGAAGAGGTCAGTCGTGGATTTGTTGTGTGACCACTAGAGGGCAGCATTATATTAGTGCGCTGTTACACTCACGATTGAGGATCTTAAAGCGATACAGGGTTCACACTTGTCCTGGAAAACCTGGAAAATGTATGATACATTTTCCAGTCCTGGAAAACACATGGAAAGTTAGAGAAAATGTAAAATGTCCTGGAAAAACTTGTTGTTGTCCTGGTTAAAGTTAAAGGGTTAGTTCACCCAAAAATGAAAATTCTGTCATTAATAGATTACTGTTAATTACTGTCAATAATTAGTGTAAATCTGATGCTCTGAAAGGCCTCCATTGGCTCAACTTTACACTCTCAAGACCCTTAAAAGACACTAAAGACTAAAGTTACAAAGTCCATCTCACTACAGCGGCTCTACAATAACTTTATGAATCGGAGATAATAGTTTTTGTGCGCAAAAAAACCCTAAATAACGACTTATATAGTGATGACGATTTCAAAACACGGCATCATGAAGCTTCGAAGCGTTATGAATCAGTGAGTCGATTCAGCGGTTTTGAATCGCCAAATTTCAGCAGTTTGACACGCGATCCGAATCATGATTCGACTCACTGATTCATAACGCTTAGAAGCTTCATGATGCCTTGTTTTGAAATCGTCATCACTATATAAGTCGTTATTTAGGGTTTTTTTGCGCACAAAAACTATTCTCGTCTTCATAAAGTTATTGTAGAGCCGCTGTAGTGAGATGGACTTTATATCGACGTCTTTAGTGTCTTTTAAGGGTCTTGAGAGTGTAAAGTTGAGCCAATGGAGGCCTTTCAGAGCATCAGATTTACACTAAAATATCTTCATTTGTGTCTGAAGATGAACGGAGGTCTGACGGGTGTCCAACCACATGAGGCTCAGTCATTAATCACACAATTTACATTTTTGGGTGAACTAACCCTTTAAAGGGTAACTTCAGTGATTTAGCATTAGGCTTTGTATCAGTAGAAACCCGGTAGTATATTGGAATTATGGTACTTTCCCCCCTCATATCCCCCTGAGACGAGAGAATTATGCATTTTATTTCTGGAAAAAATCCTCAGATGACGCAAATATCGTCATTTTGTGTCATCGGAGGATGTTTGGCCAGAGGCTATAGACTAAAGGAGCCGGTTCCGCATGTTTTCAACCCCATAACCAACGCCCATAGGGGTGGGATCTCACTCAGAATTATTTTGAGATATAGTCAGAATTGCGAAACTTTTTCTCTCGCAATATCGAGTTTATATCTTGCATTTATTACTTTTCTCAGAATTTACATAAAGTCCAAAAGTTTGAGGGAAAAAAGACAGATTTTTTTTGCGAGAAAATCACAATTGCAGAAGAAAAAAAAATTCAGAATAGCAAGATATGTCGCAATTACCCTTTTTTTTTAATTCTGTGGCGGAAACAAGCTTCCTTAGTCATAATGTATGATTTAAGAGCTCATATTAAAAACTGATTTAATAGTTAAGTCTTGGCAATAAACTGTGCGCCTGTTAAAGACTTAGAGAGCGATGTATTACTTTAGGAGTGATCCTTGTCTTTTATTCTCACTGTAGTAATATCCTGGAAAATGATCGCTGAAAAGTGGGAACCCTGGGATAGTTCACCCAAAAATTAACATTCTAGCCACACGGTTAGCCATTGACTTCCTTAGTGGGGAAAATAATCTAAAATGCTAAAAATGCTGGGAAAATGCTAACGTCAACTGTCTCTCAATGTCCTGCACATCTGGAATCCGTTTAGAAACTAATATGAAGTTTTTTTTATGACTTCATTAAAGGAACACTCCACTTTTTTTGAAAATAGGCTCATTTTACAAGTCCCCTAGAGTTAAATAGTAGAGTTTTACCGTTTTTGAATCCATTCAGCCGATCTTTGTATCTGGCGGTTTTAGCATAGCTTAGCATACATCATTGATTCTGATCAGTCCATTAGCATCTCATTCAAAAAATGACCAGACACTTTCAATATTTTTCCTATTTAAAACTTGACTCTTCTACAGTTACATCGTGTGCTAAGACCAACTGAAAATTAAAAGTTGCGATTTTCTACACCGATATGGCTAGGAACTACTTTCTCATTCTTGCGTAATAGTCGCGGATCTTCGCGGCCGTACCATGGCAATGATATTACAGCGCCTGAAAGTAGCCCAGCTAGGGAACTTTCAATGTGACCGGCACTAAGTTTGTGTAGTTGCAGAGAAAGTTTCAGGCTTGCAGCCGACAAATTGTGTTGTGGATTTAGCTGTGATTAGCCATGGTTCTGTGTGTTGTGGATTTAGCTGTGATTAGCCATGGTTCTGTGTGTTGTAAAGGGCTGTGATAGTAAGTCCAAGGTGTAACTACCACCATGTGTCACAGAATACCAACCAATCATTGCGCCGCTGCAGCCATGGTACGGCCGCGAAGATCCGCGACTATTACGCAGGAATGAGAAAGTAGTTCCTAGCCATATAGGTGTAGAAAATCGGCAAATCGTAGGCAGACGGCAGAAGGACTGGCTGAGGAAAGGCTGATCTCACCGGGTTAATGAGCTGAGCTGATCCGCTGGATCTCACAACTCCAAAAACACCAGATCACATGTTCAAATAGGCACTCTTTATATAAATAAACCACACATTTGAGCTTTAAACAACTACATTAGAGCCCTGCCCGGTGGCTATTTGTTGTACAGCGCCTAAACAAAATCAAAAACATTTTTGTGATATCAACTTCAAATTTGGAACACAACTTGGTTAGACATTTGGCTTTGATTTGATAGTAATTTTAGAGTACAAATTATTTTGTAACATATATATTTATATAAAATATTTAGTACAGTATATTTCATTTACAGTAAATGTAAACTTTCATCATTTAAACTGTTTCATACTTTTATTTTTTGAAGTTATTCCACTTGAGCCATAATCTGCTGGCTGATGAGACCAAACTTATGTCTATATTCCAAAGCATTCTTGAATTGCAACCATTTAAGTTTGGATAGTGCATCTTCATGTATATTTTCAAAAAGGAGGGTGACAGTTAAAGGGTTAGTTCACCCAAAAATGTAAATTCTGTCATTAATTCCTCACCCTCATGTGGTTGGACACCCGTCAGACCTCCGTTCATCTTCAGACACAAATGAAGATATTTTAGTGTAAAGCTGATGCTGAGAAAGGCTTCAGATAGGCCTCCATTGGCATTCAGTACATTTACACTCACAAGACCCATAAAAGGCACTAAAAACGTTGTTACAAAGTCCATCTCACCACAGTGACTCTACAATAATTTTACGATGCGACGACAATAGTTTTTGTGCGCAAAAAAAATCTAAATAACACCTTTATCCAGCTTGTTCTTGTCTTCCGTGTGTGTCTCCACGACGCATGCGCGAGAATATGAGCAGATCCGGCGTTCGGGAATCCATGAAATGCTCACTTTAGCCCCATTTTGAGAACTACGCCGAGACCTAAAGCACGATCAATGTAGAATTCAACAGCTGAGATACGCGCGTCTTCCTCTGCTGTAAACAAATCTCTTCTGGGTCATGTGTCCGAACGCCGGATCTGCTCATATTCTCACGCATGCGTCGTGGAGACACACACGGAAGACAAGAACAAGTTGGATAAAGGTGTTATTTTGATTTTTTTTGCGCACAAAAACTATTGTCGTCGCATCGTAAGATTATTGTAGAGTCACTGTGGTGAGATGGACTTTGTAATGACGTTTTTAGAGCCTTTTATGGGTCTTGTGAGTGTAAATGTACTGAATGCCAATGGAGGCCTATCTGAAGCCTTTCTCAGCATCAGCTTTACACTAAAATATCTTCATTTGTGTCTGAAGATGAACGGAGGTCTGACGGGTGTCCAACCACATGAGGGTGAGGAATTAATGACAGAATTTACATTTTTGGGTGAGCTAACTCTTTAACAGGTTAAATTAGCCCAAAAGTTGAATCTCGTACCATTGAACAGACTGTAAATGCTCTCCTCCTCGTTTTTTTAGACCCTCACTCAGTCCATGCGTCAGGCCGACGTCAACTTCGAGAAGCTGAAGACGGAGTCGGACCGCCTGGAGCAGCACGCCAAGAAATCCGTCAACTGGTTCCTGTGGCTGATGCTGATCGTGGTCTCCTTCACCTTCATCAGCATGATCCTCTTCATAAGACTGTTCCCGAGACTCCGATGACGAGCTAGGTTTGAATTGATCTATAGCTACAGGTTTACGTATAGACACTAGCCAAGGCTTGTAGAGTTGACTGACAGCCTCCATCTCTCCACGTCATTCCCGCGGAAATGGAGGAATGGAGTCCGTGTGACGCTGCTAACATCGTAAACGAACCCCCTAGTGTTCGTTTGGCCAAGTTGAAGTTCGTTAAAATACTTACAAAGTTTTCCCTGAATTGTCGCTACTCCTAACATAAAGGTTCGGCCCGGATCTGGGCTGACACCATGTTGCTGTTAAAGGATTAGTTCACTTTTAAATAAACTTTTGCTGATAGTTTACTCACCCTCATGCCATCCAAGATGTCCATGTCTTTCTTTCTGCAGTCGAAAAGAAATTACGTTTTTTGATGAAAACATTCCAGGATTGTTCTCCATATAATGGACTTCAATGGGCTCCAAACGGTTCAAATAACAGTTTCAGTGCAGCTTTAAACGACACCAGATGATGAATAAGGGTCTGATCTAGACAAACCATCAGTTTCTGAGAGAAACCCAGCAGTATTTATGCTATTATTTTACCTCTTATCAGACGAACGTGATCATCTCTGAGCTCCGCCATAACTTCCGCTTAGTGAGGTCAAAATACGAGCCTGGTCATAGATGTATATGTAGATGCCTCATTAGCGCTTGCACGGATCAGTAGAATGAGGCATCTACGATCGATATATCAATGACCACACTCGTATTTTGACCTCACTTAGCGGAAGTTATGGCGGAGCTCAGAGATGATCACGTTCGTCTGATAAGAGGTAAAATAATAGCATAAATACTGCTGGGTTTCTCTCAGAAACTGATGGTTTGTCTAGATCAGACCCTTATTCATCATCTGGTGTCGTTTAAAGCTGCACTGAAACTGTTATTTGAACCGTTTGGAGCCCATTGAAGTCCATTATATGGAGAACAATCCTGGAATGTTTTCATCAAAAAACTTCATTTCTTTTCGACTGCAGAAAGAAAGACATGGACATCTTGGATGACATGAGGTGAGTAAACTATCAGCAAAAGTTTATTTAAAAGTGAACTAATCCTTCAATCACTTTCTCAAGTATGGACGCTAAAAACGAACCGAGCTGTTTTAAGGTCCAGTTGACTTGTCCAGGCTTGCCGTGTCAATCAGGAAATGCTCTGGCAAGCACGCAGGAAGTATTCTCGCCCGTCGGAAGCACAGATGGACACGTCCTCTCCACCCAGAGAGTAAATGCTCCATATTTAGCTGCTCAAGATCTATTTGTGCTCGTTCCCAGTATAGCACATGGAGTTTGTTCAGCTCTTTTAATGGTGTTCATCTGAAACAGACGGTCATAGATTGTCTTTGTGCTTCGTTTAATTGATTCGCATGAACACCTCTGTGAAGAAAGAAACTGCATTATTTAAATAAAACCATTTGCAATCCTCCAATACTTGCTGTCTGATTTTATGTTTTCAATTCTTTGACCTACAGGTGCGACACATTTTCACTGACGACATCAAGTCATTTCAATAGGAATACACATAGTTTATATTTCCCATAATCAATTATTTTTAGGCCAGAATTTTGCCGTTTTATGAATTTTCATTGTGACATGCCTTAGCTAATAATGGTCTATTCCACCCTGACCACTGGCACTGACAGTAGAAGCATTATTCAATGTGTTGATCATAGACCATAAACAATCATCCATAGTGTCCGTGACGTCACTCATAGGTTTCTGAAGAGCATTTTTTAAGCCCAAAGTGGGCGGAGCAGGCCACTCCCGGATAACCGGAAATGGACGAAGAGCCGTCTGGGGAATTCGGCGCAAGCAGTTTCTCCTGAAGTGAGTTAAACTGCAGTTCATGGACTGGCCACTAGAGACAGACTCCAGAAGAGCAGAATCTCATTGAGCTCATGTTAAAATGGCCGACTTTACAGCAGAAGAACACATGTTTACAGTCTGAGACAAACTGTGCTTTTGGTCTGTACGGCTAATGTTGCCCTTCATGACGACTGTGAGGCGGTGAATTTATTTATAACTCATTCATTTACATTATATAAAGCCTTAAAGTTCTGCATAATTAAGGGCGTGGCCACTTTGAGTGACAGGTGGATTGCCGTTTGTCTGCTGTCTGTTAGTCGTCAGCTCAGCTCCGCCCACGTCCCGCCTCTTTGCTCATTTTATGTTATCCGAGAGTGACGTCACGGACACGCCCATATTTTTCTACAGTCTATGGTTTTGCTCAATGCTGTGGGATGAAGTAAGATCATTTAAAAACGATATTACTGTGTAGTGAACCGATGATATTTAAAGCTACACTGTGTGATATTTTCCCCCATCTAGTGGTGAACTTGTATATGACCATCCAGTGAATATTAGTTTCTCTCAATTCCGATTTTGTTTTAACTCCTACGGTGGCTGATTTAGTCCAAGATTAACATGGCTTCCAGTTCGCCCTCGTCCACATTTGTCTCGGTGCCATCGAGTGTTAAAACGCCAAAGGCCAAGCTTGAATTTACGGGAATGTCCCTCTTTGGCTAATGTACTTTCAAGATGGAGGATCAACATGGCGACCCGCATTCGAACCCTCACCCGTATGTGTTTACAATGGCATATTATAAACTTACGAGAATACTTTATTACTTGAAAGAAGTAAATATACATTAATGAGCACATATATTTTTGAAAGAACTAAGTGTTTTTAGCTAAGAATAAACTAAAAAAGTTACACAGTGTAGCTTTAAACAACTATTGCGTTGTGTTGTTGGCCAGATAAAATGAAAGAAAATAGAAACATGGACTTAAAGCTGCACTATGTAAGATTTTTTCAGTAAAATATCCAAACACCTCTAGGCCAGTGTTATATATTTTAGTTGAGTACTCAATATCCCAAATGTTTCCGACTATTTGTAAATGGTGAGATGCTATTTTACCCGAGGAACCGGGACGTGTGAGGGCGTGGCCTGTCGATGACATCATATCCGCGTTAGTTTGCGGTTTTATTCTGCAGAAGCGCTTTAATCTCACTGCAGTGTGAACAAGTGTCATAGCAGCCGCCGACTGTGTCATAATAAAAGTCCCACTGCTCGCGAGGCGTGTGTTGCGTTCATCTTATGAACAATCGCTCCAGCGGTTCCTCAGCTCCACAACACTCGTCCTGCTTCTGCTTCACTACAGTAACGTTAATAATCACATCATCAACATGATTTCTGCCCGAGTCCTGTCCTGATTCTTTCCCACTGGCTGAGGTGAAGACCACATGTCCCAAGAGTCTGTGTGACATCATCAAACTACGCCTTTGCTTTGAATAGGCGACCTCTAGCGTACGGAAAACTTACATAGTGCACCTTTTAAAGATAATTTTTCTAATAATAATTAGGGCTGTCAAAAGATTAATCGCGATTAATCGCATCCAAAATAAAAGTTTGTGTTTACATAATATATGTGTGTGTACTCTGTTAATTATTATTTATATATAAATACACACACAAGCATGTATATATTTAAGAAAAAAATATTTTTATATATAAAACATTTATATTTATATATATTAGAGATTATATAAATGTATATACATGCAAATATTTCTTAAATGTATACATGAATGTGTGTGTGTGTGTGTGTGTGTATTTATATTTAAATAATAATTAACAGAGTACACACACATATATTATGTAAACACAAACTTTTATTTTGGATGCGATTGAATCGCGATGAATCTTTTGACAGCCCTAATAATAATAAAAAAAATTCACTCTACCCTAAGACTAACACATTTATACTAAAAGCCAGATTTGTTTTCATGGGGATTTTAAGATTTGCGATGCACACAATGGTGTTCAATAACCTTAACCTTGAGTAAAAAGTGACAATTTGCCCCCGTCATGACACATCTGCACTTCATCAGACTTTTAAAAACTATTTTATGTTCGGAAAAAAAACGCTGATCCACACGGAAATTTATGTACTTTGGAATAATGTTCTTTATGACCCCTGTCGTTGTTAGCTTAGCAGTCCCCTAATGCATCATAAATCATTGTTACTTAGACACGAGACTCCTGTGGACACAAAGGCCTAATTTTCCAAACCAGGTCGATCCACCTTTGAAGTAAAGCGAGCAGATAAAGTAGCTGTGAGCTTTAATTTCGCGGCTCCTGACAGGGAAGGCTCTGATCCAGGAGAAGGAGACGGGTTAGCTGAGGCGAAGGGATTGAAGCAACACCTCCACCAACCCCTGGGGAACCAGCAGGTGCTGCAGAGTTCCTGGAAACCGCTCCACTTCACTGAGATTAACACACAATAAACCCGCCTTCTCGGAGATCTTTAACCGCAACATCAAGCAGCTTTTACTTGATTAATACGAGGATTAAATTGTGTCATTTTTGGTGACGAAAATCGCTTCTATCTTCTCAAGGTCGATTCTGACGTCAATGTTTTGTGCCACATTAACAATGCAATCATCAAGGTCAAATTCGTCCCACAAACGGACTACACTCAAAAAACTAGAAAAAACGTTGGCTTGAGAAAGCCTGACCAGAAAGTTTGAAGAAGTTTAAAGAAGTTTAAAGTTAGATTGATAGATTAGTTGAAAGAAATAAAGATGAATGAGTTAGAAAGAAAGAAAGATGGATTAGATTAGATAGAAAGAAAGATTAATTAGTTAGAAAGAAAAAAAGATGGATAATTTAGAAAGAAAGAAAGAAAAAAAGAAAGAAAGAAAGAAAGAAAAATGAATTATAAAGAAAGAAAGAAAGAAAGAAAGAAAGAAAGATGGATTAATTAGTTAGAAAAAAGAAAGATTAGATTAGATTAGATTAGATTCAACTTTATTGTCATTACACAAGTACAAGTACAAGGCAACGAAATGCAGTTTAGGTCTAACCAGAAGTGCAATAGCAGCAAGTGCAGGATATACAACGTTTGCATAAGTGCAGGACATAAAAATGTTCTGAATATATATAAATATGTATAAGTAGAGAGATGGTTATTACTATAAGTAGAACTGAATTTACAGATGAATATATACAGTGAATAAATATACAGATGGCTATTACTATAAACAGAATTTACAGGTGACTATGTACTATGAATAAATATACAGACGGTTATTACTTGAACAGAATTTTACAGTTAGAGGTATACAGTAATATGTTAGGCTAATATGAGGAATATAGCAGTGGATTAAGTTAGTACAATAAATTATGGACAGAGCTATCCGAAAGAAAGTGTAAAAGTGCAGTGGAAAGTGGTTGCATATTCCAGTTAGAAGTACGGTGCAAAATGCAAATGTAAACATTGTTACTGTAAATACAGTCGGCAGTGCAGATGTGCATTATCCAGTTACGGTATGGTGGTGCAGAATGCATAAGTAAACAGTTGTTACTGTAATAAACAGTCAGTAGTGCAAATAACAAAGTGAAGGCAGATGTGAGGTAGGAGAGTTATCAGTTTATGAGGGAAGTGGATCAACGGGGGTTTGAGTTCAATAAAGAGACAGCTCTGGGGAAAAAACTGTTCTTTAGTCTGCTGGTCCTGGTCCGGTGGATCCTGAAACGCCTGCCGGAGGGCAGGAGAGAAAACAGTCTGTGGGCTGGGTGCGAGGAGTCCTTGAGGATGCTGCGAGCTCGATGCAGGCAGCGTTTCCTCTGGATGTGTTCGATGGCAGGCAGTGGAGTCCCTGTGATGCGCTGGGCAGTTTTCACCACCCGCTGCAGTGCCTTGCGCTCCGCAACAGAGCAGCTCCCATACCACACTGCCACACAGTTGGTCAGGATGCTTTCTATTGCGCAGCGGTAGAAGTTCACCAGGATGGCCGAGGAGAGCTGATTCTTCCTCAGTGTCCTCAGGAAGAAGAGGCGCTGGTGAGCCTTCTTGACCAGGCTGGAGGTGTTGGTCGTCCACGACATGTCCGCCGAGATGTGGATCCCCAGGAACTTGAAACTGGAGACACGCTCAACAGCCATTCCATTGATGTGGATGGTGTCGTGTGTGCCTCTTGACTCCTTCCTGAAGTCCACGATGAGCTCCTTCGTTTTGGTGGTGTTGAGGAGCAGGTTATTATCAGCGCACCATGTGGCCAGGTGCTGGATCTCCTCCCTATAGGCAGTCTCATCGTTGTTGCTGATGAGACCAATCACCGTTGTGTCGTCCGCAAACTTGACGATAGAATTAGTTCCATACACAGGCTTGCAGTCGGAGGTGAAGAGGGAGTAGAGAAATGGACTTAGCACACAGCCCTGTTGTACACCAGTGTTGAGTGTGATGGATGTGGAGCAGGTGGATCCTGATCGAACATTCTGGGGTCTGTCAGTTAGGAAGTCCAAAATCCAGTTACACATTGAAGTGTTGATGCCCAGGTCTCCAAGTTTGGCAATTAACTTGGTTGGGATGACAGTGTTGAATGCTGAGCTGAAGTCAACAAACAGCATGCGTGCGTAAGTGTTTTTACTGTCCAGATGGGTGAGCACAGAGTGCAGTGCCATGGAAACGGCATCCTCTGTGCTCCTATTGCTGCGGTAGGCAAACTGGTGTGAGTCCAATGTGGATGGTATAGAGTCTTTTAGGTGTTCCAGGACCAGCCGCTCAAAGCACTTCATAATGATGGGTGTGAGTGCTACAGGGCGGTAGTCATTAGGGCACCTCGGGCTGGAGTGTTTCGGCACTGGCACAATGGAAGTGCGTTTAAAGCATGATGGTACAGCTGCTTGGGCGAGAGACAGGTTGAAAATGTCTGTAAAAACCCCAGCGAGCTGCTCCGCACATGCCCTGAGCACACGTCCAGGGATGTTGTCTGGTCCAGCAGCCTTGTGCGCGCTGATCCGGCTCAGTGCCTTGCAGACATCTGTGGAGGAGAGTGTGATTGGTGGGTCAGCTGAGGGTTTGAGCTTGGTGGCAGTTTCTCTGTTGTCTCTTTCAAAACGAGCATAAAAGTAATTTAGCTCATTCAGGAAGTTGACATCAGTGGCTGCGGGGGTGGAGTGGGTGGGTTTGTAGTCACTGATGGCCTGGATGCCCTGCCACATGCGTCGAGGGTCAGAGTTGGAAAAGTGACCCTCAATCTTAAGCTTGTAGCAGTGCTTGGCCTTTTTGATGCCCCTCTTCAGGTTAGCTCTGGATGCGCTGTAGGCTTGTGCATCTCCTGATCTGAAGGCAGTATTGCGTGACTTCAGCAGGAGTCGTACTTCCCTGTTCATCCAAGGCTTCTGATTTGGGTATGTGGTGATCTGTTTCTGGGTTGTAACACTGTCGATGGTGGTATTGATATGATCCAATACTGAGGAGGTGTAGGAGTCAATGTCCGTGTGAGCGCCACTGGTGGCTTGAGAAGCAAACATACGGATTGGATAGATCTCCTAGAGATAGATGGATTAGTTAGAAAGAAATAAAGATGAATGAGTTAGAAAGAAAGAAAGATGGATTGGATTAGATAGAAAGAAAGATTAATTAGTTAGAAAGAAAAAAAGATGGATTAGTTAGTTGGAAAGAAAGAAAGAAAGATGAATTATAAAGAAAGAAAGAAAGAAAGAAAGAAAGAAAGAAAGAAAGAAAGAAAGAAAGAAAGAAAGAAAGAAAGAAAGATGGATTAATTAGTTAGAGAAAAAGAAAGATGGATTAGTTAGAAAGAAAGAAAGATGAATTAGTTAGAAAGAAAGAAAGAAAGAAAGAGAAAGAAAGAAAGATGGATTAGTTAGAAAGAAAGAAAGAAAGAAAGAAAGATGGATTAGTTAGAAAGAAAGAAAGATGGATCAGTTAGAAAGAAAGAAAGATGGATCAGTTAGAACGAAAGAAAGAAAGAAAGAAAGAAAGAAAGATTTGTTAGAAAGAAAGAAAGAAAGATGGATTTGTTAGAAAGAAAGAAAGAAAGAAAGATGGATTTGTTAGAAAGAAAGAAAGAAAGAAAGAAAGATGGATTAGTTAGAAAGAAAGAAAGAAAGAAAGAAAGAAAGATGGATTAGTTAGAAAGAAAGAAAGAAAGAGAGAAAGAAAGAAAGATGGATTAGTTAGAAAGAAAGAAAGAAAGAAAGAAAGAAAGAAAGAAAGAAAGAAAGAAAGAAAGAAAGAAAGAAAGAATGAAAGAAAGAAAGAAAGAAAGAAAGAAAGAAAGAAAGAAAGAAAGAAAGAAAGAGAAAGAAAGAAAGAAAGAAAGAAAGAAAGAAAGAAAGATGGATGGATTAGTTAGAAAGAAAGAAAGATGAATTAGTTAGAAAGAAAGAAAGAAAGAGAGAAAGAGAGAAAGAAAGAAAGAAAGAAAGAAAGAAAGAAAGAAAGATGGATTAGTTAGAAAGAAAGAGAGAAAGAAAGAAAGAAAGATGGATTAGTTAGAAAGAAAGAAAGAAAGAAAGAAAGAAAAAAGAAAGATGGATTAGAAAGAAAGAAAGAAAGAAAGAAAGAAAGAAAGAAAGAAAGAAAGAAAGAAAGAAAGAAAGAAAGAAAGAAAGAAAAAGAAAGATGGATTAGATAGACAGACAGACAGACAGACAGACAGACAGATAGACAGACAGACAGACAGAGAGACAGATAGACAGATAGATAGACAGACAGACAGACAGACAGACAGACAGACAGACAGATAGACAGACAGACAGACAGACAGACAGACAGATAGACAGACAGACAGACAGAGAGACAGATAGACAGATAGATAGACAGACAGACAGACAGACAGACAGATAGACAGACAGACAGACAGACAGACAGACAGACAGACAGACAGATAGACAGACAGACAGACAGACAGAGAGACAGATAGACAGATAGATAGACAGACAGACAGACAGACAGACAGACAGACAGACAGATAGACAGACAGACAGACAGACAGACAGACAGACAGACAGACAGACAGAGAGACAGATAGACAGACAGACAGACAGACAGACAGACAGACAGACAGACAGACAGACAGACAGAGAGACAGATAGACAGACAGACAGACAGACAGACAGACAGACAGATAGATAGATAGACAGACAGACAGACAGACAGACAGACAGAGAGACAGATAGACAGATAGATAGACAGACAGACAGACAGACAGACAGACAGAGAGACAGACAGACAGAGAGACAGAGAGACAGATAGACAGACAGACAGACAGACAGACAGATAGATAGATAGATAGACAGACAGACAGACAGACAGACAGAGAGACAGATAGATAGACAGACAGACAGACAGACAGACAGACAGACAGACAGACAGACAGAGAGACAGATAGACAGACAGACAGACAGACAGACAGACAGACAGATAGATAGATAGATAGACAGACAGACAGACAGACAGACAGAGAGACAGATAGACAGACAGACAGACAGACAGACAGACAGATAGATAGATAGACAGACAGACAGACAGATAGATAGATAGATAGATAGATAGATAGATAGATAGATAGATAGATAGATAGATAGATAGATATGTAGTTTAAAGCTTAATTGAGTGGCTTCTAGCAGTTTAAGTTCAACAGTTTAAACAGTCATGAACCTTTGGTCAATGAAAGTCTATGGGATTTTTATGATATTTAATATTAATTTTTAGGAAAACCGTAATTCAAATCAGTCTGAAAAGATACAGCACAGTCTGAAGGTCTGAGTTTGTACAGTTAAAGCTCTAGGAGATCTTTGAGTCAGAAATTTGAGTAAGAAAAATAATAATAATAAGTTTATTAGGATTTCAGTGCCAACTTAATTATTTTATGATGCTGTTCACTTTATTTTAGCAATTCATCTCGATTTAACACAATTATATCAGGTTTCTGCTTCAAATGTAATTGATTCATGTTAAACTGACTTAAAACCGTTATTATTTGACATAACTTGATGTTTTCATTTTGAAATAACATGTTTCAATCAAACAGGACTTTCACTTCCCATCATGCTTTGCAAAGGGGCTGAATTCAGAGAGTAGATGTTTAAATAAAGTGCTATTTGAGGCGTTTTTAACAAGATGAGAAAATGGAGACACTTTTTAATGCTTAATGTTTTATGTTGGTATTTAAAAGTGTGTGTTATGTTAGTGGAGGTTATTGTGCACTGGGAAAATGACTGGGGTTGTAATTGTAACAAATAAATTCTATATTTTCAACAAATAAATCTATGTTTGGTACTTTACTTTGAGTAACTTATTTAATAAAATGTTGTAAACATGTTTTTTACAATTAAATAGTGCGTGTATTATCTTGAGTAATGTTCACTAGGCTTTTTAGATGTGTGCCTTTTCGAGATACTCTTTAAGTAAAATGTATTTAAAAGTCTTGGATTTCGCTGTTGCAAAAACACAAATGTTCATGACAGACGTAAGAATAAGGTAAGAATTACATTAAATATGAACTGTTTAATGGTTTGATGCTTTAAATATAGCAAGGGTAAAGCTAAATGTTTGTATTGATAAATACTTAAATTTGCCTTGAATTACACGGCTTGGCTAACGCTAACAGGCTAAAGCTAAATTGCTGAATAAAATTGTTTGTTTTTGTGCACAAAAAGTATTCTCGTGGCTTCATAACATTAAGTTTGAAGCACTGGAGTCACATGGACTATTTTAATGATGTCTTCCCTATACTTTAGGGCCTTGATAGTGTTCATCACATTGTTGTCTATGGAGGGATCAGAGAGCTCTGGGATTTCATCAAAAATATCTTCATTTGTGTCTGAAGATCGACATGAGGGTGAATAATTAATGACAGAATTTACATTTTGGGGTGAACTAACCCTTTAAATTGGTGTTCACTTTTCTCAGTGGTTATTTTTTATCAGCTGATTATGATGTATTTGAATTTTATGTTATGTTTATGACTGAATTACTGTTCTCAGTGGGTTAAACAGACCAATGGTATTTGAAAAAACTGTTATATGAAAATTAAATACTGTTGCTACCTCTTAGTACATAACGTTTTTTTACGGGGTTTTGAGAAAATAAGCTACTGTGTTTTGCACTATTGTCATTTTAAAGTGAATAAATGTTTTGTATTGAGATTTACTGTTTCATGGTAATTTTAAAAACTTTTTTTTAAAAACTAGAAAATAATTAAATTTATATTAAAAAAGGAGCTTGGAAAAAAGTAACTTAATGTGTGGCTTACAAAGAGACATTTGTAAATACTTAAAAGATTATATTGGATATACTTAAAACTATAATTTTCTAAATTGATAAAATTAAGTTGCTATTACTTAATAGTCTAATAGGATAAACACAAATCAAATTAGTTTTTAAATACTTTTTGGCTAAAAGAAAATGTTGGTTTTGTCTATACTACTAGGTACTTATTCTATATTGACTGGGTTTAATAGAATTGCATTGCTATAAAGAGACTAAAATACAATTTTCACTAAAAGTCTAATAGGATCAACACAAATAAAATGAGTTTAAAATACTCAAAAAGCTGATGCAAATAGTTGCCTCAATTTTATTGAGTAAAACGGGCACAGTATTTGTTACAGTGTGGTGAAGTGTAGAGCATGTGCTTATGGTGGGGACCTGCAAATAACAATTAAAGCTGCTTTAATAATATAAAACAACTACTTTGGGAATGCCATGGATGTACGAAAACCATCTTCTGGCTAGCCTTGTAAAAGGTTTTGTAAATTTGGTAAAAATAGTATTTCACTAAATAAAAATAATCAATTAAACTGGATTACTTGTTTTGGTTTGTTTTTTATATTCATTTTAGAATAATTAAATTGAATAGTTTTGGACAAAATTAAGAATGTTAACCTGATTTAACTAAATGGCATTGAATTAACCTTGCGTAAAAAAACTTAAAGGTAGGGTAGGTAGGATTTGGTTAAAAAACTTTTTTTCCAAATTTGTTTAAACTTTCTTTATATATCAATACATAATTAAAATGTAAGTACTCTGAAAAAGAAAGTATGAAAATTGAGTGTCTGTAGACCTCTCACGACTGTTTTAAAGACAGCTCATTATTTCCCTTCACTCCACCTTCTCCCTTCTGGGCTCTTTCCAAAGCCACGCCCCCAAAACACATGAACACGCCCACCACTCAGCTGAAAGACGCATTATTAACCTGAGGCGAGCGGAGAAGAAGTGCATGTAGTGACATCATGTCAGAATCACATGTAATAAAAAATCTAACTATCATTATGATTATAAACAAATAAGATGTATTTTAGTACTCACTATCAAGCTAGAATAACGATACTGGTAAAGTTTAAAATACACACACAACACAGTGTCTATGACACACACAGATACAAGATAAAAACATCAGTAAACATAGGTAGAGAATATAAAAACAAACCAAGGGCGGAAATAAACGTGCAGGTAAAGTTCCCGGTGAACATGATGAAAGAGTTTAGACAGAGGGTAGCAGCTAAAGCTAACTTAGCTCTAAAAAAAGTTCCTGGATGCGGTTTACTAGCTTTTACACATGCATTTTGTTATCGAAAGTTACATTTTGCGAAATTCAACACGACCGCGATCAACTTGAGCTAAGCATATTGAGTATTTATCATCTCTACTAATGGTTCGCTAAGTCTATAACATTGTAACTTTATGCTAAGTAGTTATGTTAGCTATATTAGGCAGCTACGTGTGCTAGTGAGACATGCTTCATGAAAACATAAACCAAAAAAATGTATAATCAAAATGAAAGATTACCTGTCCAGCAGAAATACAGCCTCTTGAACTCAAATCAAACGGGTGCGCCAGGGTTGCCAGGTTTTCACAACAAAATCCGCCCAATTGCTACTCAAAACTAGCCCAAAACAAGCCCAATCGTGTTTCTCTGGTAAAAATTTGGGGGGTAAAATGTGTCTTTTTGGTAGGGCTGCCTGCTAAAATTCGCAATTCCCGGGGCAAAATATCACATAATTGTGGTCGCTTCAACCCGCGGACATGAAAAACAGCCGCGGCAACAGTGTTGAAGTAGCCCTTGGCAACACTGGGGTGCGAATGTGGGCGGATCCTGGAGCAAAAGCGGCGGTAGCCATGGTAACGAGAGAGAGTGACAGGCGCCCAAGCCAATCACTCGTTTCGGCCCGAAGTAAATAATGAGCGGGGTTTATTGCAGATTAAAAAGTCTAGCGTCACTCGATTTTTATACTCTCTTTTTCAGAGTACTTAAATTTTAATTATGTATTGACATATAAAGAAAGTTTAAACAAATGTGGACAAAAGTGTTTTAGATCATTCTTACCTACCCCACCTTTAAGTTATCTCAAATAAACAATTTTAATTAAATTCAACAAAACCCAATTACGTGGAACCTGTTGACATAAAAAAAAATTAAGTAAATCCAACGTATAATTTTTTTGAGTGTACTTTGTGCACATGTTTCCCAACTGTACATGATTTTGTGATTGTTTAGGGCATTTTCATGCCGGGTTTATGTTAAAGGGTTAGTTCACCCAAAAATGAAAATTCTGTCATTAATTCCTCACCCTCACGTCGTTCGAGACCCGTAAGACCTCCGTTCATATTCGGAACACAAATGAAGATATTTTAGTGTAAAGCTGATGCTGAGAAAGGCTTCAGATAGGCCTCCATTGGCATTCAGTACATTTACACTCACAAGACCCATAAAAGGCACTAAAAACGTCGTTACAAAGTCCATCTCACCACAGTGACTCTACAATAATCTTACGATGCGACGACAATAGTTTTTGTGCGCAAAAAAAATCAAAATAACGCCTTTATCCAACTTGTTCTTGTCTTCCGTGTGTGTCTCCACGACGCATGCGTGAGAATATGAGCAGATCCGGCGTTCGGACACATGACCCAGAAGAGATTTGTTTACGAGCAGAGGAAGACGCGCGTGTCTCAGCTGTTGAATTCTACATTGATCGTGCTTTAGGTCTCGGCGTAGTTCTCAAAATGGGCTAAAGTGTGTATTTCATGGATTCCCGAACCCCGGCGCTACGTCATATTCTCGCGCATGCGTCGTGGAGAGACACGCGAAAGACAATAACAAGTTGGATAAAGGTGTTATTTTGATTTTTTTTTGCGCACAAAAACTATTGTCGTCGCATCGTAAGATTATTGTAGAGTCACTGTGGTGAGATGGACTTTGTAACGACATTTTAAGTGCCTTTTATCGGTCTTGGGAGTATAAGTGTACTGAATGCCAATGGAGGCCTATCTGAAGCCTTTCTCAGCATCAGCTTTACACTAAAATATCTTCATTTGTGTTCCGAATATGAACGGAGGTCTGACGGGTCTCGAACGACATAAGGGTGAGTAATTAAGGACAGAATTTTCATTTTTGGGTGAACTAACCCTTTAAGTTTTGAAGTCGTGAATAAGTAAAGACAGTTCTGTGCTGTGCGGGGGGGCGGAGGGCTTGTTTAAAACAAAGTTGTTGCAACATGCCCCAGCAGGAAGTGCAGTGTGGGAACGCTCTTCTGCTTTGATCCTCGCTATAATTACGCCGTTGGTCCTCCAGGATGGGTGGTATGGGGGGATCTGCCCTCCTGTAAACACTAATGGAGAGCAACACAGAGGAAGTTGTTCAGGAAGCTGTTTTGGTTACCTGGTTTCTCATTCTTTCCTCTTTGGTGTTGTGGTAAATAACCTCTTCTGTTCTGAAACTGTACTGGCCAAGTCACTCATCTCATCCTGTGTCGTTTATGGTTATGTTCAAGTGTAATTTTAGATTTAAAGTAGCCGGTGAGTGTAGATATTTGTACAGTATTAAGAATCAAATTTGTAAACTTTTGAACAGGGTCCTTTTTTATCAATTCAGCTAATGTGGACCAGTGTTAATTTTTATTTAGTTTTAGTCGCCTGAATTGTTTTTAGTTTTAGTCTAGTTTTAGTCGACTAAATCTAATGAGTTTAGTTAAACTGTAATGCATTAATTGAGCATTAAAGCGTTACACAACCGACTTGAATACATGCCAAAACATTTTCACATAATTGTGTTTTTGACAGTTCAAGCTAAAAAAAAAAACACGAAAGAGCTAAAATCACTTTTTTGTTTGTTTTTTTAAAAAACATCTATATCGTTTTTATAATGTTGTATTTCTGTTTTAGTTAGTATATCAGGTTAAATATGTTTATTTCAAGTAATGAATATGGTTTTAGTGAACTATTATAACCCTGCCTGATACTTTATTGAATGTGTCAAATACTGTTCTTAGTCCTTCCTCCTGACTATGAATTAAATGGGAATGAACTTAAATAACCAAACGTATATATAATGCGTGATTTTTAATTATAAACAAGCTGGAAATACACCGGGACTCTTATTTTGAAATGCCTGCGCCGGCTCATCAAGTTTAGATGAAGGAGATAAAATATGCGTCATTACAACCGTCTAAAACATATTTCTATATAAACATGGTACAGTAAACATTGTGATTATTCCTCAGCATGAGTTCATAAACATGACCTGTCATAAATGTGTGTTATTGATTGATTGAGCCGCTCTGAGGCGCTGTCGCGTGAGCCTGTAGAAGCTCAACAGCGCCGTGTTTTCCCGCCGTTAGACAGTTCAAATGAGCGCGTCGGTTACACGGGACATCAGTTCTGACGGGATCTCTTCACTAATCGACCCTCACTAATATTTTCATCTCGATTTTATTCGTGACAGTTGATTTTCCTCATAGTTTTTGTCATCCAAAACCGGTTTTTATTTAGTTTTCGTCAGTGAAAAAAATGTTTTTACGAAATGAACACTGTTGTGGACTATATGTTTACATTTTTTATGTAAAATATCTTATTCAGGGCAGTACTACACCATAAACCCAAATAAGTTGGGCTACCTCAAACCATTTGAGGTAATCAATTAGGCAACATCATTTTTATTATTATTATGATGTTCAGCAGGGTAGACAAAATTAAGTAAGCAGAACTATCAAGTTTTGAGTTTGTAATAGACTACTCATGCATGTTAGTTGCACTTGAAGTACCTACTGAGTTAGCTAACTCATATATTTTGATAGCAATTAATTAAAGGGATAGTTCACCCAAAAATTTAAATTCTGTCACCCTCACGTCGTTCTAAACCCGCAAGATCTTCGCTCATCTTCAGAACACAAATCTCCAACACTCTCCATTGACTTTGCATTGTGTGAGGCTGCCTCATTGTCATTTCGGACTTATAACAAAAAACTGAACAATGTCTAAAAGCTGATATGAGACAAGGTGTACAGCAAACAAGCTAAAAAACACAGAAATACGTTTTTATAAGCTGTCGACCCAAAAAAAACGAGAGTTTAAGAAGATAAAAGTGGATACAGGCAATACGAAGTGAAGCTTCAGCTGAAGAATGGGTCAATTTTGGGATCCTGACACTTAGTGGTGTCAACAATAATCGATTCAGCGATGCATCGCAATGCGGGGCATGCACGATTCAGCATCGATGCGGCTAAGTGCCATAATCGATTATGTCATCGTTTATTTTCTGGCCTTGAGTTGGACAATAAAGTTGTGAAGTTTCAATTACTTCCAGGGTCATAACAACAACATCAATCAAGATGGCTGAGGCGGAGGGAGATTACTGATGAATTAAAACACTTATGTTCACTGCTGGAAAAAGTTGGCTGTTATTATTGCTCTATTTAATTTCAAATGGTTCTAAAGCAGAGAGAAGAGAAACATTTCTCATTCAAAGCACTGAAAGCAGTGATTTATGTTGTCTTTTTCAGGTTTGAAAATGCCATATCCATTACCCTGTACCATTCAATTACATTTTATTTAATGACATTTATGTCAAAGATACAGGAGAGTGATAATACACACATAGCAGCCAATAAAATCTGTTGTTTAATATCTGACTGCTTGTATTGCCTCATGACTGATTAAAAATGTCCCTTGTTGTGTGCAGTAGAATTTTGATGCATCGTAGAATCGAATTGAATCGAATCGTTACCTGGTGAATCGTAATCGAATCGAATTGTGAGGGCAGTGCCAATGCACACCCCTACGGACACTCAGTATGCCTCAATATGTCTTATGTGTGCAGTAAACATTTTGTCAAATATCCAAATGTCCGTTTTATATATTATATTTACTGTCTCTGATTACGTTCCTCTAGTCGCCGTAGTTCTCAGTGTAAAATGACCCGTCGCGCTCAATGGCCTGAATCCACTTTTTTGTCCTTAAACGCTCGTTTTTTGGGTCAACAGCTTATAAAAACGTCTGTGTTTTTGGCTGTGGGTTTTGTTTAGCTTGTTTGCTGTACACTTTGTCACATATCCGCTTTTATACATTGTTCAGTTTTTTGTTATAAGTCCGAAATGACGCTTCACGCAATGCAAAGTCAATGGAGACGGTTGGATTGTTTTCCCCCCGATGGGCGTGGCCTTCAGATTATGACGCGTGTCGCTCTGTCTCTATTGTCCTCAGTTTCCCATTGGTGTCTGACAGGAGGGTCAGCGTGTGTCTTCTGCCCATGAGCTGCTTCAAGGCTGGATGTGTTGTGTGTTCAGAGATGCTCTTCTGCAGACCGTGGTTGTAACATTATAACATAAAACATTAACATTGTAACAGATTTTCTCTTCCTCGGACCGTTCTCTGTTGTGTGTGAATCAGCAGTTTCTGAAACACTCCGACCAGCAAACATTCCACGCTCAAAGTCACTTATGTCAGCTTCTCTATTCTGACGCTCATCTTGATCTTCAGCAGGTCGTGTTGATCATGTCTACATGCCTTGAGTTGCTGCCATGTGATTGGCTGATTAGATATTTGCGTTAATGAGCAGTTGAACAGGTGGACCTAATAAAGTGGCCAGTGAGTGTAGATAGATGGATGGATGGATGGATGGATGGATGGATGGATGGATGGATAGATAGATAGATAGATAGATAGATAGATAGATAGACAGACAGACAGACAGACAGACAGACAGACAGACAGATAGATAGATAGATAGATAGACTGACAGAGAGACAGATAGAGAGACAGACAGACAGATAGATAGATAGATGGATGGATGGATGGATGGATGGATGGATGGATGGATAGATAGATAGATAGATAGACAGACAGACAGACAGACAGACAGACAGACAGATAGATAGATAGATAGATAGACTGACAGAGAGACAGATAGAGAGACAGACAGACAGATAGATAGATGTCTACCTGTCTGTCTCTCTGTCTGTCTATCTACCTCTGTCTACCTATCTACCTGTCTGTCTATCTGTCCATCCGTCTTTCTGTCTACCTATCTGTTTCTCTATCTGTCTGTGTGTCTATCTATCTGTCTATCGATCTGTATGTCTGTCTACCTGTCTGTCTGTCTGTTTGTCTACCTGTCTGTCTGTCTACCTATCTGTCTATCTATCTATCTGTCTGTCTATCTAACTCTCTGTCTGTCTGTCTACCTATCTACCTGTCTGTCTATCCGTCTGTCTGTCTACCTATCTGTCTATCTATCTAACTCTCTGTCTACCTATCTGTCTATCTATCTATCTGTCTGTCTATCTAACTCTCTGTCTGTCTGTCTACCTATCTACCTGTCTGTCTATCCGTCTGTCTGTCTATCTATCTAACTCTCTGTCTACCTATCTGTCTATCTATCTATCTGTCTGTCTATCTAACTCTCTGTCTGTCTGTCTACCTATCTACCTGTCTGTCTATCCGTCTGTCTATCTGTCTACCTGTCTGTCTATCCGTCCATCTGTCTGTCTGTCTACCTATCTGTCTATCTATCTGTCTGTCTCTACCTATCTGTCTATCTATCTGTCTGTGTGTCTACCTATCTGTCTATCTATCTGTATGTCTGTCTACCTGTCTGTCTATCTGTCTACCTGTCTGTCTATCCGTCCGTCCATCTGTCTGTCTGTCTACCTATCTGTCTATCTATCTGTCTGTCTCTACCTATCTGTCTATCTATCTGTCTGTGTGTCTACCTATCTGTCTATCTATCTGTCTACCTATCTGTCTGCCTGTGTGTCTATATATCTGTCTATCGATCTGTATGTCTGTCTACCTGTCTGTCTCTCTCTCTCTGTCTGTTTGTCTACCTGTCTCTGTCTGTCTGTCTATTTATCTGTCTGTCTACCTATCTACCTGTCTGTCTATTCGTCCGTCTGTCTGTCTACCTATCTGTCTATCGACCTGTCTGTGTGTCTACCTATCTGTCTGTCTACCTGTCTGTCTGTCTACCTGTCTGTCTGTCTGTCTGTCTGTCTACCTATCTGTCTATCGACCTGTCTGTGTGTCTACCTATCTGTCTGTCTATCGGTCTGTCTGTCTACCTGTCTGTCTGTCTGTCTACCTATCTGTCTATCGACCTGTCTGTGTGTCTACCTATCTGTCTGTCTACCTGTCTGTCTGTCTATCTATCTGTCTACCTATCTGTCTGCCTGTGTGTCTATATATCTGTCTATCGATCTGTATGTCTGTCTACCTGTCTGTCTCTCTCTCTCTGTCTGTTTGTCTACCTGTCTCTGTCTGTCTGTCTATTTATCTGTCTGTCTACCTATCTACCTGTCTGTCTATTCGTCCGTCTGTCTGTCTACCTATCTGTCTATCGACCTGTCTGTGTGTCTACCTATCTGTCTGTCTACCTGTCTGTCTGTCTACCTGTCTGTCTGTCTGTCTGTCTACCTATCTGTCTATCGACCTGTCTGTGTGTCTACCTATCTGTCTGTCTATCGGTCTGTCTGTCTACCTATCTGTCTGTCTGTCTACCTATCTGTCTATCGACCTGTCTGTGTGTCTACCTATCTGTCTGTCTACCTGTCTGTCTATCCATCCGTCTGTCTGTGTGTCTATGACTCTATAAACTCTAGGCGTGTCTAAACAAATGTTGTACATCCGATGTATTAATTCTTCTAATAATGTCAACATCCACTGACTGTAATCTTGTGTTGTAGCCAAAGGTGTGTAAGCAGTGAAACGGCAGATCAATATTTGCTCTGTCTCAATGTTTGTCATCACACATCCGACATTTGCTTGTGTTTCTTTCAGTGAAGTTCTGGCTTTTAAAGGTCCATGTGCAAACACAGCAGGCGTGGCCGGTGTCAGCATTCCTTCCTCCTCATTCTACACAATTCTCTCACAGTTATTTATTAAACAGTAGAATTTTCCTGCACATTAAACTTTGAATTTAGTGTTAATGTTCAGAAGTCAGTTGGTTTGTCAAATCGTCAGGATAATATTATATATAACAAATAGGCAGTATTTTGAGGTTCACAGCATCAGAATCATCAGTGTGATCTATAAATGATATCTCTGCATCATGAGAATGAGGATTATTTTACATTATGCAAATACGACTGTGTAATTAATAATATGGTAATGAGGATGAGTCCTCATTGGCTGAGAGAATTCTATTGACAACAGAAAATGACAGCAAAGCCCCATCTGACAGGTGTGTGTGTGTGTGTGTGTGTGTGTAATCTGATCACAGAAATCATTTAGGATTACTGGTGTTAGAACAGTCAGTATATGAGCTCTTGTATAACAGATTAATCACAGCTCTAAAGCGAGCAAGATGTTCCGTTCCTGAATGCTTTCACAGATTAAACTGTCCAATTAAATTACAGCTATGTTTTAGGCAGACGCCTTCACGTCACATGACTTCAGCGTCAGTGTATTACTGAAACTAAACACACTACTAAAACTACAATATTGTTACATTAAATAAAGTTTTTTACTTG
The DNA here is from genome assembly GCF_949357685.1 of Gobio gobio. Taxonomy (NCBI): domain Eukaryota; kingdom Metazoa; phylum Chordata; class Actinopteri; order Cypriniformes; family Gobionidae; genus Gobio; species Gobio gobio. The sequence goes on from NC_137120.1 coordinate 40,791,027, forward strand.
TTTGATTTAATTTATTTGCCAAAGAAACATTTCTCCTTTTCATTTAATTTAACTAATGATGTACTAACATTATTCAAACTAAAACTGAATTATAAATTAATAAAAACTATATAGAAATATATAACAAGACTAAAAAAAATGACTTCCAAAACATAGAACTAAAATTAAAATTAAAAAGTAAAATATAATATAATTTTATATAAAAAATGTGTATTATATTATATTATATTAATTATATTATATATTATATTATTTAGTCTTTGTCAATATTTATGGTAAATATTTTATATATTTTTATTATATAATATTTATATATTCACAAGCTTTTATTATATCATATTTATAATTTTATATATTTACAAGCTTTTATCACATAATATTTATATATTCACACGCTTTTATTATATAATATTTATACATTTTATATATTCACAAGCTTTTATTATATAATATTTATACATTTTATATATTCACAAGCTTTTATTATATAATATTTATACATTTTATATATTCACAAGCTTTTATTATATAATATTTATATATTTTATATATTCACAAGCTTTTATTATATAATATTTATATATTCACAAGCTTTTATTATATAATATTTATATATTTTATTTATTCACAAGCTTTTATTATATAACATTTATATATTCACAAGCTTGTATTATATAATATTTATATATTCACAAACTTATATTTTATTATATTTATATATTTTATATATTCACAAGCTTTTATTATATAATATTTATATATTTTATATATTCACAAGTTTTTATTCTATAATATTTATATATTCACACGCTTTCATTCTATAATATTTATATATTTGATATATTCACAAGCTTTTATTATATCATATTTATATATTCACAAACTTATATTTTATAATATTTATATATTTTATATATTCACAAGCTTTTATTATATAATATTTATATATTCACATGCTTTTATTATATAATATTTATATATTTTATATATTCACAAGCTTTTATTATATAATATTTATATATTCACAAACTTATATTTTATAATTTTTATATATTCACAAGCTTTTATTATATAATATTTATATATTTTATATATTCACAAGCTTTTATTATATAATATTTATATATTCACAAGCTTTTATTCTATAATATTTATAGATTTTATATATTCACAAGCTTTTATTATATAGTATTTGCATATTCACAAGCTTTTATTAAATAATATTTTTATATGTTATATATTCAGAAACTTATATTTTATAATATTTATATATTTTATATATTCACAAGCTTTTATTATATAATATTTATAGATTTTATATATTCACAAGCTTTTATTATATAATATTTACATATTCACAAGCTTTTATTATACAATATTTATATATGTTATATATTCACAAGCTTTTATTATACAATATTTACATATGTTGTATATTCACGAGCTTTTATTATACAATATTTATATATGTCATATATTCACAAGCTTTTATTATACAATATTTATATATTTTATACATCCACAAGCTTTTAATATACAATATTTATATATGTTATATATTCACGAGCTTTTATTATACAATATTTATATATGTTATATATTCACGAGCTTTTATTATACAATATTTATATATGTTATATATTCACGAGCTTTTATTATACAATATTTATATATTTTATATATCCACAAGCTTTTATTATACAATATTTATATATGTTATATATTCACGAGCTTTTAATATACAATATTTATATATGTTATATATTCACGAGCTTTTATTATACAATATTTATATATGTTATATATTCACGAGCTTTTATTATACAATATTTATATATGTTATATATTCACGAGCTTTTATTATACAATATTTATATATTTTATATATCCACAAGCTTTTATTATACAATATTTATATATTTTATATATTCACAGGCTTTTATTATACAATATTTATATATGTTATATATTCACGAGCTTTTATTATACAATATTTATATATTCACAAGCTTTTAATATACAATATTTATATATGTTAAATATTCACAAGCTTTTATTATACAATATTTATATATTTTATATATTCACAAGCTTTTATGTTAGATGTGATTAGTCACGACTTATCGATTTGACAGCACTAATTATATTACATACCCCTGCCCCAATTGTTTTGTTTAATTAAAAAAAAAGAAAATCTTTATTTGTCAGCAAACATTAAATACATATATTTTAATTGATAAATAAAATTATAATATTAAAAAATAGAATATAAAATACATAAAAACGATATTTTAATCTATTTAATTTCATGTCATTAAAATACAATTTTAAAATTATTTCATATACATTAATAATTTTTTTAAACATCTAAAATTCGTCATATATAAACAATAGAAACGCGTCAATATATTGAACTCCAGACTCTCGCTTTCTCTCTCTGTGGGTGTAGCCGAAGACTCCGTTCCGCCAGCGCGATCCGCTCCGCGTCTTCCGCCTCGCGCTGCGCTACCCCAGCTGACTGGCAGGACTTGTTTACTGGTGGAGGTGCACTGGGAGAGACGAGAGAGGGGGAAAACCACACCGCCGACAACACGAGAGAAGTTTTGTCCCACTTTCAGCGCATTCCCACGCCAATGAGTTCCTCTAAACCGCACACTGGGCTCCTGTGGACGGAACCGAGCGGGTTTATGGGCAGGCCGGACACGCGTTGGACTGTTGATTAACGTGGAAGATTAAAACGCGACGCGGCCGTGACGCGCGTACGCTCACACACTTCGGGAGCATTGTGTGCTAGAAGCAACGGCTTTAGGGGAATACACAGGCTTTTACTCGGACGCTTTGGAAATACACAAACGTGTGTGGATATTTAATTTTAGGGGTGGTTTATCTACACACATTTTGGTTCATGCATGCATGTGTGTGTGTGTATAGGGATGATGCACATTTTTATTTGGCAATGCATAAAACGACTTGTGGAATAACGCTTATATTTTGACATCAAAATCTGTCAAGTTATTGGATTTTTTTTTTTTTTTTTTTCTGTGAGCAGTGGATTTCTTTTTTTTTTTTTAAAGGCGAACGTACTATTATTAATTTTTACAGGAATCTCCAACTAAAACAGGGGGATGAGAAAGTTGCAATGTACTGTACCCTTAAGGGTACCTCATTCCTAGAAGTGTGGGATTGATTCCATGGAAGAAATGCATGGACGTTGATCCTCTGAAAGCAGAGATGCATCCGAAAAACCGTTCAAAATGATTTTTATTCATTTATTTTGTGTTATTTGTGATTTAACCCGTGCTGTGTAGGCAAAAACTACTTATTTTTAACCGAAGCACGGGGGTCCCCTTCTTGGGGGGTCTCATTTAAGAGCCTGGATATAAGCTAATTAACGTTTTTTATTTTATTGTTTCGCGGACACGCCGGAGGTGGATTTAATTTTCCAAGAAAACTAAAACGTGTCGCGAGACATAATGCGGCTGGACACATCTGTGGTTGTTTTGGTCACTTTCGCCTACCTCGTGTGCCTGAGCGGATCGCTACACGGAGAAAGTGAGTATTAACATTTATTATCTAACGCTTTAATTCACTAAATGTTGATATGTTGTCCCTGTACTATTAGTTTACAACTGAGGGGACTTGTGGAATTCACTCCATGTAGACTTCGGGCTGCTCCGAGGGGTGTCCCACATATTTATTCGTTTTTA
>NC_137120.1:40807233-40862233 GCF_949357685.1 Gobio gobio
TCTCGTTGAGAAATGGCTGACATGGGCTGTGTTTACATGTCTTTTTTTTTGTTCATATCTACTGTTAATGTGTGACAAAACGTAGTTTTAAGACTTTTTCAGTCGATAATGTAGTTGTTTAAAGCTCAAATCTGAGGTTTATTTACATAAACAGTGCCTATTTGAACATTTTATCTGCCGTTGTCGGAGCTGTGAGCTCCAGCGGACAGCGCGCTCAGCGCACGTGAAAGCCGGCGAGGGCAACCTTTCCTCGGCCAGTCCTTCTGCCGTCTCCCGCTGGCTCTGATGTCTCTGTGGTGTGTCTCGAGCTATAATTCGTCTTGTAACGGCCGATCTTTGGTCTCATGGATCTATAATTTGTTCCCTGGCAAATCGTTTAGGCTGAGGGCAAAGATAAGTTTCATTACTTTATATTTTTAGGCTATAACTGTACGTTGCAGTTGTAACGTTAGCCTACTAGCACTGACTTTGAATGTTTGACTGCATTGTTGCTTTGTTTCATGTATAGCTTGTTATACATTACTGATACTTTTGTATTATTGATCAAACATAAACTTGCATTTAACAAAAAGAGACTGGGTTGTGTTTCATGTAATTTAATGTTATCACAGTGATAATCATATTGTCTGAACCAGATATCAATATACAGATTTTCTCTTCATTGTTGTCACTACTAGAGCAAGCTCCTGATTGGTTAACGCGGCGCGAAATATCCGCCAAAGTTCAGATTTTTCAACTTGAGCGTTTCGCGCGATTCACGCGATTCGCGCGAATCGCGCGTTCAAAACGCTCAAGTCGCGTCCTTCTCGCCGCCTCAATCGCGCGAATCTCGCGAATCTCGCCGCCTCATTCGCGCGAATCGCGCCGCAGAATGCCATTTCGCGTCTCTGCATTGACTTAACATGTAAATCACTCGCGCGAATCGCGTCCGGTGTGAACGCACCATTAGGCTGTGCGATATTAATGAAAAATGCGATATGCGCTATCCTTGTTAAATAATGCGATGCGATATTGCTTTAAGTGTGTAAAATCGATTTAAATTATTTCATTTGTGTGTTGTTTCACATTCTTTCTGGGAAAAGAAAGCATTGACAGTTCGAGTGTGTAACAAGACACGAAAAAAGAACGGCTTGTGCGCACGTTCCGGTGTGTGTGTGTGTGTGTCAGACAGCGCGAGACTGCAAGGAGTTGTTTTTCGCAAGTTATTGCGTTTAATAACTCTTTTTAACGTCAAGCAAGTCACATAAGTAACAGTCGTGTGCTCCGTCTATTCTCTGATATATGTGTCGACCTAAAACGTACACTTTTCATGTTGAAGTAGCCTATTAAAATCATTCAGATATTGCGTGCTCTTGCGATATGTACATTTGCGATATTTCGATATATTGCGCAGCGCTAGTTAAAAGTAGTGCTGGGCAAATTAACGCGTACATTTTTTTCAGTTTAACGCATTAAAAATATTTAACGCAGTAGGGCTGGGCGATATAACGATGTGTATTGCGATAGACACGTAATCGATATCAATAAAAAATGCGTTCGATAAAACGTTTTGTTTTTCTTCGTTGGAAGAAACCAGAGGTTGCGAAGCAAGTTTGGTTACATAAACAAAGGCACTCGCTCTCTGGTAACCAAGCAACGTAGGGAGTGACACGCTAACAGCCAATCACGTAACAGTATCATGTTTGTTTGCGCAATATCGTTGTCTCGTGTTGCATTCATTCTTCAGTAAACAGTTGATAAAACAGGAAAACAAGTCGGCTCGCCAGTGTGGCAGTTTTTTGGATTTTATAAGTCTGACCGTAGTCAGACCAATGAAATTATGCAAGATCGTTGTCCCAACCAAGACGCGATTAATTACAGAAAAAATGTGATTAATTTGTTTATTTTTACTAATCGATTCCCAGCACTAGTTAAAAGTGATAAACATGTGAGTATATGTTGTTTGAGCTGTAATAACCCCTAAAAAAGAGGCGCTTTTTGATTGTTTGGTTATAAATTGATTGTTGAAAGTGTGTAACTCAGGCCCTTTGTGTTCTAGCACCCTGCAGACAGTTCCGGCTGTAAACACTAGATCACAGAAAACACTGGAGAAAAGAGTTTAGTCTGGATCATGTGTGCAAGATTTATTCAAATGAATCTGAAGGGAGGAATATGACCTTTATTATGTAATTTCTAACTCTAGGGGAGTCGGAAAATGAGCCTATTTTCTAAAAATGTAGTAATTTAGTTTTTTACTCTTTTTTTTTTTATTCGTTGAAAAAAAAAATCTATATTAGCTATTTTTTTAGTTATTTTAGTACTTCAAACTAAATAAAAAGGAGAGAGGTTGGAGATCGACTCGTTCGCAGTGCTTCATGGGAGTGGGCGGGGCCAATGAGATCTTCTGGTGCTCTGATTGGTCGAATCTTCGGTTCGGCATCATTAGTAATAACGTTTTTCACTTCGAATTCCACTGTTATACATGAAATAATGAGGGCTGACGACTGAAACATCAAATAACCTCGTAGCTCACAGTAAGGCTATAAAGGTTCATAAGCTATCGTTAAAAATCAATGAAAAGAGTTTTTACTTTTTACTGTTGCTCTCTATAAGTTGTGCAAAATGTGTTTTATCTTCAAATGTGGCTCATCCAATTAACATTGAGCCAATTTTCCCCTTCAGATACAGAAAATATTACATTTTGATGAACGATTCTGAAAATAAACCCTTTATTATGACAATAAGACCAGAGGCATTTGTTAAGAGGCCCAAATTCAATTTTGATTATGTTGGTGGTCATAACAGTGCCGAAATATAAATGGGTTAAACATATTGAAACTAAACGATGTTATTTTTGAACGATTGTTATTTTTCTTCAGCGGTTAGCACTGCTTGCTAGGAAGTATTGTATAAAATCATTTAATGGGTGAAGACGAGCTGCAGATCTCGATGTGTGTGGCTCAATCACAGAGCCGTAAACGTGAGCGATACTCATCTTTATTCTGCCAATAAACCTTTCAACAAGGTTAAGGGGTGACGTTAATTTGTTTTGCTTTGCTGTAAATTAAATTAGGATTTTTTTCTCCTTCTCACTGCAAGTAAATATTATCAGATAGTGGAGGGGTAATGCATGAAAACGAGCTTTAATAACCAGGATTTCATTTCAAGGAGAAGTTGCAGGAGACATTTTGTCATGTTTTCAAAATTTGGACGCCTAAATTCTGAAATATATTGTTGTGCTTGAATGAAGTTATTTTGCAGTTATTCTAAAAAGTGACCACATTTTTTGTCACACTTTAGTTTAGGGTCCAATTCTCACTATTAACTATGACTTTTGCCTTCATAAACTTCTAATTACTGCTTATTAATAGTTAGTAAGGTGGTTAAATTAGAGTATTGGGTAGGGTCCTATTAAATACGGTTTCTTTAATTTTTTTGTGCAAATTCCATTTTTTCAGTTACATTTTTTGGACTCCATTTTGATGGTTATATTACAGTTTAGATTCTCATTCCGAGCCCGAACGCGGGCCGGATCAGGCTGATATTTCCTGGCACTATCCTCGGGACGATATTTGCCGCCACTATCCTCGGGACGATATTTGCCGCCACTATCCTCGGGACGATATTTGCCGCCACTATCCTCGGGAGGAAATTTGCCGCCACTATCCTCGGGCCGATATTTGCCGCCACTATCCTCGGGACGATATTTGCCGCCACTATCCTCGGGACGATATTTGCCGCCACTATCCTCGGGACGATATTTGCCGCCACTATCCTCGGGCCGATATTTGCCGCCACTATCCTCGGGCCGATATTTGCCGCCACTATCCTCCGGACGATATTTGCCGCCACTATCCTCGGGAGGATATTTGCCGCCACTATCCTCGGGACGATATTTGCCGGCACTATCCTCGGGCCGATATTTGCCGCCACTATCCTCGGGACGATATTTGCCGCCACTATCCTCGGGACGATATTTGCCGCCACTATCCTCGGGACGATATTTGCCGCCACTATCCTCGGGACGATATTTGCCGCCACTATCCTCGGGACGATATTTGCCGCCACTATCCTCGGGACGATATTTGCCGCCACTATCCTCGGGACGATATTTGCCGCCACTATCCTCGGGCCAGGTCGGGACGATATTTCCCGCCACTATCCTCGGGCCGGGTCGGGACGATATTTCCCGCCACTATCCTCGGGCCGGGTCGGGACGATATTTCGATAAAAATATTATAATTAACGATATTATAATAAAAATCTCGTCTAATCTTGACACATATCGTCAGAAAGGTCTGAGTCTCAAGGTTCCATATTTAGTGACAGTTTTGTGATGGAAGTGACATTTGGACGGAAAAGTACAGGAAAATGCATTAAAAAAAACAACAATCAATGGAATTTAAATGACATCCGGTGGCTGTTTTTGGTACAGCGCCCTAAACAAAATCTCATGGGAACTTCAATATTTGTGATATCAACTTCAAATTTGGAACACAACTTGGTTAGACATATGGCTTTGATTTTATAGTAATTTTAGATTAAAACATTTTTTTAAATATATATTTTATATAAAATAAAAAATATTTAGTACAGTTTTTTTTATTTACAGTACATTTAAACTTCCATAACTTTTTCATACTTTCATATTTTGAATTGCTTTTACTTCAGCAATAATCTGCCGAGTGTCTGCTTTAAAAAGCATTTCCAAAGCATTCTTGAATTACAGCCCTTTAAATTTGGATAGTGTATTTTCAAAAAGGGAGGTGACAGTTAAGGGGTTGAATTTCCTAAATCTTACACAAATTTAGCATGAGTAAATATAAAAACAATTAAATCATAGAATACACTTTGTTTGTTGAGTTGTTTCATTTATTTTCAAGATCTGAATTATTAATTGTTGCTTTCAGTAAGGCTATATCTATAAAGGTCACGAATAAGATTTTACAGTATTAGGGGAACACTGTAAAAGCAGCATGTCAGAGGACCTTTAAGTAATAATTATAGTTATGTGAACTTAACGGTTCTTAACTTAATTTTTTTAAGTTATGCAGAAGTTTGAGTTAAAAGTCGCGGTGTGGGATGAGAAATCCGAGGTGATTTGGTCTATTTTTAGTTGTGTATGTATTCATTTCTCTGGCGCTAATGCCGTAGACCACATTACAAAAGTGAACCTTCCCGTTGCTGGGCCACTTTCCCACCCGAGGCCAAAAGCACGGGCGTCTGTGTGTGTGTGTGTGTGTGTGTGTGTGTGGCTCTGTGCCCGAGCGCTGCTGTCAGACGGCACGTCGTCCCAGAGTTTCTCTCATTTAGGAGGAGGTGAGAGAGTTCACTGTCATCCACGGTTTAGTTTTTCCCCTCACACAACACGTATTTGCAGCCGTCCCGCCTGGATAACACTGTCTGACTACAATAATCCACGTCTGGACGGTTTGTAAGTGTGAACACAAACCCGTTCACCTTTATTGCCTGCTTGTTGTCGTCCAGTTATGCATTAATAATGTTCGGTTGGGGATCTTGATTGCTCAAGCACTGAGGTTTTCTCTTTATGTAGCGTTTACATTACAAGTTTACTTTCAATTAAGAATAAGGAGACTACACTATCCTCGGGCCGATATTTCCCGCCACTATCCTCTAGGCCGATATTTGCCGCCTCTATCCTCGGCCGATATTTCCTGCTACTATCCTCGGCCGATATTTCCTGCCTCTATCCTCGGCCGATATTTCCTGCTACTATCCTCGGGCCGATATTTCCCGCCACTATCCTCGGGCCGATATTTCCCACCACTATCCTCGGGCCGATATTTCCCGCCACTATCCTCGGGCTGATATTTCCCGCCACTATCCTCGGGCTGATATTTCCCGCCACTATCCTCTAGGCCGATATTTCCCGCCACTATCCTCGGGCTGATATTTCCCGCCACTGTCCTCTAGGCCGATATTTCCCGCCTCTATCCTCGGCCGATATTTCCCGCTACTATCCTCGGGCCGATATTTCCCGCCACTGTCCTCTAGGCCGATATTTCCCGCCTCTATCCTCGGCTGATATTTCCCGCTACTATCCTCGGGCCGATATTTCCCGCCACTATCCTCGGGCCGATATTTCCCACCACTATCCTCTAGGCCGATATTTCCCGCCACTATCCTCGGGCCAATATTTCCCGCCACTATCCTCTAGGCCGATATTTCCCGCCACTATCCTCTAGGCTGATATTTCCTGCCACTATCCTCGGGCCGATATTTCCCGCCACTATCCTCTAGGCCGATATTTCCCGCCTCTATCCTCGGACGATATTTCCTGCTACTATCCTCTAGGCCAATATTTCCCGCCTCTATCCTCGGGCCGATATTTCCCGCCACTATCCTCGGGCCGATATTTCCCGCCACTATCCTCGGGCCGATATTTCCCGCCACTATCCTCGGGCCGATATTTCCCGCCTCTATCCTCGGGCCGATATTTCCTGCTACTATCCTCTAGGCCGATATTTCCCGCCTCTATTCTCGGCCGATATTTCCCGCCACTATCCTCTAGGCCGATATTTCCCGCCACTATCCTCGGGCCGATATTTCCCGCCACTATCCTCTAGGCCGATATTTCCCGCCACTATCCTCGGGCCGATATTTCCCGCCACTATCCTCGGGCCGATATTTCCCGCCACTATCCTCGGGCCGATATTTCCCGCCACTATATTCGGGCCGATATTTCCCGCCACTATCCTCGTGTCGATATTTCCCGCCACTATCCACGGGCCGATATTTCCCGCCACTATCCTCGGGCCGATATTTCCCGCCACTATCCACGGGCCGATATTTTCCCGTTTAGCGTTTACATTACAAGTTTACATTCAATTGAGAATAAGGAGACTTCAGTTTTAAAGCTACACTGTGTAACTTTTTAGTTTATTCTTAGCTAAAAACACTTAGTTCTTTCAAAAATATATGTGCTCATTAATGTATATTTACTTTTTTCAAGTAATAAAGTATTCTCGTAAGTTTATAATATGCCATTGTAAACACATACGGGTGAGGGGTTCGAATGCCGGTCGCCATGTTGATCCTCCATCTTGAAAGTACATTAGCCAAAGAGGGACATACCCGTAAATTCAAGCTTTGCCTTTGGTGTTTTAACACTCGATGGCTCCGTGTCCAATGTGGACGAGGGCGAACTGGAAGCCATGTTAATCTTGGACTAAATCAGCCACCGTAGGAGTTAAAACGAAATCTGAATTGAGAGGAACAGAAACTAATATTCACTGGATGGTCATATACAAGTTCACCACTAGATGGGGGAAAATATCACACAGTGCAGCTTTAAAGTCAACATGAAATACATGTGTACTGATGTTGTGGCTTCTCACTGAATGAGGCAGATGTTATTTCTGTAACGGTCAGTGCTTGAAGTTGAAAAAATAAAGGGGCGGTACTCACTAGAGGGGGCGGAGCTTTTTTGGGGGCGTGGTTATGGGGTGGATTGTTTAGTCAATAACTCAAGAAGGTCCATATTTTAAAGCTCGTTCTAACTTGTACTCAGCCTTAAAACCAACATATAGTTCTTGTAATTGTTTAACTATAGCATTTGTTACAATAAGGGGCATTACCATGCAGGCCAATGTTAACTTTTCTCTTTCTTTTCTCTAATCAAATAGCAACACCGTTAGAAACTATAGCTACAACATGCCACATCTATTCCCTTAACTGATTATCTATTATAAATTCTACAACTAGTCACAATTTACCACAATAGAACATGATAAATGCTAGTAAATGTGGAGTTTAAAAAGCTTGCAGGATGATGTTTTCCCCTCTTTAACGCGGATATGATGTCATCGACAGGCCACGCCCCCTCACACGTCCCGCTTCCTCGGGTAAAATAGCATCTCACAACATTTTGGGATATTGTAAGTACTCAACTAAATATATAACACTGGCCAAGAGGTGTTTGGATATTGTACTGAAAAAATGTTACATAGTGCACCTTTAAACAACTGAAATGGTATTCTCTTGTAAAACACACTCCAATAATCGACTATTGCAATTAATGCAACATAAATAACATCTCAATCACTTCATCAGTCAGATGTGCTGCACACAGTTAGTCTTCTATAGCTTTGCACTCAGCCATTCATCATAATTTTAGACATTTAGTGACGCAATTTCGCTCCGAGCGTTTTAGTGTTTCTTCTTGTCAGATGCTTCAACGCGAGAGGAAAACTTCAGAGATGTGTCCAAAGTCATGAGCCGTGGTTTACTACAGTGGCACAGGAAACAGTGCATCTATTGTTCATAAAGTCGCCAAGCTTTATTTGTTTGCTTTGGTGGTTAGTTCCTTTCTCCCTTTTTATGTGCCGTGTCACGTCTTGTTTTAAAGCCCAAAACTTGGAGTCGTCCGTCAAGTGCCCGCCTGCCCGTGAGATATTTGAACTTGGTCACATGGTGGGATGGATAGAGTTATGGCAGAAACACCAAAACTATCCGTTGTATCGCATGTTTCCACGAATTGGGCTTTTATCATGTAGCCCAGGGGTTTTCAAACTGGGGTCCGTGGAAAAGATTAACATAAAAAAATAAATAAGATTAAAATAAATAATAAATAAGCGATTAAATGTTAAATGAACATATAAATCATGCACAACAATAAAAAATAAAATAAGTAAATAAATAAATGTGCTTAATTTCTTATACATTTAATTAATTTTTTATACATTTAATTCATTTTTTATACATTTAATTAATTTTTTATACATTTAATGAATTTCTTATTTATACATGTAATACATTTTTTATTTATACATTTCATTAATTTCTTATTTATACATTTCATTAATTTCTTATTTATACATTTAATTAATTTCTTATTTATACATTTAATTAATTTTTTATTTATAAATTTCATTAATTTCTTATTTATACATTTAATACATTTTTTATTTATACATTTAATTAATTTCTTATTTATGCATTTGATTAATTTCTTATTTATACATTTAATTAATTTCTTATTTATACATTTAATTAATTTCTTATTTATACATTTAATTACTTTTTTATTTATACATTTAATTAATTTCTTATTTATACATTTAATTAATTTCTTATTTGTACATTTAATTAATTTCTTATTTGTACATTTAATTAATTTCTTATTTGTACATGTAATTAATTTCTTATTTATACATTTAATTAATGTATTTGTACATTTAATTAATTTCTTATTTGTACATTTAATTAATTTCTTATTTGTACATTTAATTAATTTCTTATTTGTACATTTAATTAATTTCTTATTTGTACATTTAATTAATTTTTTATTTGTACATTTAATTAATTTTTTATTTGTACATACATTTAATTAATGTCTTATTTATACATTTAATTAATTTCTTATTTGTACATTTAATTAATTTCTTATTTGTACATGTAATTAATTTCTTATTTATGCATTTGATTAATTTCTTATTTATACATTTAATTAATGTATTATTTATACATTTAATTTCTTATTTGTACATTTAATCAATTTCTTATTTGTACATACATTTAATTAATGTCTTATTTATACATTTAATTAATTTCTTATTTATACATTTAATTAATTTATTTATGCATTTAATTAATTTTAATACATTTAATTAAGTTTTATACATTTATTAAATTTTTATACATTTAATTAATTTCTTTTTTATACATTAAATTTATTTCTTATACATTTAATTAATTTCTTATACATCTAATAAATTTCTTATTTATTAATGTAATTAATTTCTTATTTATTCATGTTCTTAAAAGTGTAGAGAAAAGTATAAAATTAAGTAAATAAATAAAATGACATTAAAATAAATAAATGATTGAATGGTAAATTAACATGATAAAAATGTAAAAAGTAAATTAATTAATTAATTAATTAATAAATGAGATTAAAATAAATATATGTGGAAAATCCTAGAGTAAAACTGTGAATATAATATAAAAAAAAAAAAAATTAGCTTAAATAAATCTAGGGGAAAAAAAAAACATATACTGTATATTAAATTAAATATATAAGTAAATAATATTAAAATAAATAATTAAATGTTAAATGAACATAATTGAAAAAATAAATAAAATTAGATTAAAATAAATGAATAATCTGATTAAAGTAAAGAAACATATCAATCTATTAAATTAACTTAATTAATTAAATTAATAAAAATTGGAATGATGCGGTTAATAATACAGTTCTTATAGTGAGTAGAAAAGATATAATAAAGGAACTTAATAGAAACTGTGTTTACAGATGTGTATGATTTTGGGGTCCTGAATCTGATGTTGTCAAATGAATACAGATTTTGGATCGTGAATGTTTTGCTCTGGTTTTTGCATCAGTGAGTGATTTGTGGGGTTTTCTCTGCAGGTTCAGGACATGTTTCCACCTTGCTTGGGTTTGGGATATCCAGAATGGAAAAACCAACACACTCCTGTGTGTCTTTCAGAAAACTGTTTAGAGTCCAGCGAAGTCTGACGGAAAAACAAATAGTGGAAATATTAGTTGAGCTGTTGGACTCGGCGTAATGAATTCATAAATGGCTGAATATTGGACATTGTTTATGAAGGGGTTTGTAGTGGAGAGTTTGCGCTTCAGTGCTTCATTTCACTTGGAGATGCACTTCTGTTTGGTTATATTTTTCCGGTTCTAGCTCTCTCTAAGTTTTGATATGTTTATTTGACTTCATTCAGTTTGTTTTGGGTTCTATTAGGGCCCTTTCACACCTTGTTTGGTCCGAATCAAAATGGCCGGTGTGAACTGACCACGGTTCGGACCAATCAGACGACATTTGGTCAGACGAAAAGAGGCAATCTCAGTCCAGATCAAACTGAGCAAAGGTTCGGTTGGTTTCTAGTGTGAAAGCATTTTCTGTACAGTTCAGACTCTCAGAGCATTTACAGGAAGTTCCTGTTCATGTTTAAATATTATAATGTTATTTTAAAATTTCATCTGGGCTATATTGATTATGAAAAGTGCGAAGATGCGCAATATGTTTTAGAAATGATTTTGAGCACTTCATTGAGTTTTGTTTTGTAGAAAGCCTTTCTTTAAAAGTCGATTTGGTTTTGTGTCTTAATTTTAATCAATGTTTCATCAGCCAATCGCCTGGATTTAATAAATAAGAAGCGAATATAGCAGACAATAATCGTGACATGAGGCGCCGGCGCGATCACGATTGCTCTTGAACACGTCTCATAAATAAACCCAAACTCAGCCTCACACACACATGAGAAATATGAGGAGAGAAAGCTTGAAGTGGCCACTTTTAAACGAACAGAAATCGTCATGTATGGAGTAACCCAGCAATTGGGTTGTTTTGACCCAGCGGTTGGGTTAAATGTTTGCTTAAAACAACCCAATCGCTGGGTTAGTCCATTTTCAACCTAACTTGGGTTATTTTTAACCCAGCATTGTTTAGAGTGTAGGTGCACTTCACTTAATCTCTTGTAGAGCAACACCAGCGGTAATTCAGGAGAAAATCTCCCAATGCTCCACGTGAAACTTCAGTCTTTCCACCTTTTACCATCGTGTCAATTCTCAATTGATTTTGATTAATATGCGCGAGGGAGAGCAAGAGAGTTTGAAGACGGTGAGAGCTGCCCTGTGGACGTCTGTGTGGAAATAATGCAGGGAAAAAATATCGGCGAACGCAGCAGCCTTATATCGGCCGATACACGTGAAAATCACAAATATCGGCGAACGCAGCAGCCTTATATCGGCAGATACACGTAAAAATCACAAATATCGGCGAACGCAGCAGCCTTATATCGGCCGATACACGTAAAAATCACAAATATCGGCGAACACAGCAGCCTTATATCGGCCGATACACGTAAAAATCACAAATATCGGCGAACACAGCAGCCTTATATCGGCCGATACACGTAAAAATCACAAATATCGGCGAACACAGCAGCCTTATATCGGCCGATACACGTAAAAATCACAAATATCGGCGAACGCAGCAGCCTTATATCGGCCGATACACGTAAAAATCACAAATATCGGCGAACGCAGCAGCCTTATATCGGCCGATACACGTAAAAATCACAAATATCGGCGAACGCAGCAGCCTTATATCGGCCGATACACGTAAAAATCACAAATATCGGCGAACACAGCAGCCTTATATCGGCCGATACACGTAAAAATCACAAATATCGGCGAACGCAGCAGCCTTATATCGGCCGATACACGTAAAAATCACAAATATCGGCGAACACAGCAGCCTTATATCGGCCGATACACGTAAAAATCACAAATATCGGCGAACACAGCAGCCTTATATCGGCCGATACACGTAAAAATCACAAATATCGGCGAACGCAGCAGCCTTATATCGGCCGATACACGTAAAAATCACAAATATCGGCGAACGCAGCAGCCTTATATCGGCCGATACACGTAAAAATCACAAATATCGGCGAACACAGCAGCCTTATATCGGCCGATACACGTAAAAATCACAAATATCGGCGAACGCAGCAGCCTTATATCGGCCGATACACGTAAAAATCACAAATATCGGCGAACACAGCAGCCTTATATCGGCCGATACACGTAAAAATCACAAATATCGGCGAACACAGCAGCCTTATATCGGCCGATACACGTAAAAATCACAAATATCGGCGAACGCAGCAGCCTTATATCGGCCGATACACGTAAAAATCACAAATATCGGCGAACGCAGCAGCCTTATATCGGCAGATACACGTAAAAATCACAAATATCGGCGAACGCAGCAGCCTTATATCGGCAGATACACGTAAAAATCACAAATATCGGCGAACGCAGCAGCCTTATATCGGCCGATACACGTAAAAATCACAAATATCGGCGAACGCAGCAGCCTTATATCGGCCGATACACGTAAAAATCGCAAACATCAGCCAATATATCGGTCTAAAGGCCCTTTCACACCGGACGCGTAACGAAAAAGCGAATATTTCGTGTGCGAATATTCCGCGTTAAAACCATTCACACCAGCCGCGACGCGAGTTTGCGACGTTTCAGAGCTCCAACATTCCAAAACATTCGCGGCGACAGCTGAGAAACACGGACACGTAATCATTCAGTGGAGACGAGCTTTTAATTTTCTTTTAAAAGACAGAGAAGAAGGTTTTGGGAACACCCAATCTTAAAGAACAGAGTCTGAAAGGGGAGGATGCTCATCTACAGGAGCTGCCAGTCCGCTCTCAGGGTGTTTTATACTGGACACGTTTGCTGCGGTCCGAGTCTGATTCTTCCCTCCGCCTCCGCAGTGTTGGTCTGGTTTCACACTCAACTTTAACCCTGGTGCGTTTGCGTTCATCTTACGTCATCACAAACGTGCACGGGCGTGATAGAAAACAGAGCGCGGGTCAATATATTGGGCTTTTTTCAATTAATTTGGTGCTATTATGTGCAGCTGAGTAAACGACACTTGGGTTTACCGTATGTGTGTCGCTTGAAGGCGGCTTTGCTGCTTGCAAACAGACTCTTTTGAGGAGACGTGAATTGCCATTCATTTGCTGCCCTGATTGCACTCTATGCGCTAATACACTGCAGGCTCGCTCTCGCGATCGTATCTCAGCTAAATCATCAACACTATCATATCTTACGTGTATGTTATTGAACTAATGACATTGTAATCGGCTAAAATGCATGCGCTGGTTACTTTCTTCCACAACAAGTGCGCACGTACCCGAGTGTTGTTTGCACATTCACGTGAATCACGGCTCAGCTCCGAGAGCAACCGAACTCCGGTTGTGTGTTCTCGGATTCGGTACCTCAGTGCACACCAAGCTCTGTAGGTAAGCTTTCACATTAGCAATTTTTCATGCTAACCGTGCCCCATTCCGAACTAAAATGCCAGAGTAAAAACGCCCTGAGACGACAGAAGAATAACACATCGTCTCTCGCGCACGCTGTAGACTTGTGGCATTTATCAGGTAACTTGGGGCGATGTCACATTACAGTCATATGTTTCAGCATGTTACAATAAATATATGGCTTGAGTTGATATAGCCTATTCCCTAATGAATTAAACAGTTTGTTATCATACAGATTGAGAGTGTGAATGGTCTCTCTCCCTCTCTCTCTCTGTTTATGTGTGTAGCTTATACATGCGTACATGCGTGCATGCGGGGGAGGAGTTGCGATTTTCGAATAAAAATCGAATAATTCCCAGCGATCTTCGAATATCATTTTTGCTTGAAATGCCCATCCCACACACACACACACACACACACACACACACACACACCACACACACACACACACACACACACACACACACACACACACACACACACACACACACACACACACACACACACACACACACACACACACACACACACACACACACACACACACACACACACACACACTCTCACTCTTCAGGAATGGCTCGATCCGGAGCTGCTGTGTTTCCAGTTGAGTCACAATGTAAACATTTAATTGCCACAGACACAGTCGTACTGACGGAAACACATTCACTTTCTATAGTTGCGGACACAATTAGATAAAAAAAAAAAAATCTACGTATTGATTATAATATCGTAATCTGTAGCCTACAGTGGACAAACACAACTGCATCTGTAATCTGGTGAGAAATGCGACACCTGGCAAAGGTTAATGTTGAGTGAATGGCTACTGACATCAACTGGACATTTCGTCACCTTTGTTTCCTTGTGTGTGATTGGTTTAAGCCTTTTCTGTCGCTGCGAGTGTTAAAAAAAATCGACATCGAAACAAAAAAAATAAACGTTGTTTTTTCGCCACAGCACATTCGCGTTCGGTGTGAAAGCTCTCATTACACAAACAGCTGATCAAAAAATAAAACCATTGCGCGAATTATTCGCGCGTCAAAATCGCATCCAGTGTGAAAGAACCTTAACACTATTTGATACTGTCAGATTGAATCCGGTCTGGTTTTATTGAATGCTTTTCTGTTCAAACATGTACGTTATTTTGTCCGATTGTGTTCTGAAGGGTTCAGTAGAGTCCTCGTTTTCCCCATGATCCTCCAGATGAGTCTGACAGGGCCTGTGGGTTTATGGGTAGACGTGGGCTGACCCAGCAGCGGTCAGTCTGAGCCGGTGGTCTCCAGAACACAAACAGCCCATTAAACTGACCCGTTTCCCAGCAGACACTGGGCCGCTCCTCTCCCTGCGGAAACTCCAGACGGCAGGGGAGGGGCGGCACTGCAATGGCCATATTCATCTCACACCGTCTCACCCAAACGGCCATCAGCGCGCTCAGCTGATCAATATCGGCTTTTGTCTGCAGCTTCATCCTGTTTTCAAGATGCCAGGGACATGCGTCCTGCGGTTAGCCATGTTAGCAGCAAATCTGAGGAGATTGAGGAGCTTAGTGTTTGACGTAGAAAAACATTGTAATAATCCACCCCACCACCACGACACACACACCATGTTGTGTAGTATAACGCCGGCTTCACACCGCACGCGTTAGCAGGGCGTAAGCAGCGCAGGAGCGGAGCGGATGGAGTGCGGGAGCCGCGCGCACCCTTTGTTTTATTTATTGCACATACAGACGAATATCGTCCATTGTCAACTTTCCCGGTGTTCTCCCCCAACCCCTGTCTGTCTCGTGCTTTGATTTATGATAGGCAGCATGCTTCCTCCATGTCTATAATAAATAAATAAATAAATGAATATATTATATATTATATTATATTATATTAAATTATATTAAATTATATTATATTATATTATATTATATTATATTAATTATATTATATTATATTATATTATATTATATTATATTATATTATATTATATTATATTATATTATATTATATTAATTATATTATATTATTATATTAATTATATTATATTATATATAATAAATAATAATAATAAATAATAATAATATAATAAATTAGCCTGGATGCCAGCCGAATTTAGCCCCGCCCACAATTCTTTTTGCTCGGGCAATTCGGTCTGGACTCGCTCCATAGAGGAGTAATTATGCCTGAACAGAAACTGTTCGGACCAATGAAATCATCAGGGCGGGCTTTAGACGATGATGGACAGATGATCAACAGTAACGTCATCATCCACGTCATCGAAGGCTCTTGGGTTGAATTTGCTCTTATCCTAAACGGAGAACTTGTTCGTATATGCGTTCACCTTCACTATTTCTCTCAGAAACGATGATCGTGTTGGTAAGTACTCTGTGTATCCTTAAATTATTGTATTACTGGCAAAGATCGTTTACACTCATGTTTTTCTTGTAACGTTACTTAATCCAGCGTGCGTGCAGCAAGTGTTTTTGCAATGTCGCGCACAATTGCTACTCAAAACTATAGTCCAAAACAATAACTTTCCAGGGGGTTCTCCGGAAAAAAATGGCGTTTGGTTGGCAAAATATGTTATTTTGGCAAGGTTGCCTGCTAAAATTCGCATTCCTGGGTTTATATAATCACATAATTGGGGTCGCTTCAACCCGCGGACATGGAGAAAAACACGGACTTGGCAACAGTGCAGTTGAGTTCTGTTGACGTTTGACAACTAACGTTACGCGTCGCTCCGTTGCTCTGATTGGTTGTGGGTCTATCCAATTGAGGTCTTTCCTGGCTCGGTTGAAACACGCCCCATAATCAAAGCTCAATGGAGCGGATCAGACTCATATTCTGACTAGAATTGAGTATGGCCACGCCAGGCTAATAATAAATAATAATAATAATAATAAATTATATATATATATATATATTTTTTTTTATATATATTTATAGATATATATATATTTTATATATATTATATTTATTTTATATATTTTTATTTTGTATATATATATGTACATGATAAAAGTAACCTTAAAGTTAAGATAAGCCTCTAGTTTTAATCATTTAAACGGACCTTTCAAGTTTGGGCATAAACTTCTGGCAGTGTTGTGTTTTCGTGTATTTTATAAATTTTTTCACAGCGCTGGATGTCATATGGTGATCGTGAAACACACGGGACACTTCACTACATGATTTCATGGTGAAATTTGTTATTTTCCATGTTAATCTGGTCAGTTTTGAGCAAGAACAATCCACTGTGGCTTTAAATCAGTGTGAGCAGCGCGGCAAAAATAGACTCAGCGCCGAAATGATGGTTGCACTCAATGCACTGCTGCTCCTGCTCCTGCTCCGCGCCGCCTCTGCGTGCGATGTGAATGCTCTAATCCGTTAACATGGGCGCCGAAAAAAATACGCGCTGCTTACGCCCTGCTAACGCGTGCAGTGTGAAACCGGCGTAAGTCGTCGTAAACATGCATTACTGCAAAAGCTACAGCTGTTGGTCGAAATCAGTGTTAATTCGAATATCAGTTCTGACTGGATCTCTTCAATAATCCACCCTCACTAACATTCTCCTCTCGTTTTTATTTGTTGACGAAAATGACAGTTGATTTTCGTCATAGTTTTTGTCATCCAACACTAGTTTTTATTTAGTTATCGTCTCGTTTTCGTCAGTGAAAAAAGGTCGTTGACGAAATTTATGACAAATGATTTGTCAACAACCTTTTTTCACTGACGAAAACGAGACGATAACTAAATAAAAACTAGTGTTGGATGACAAAAACTATGAGGAAAATCAACTGTTATTTTCATCAACAAATAAAAGCGAGAGGAGAATCCAGCTCCAGAGCGGCTCAATCAATCAATAACACATTTATGACAGACTATTGATTATGAACTAATGCTGATGAATGTTTACTTTACGATGTTTATATAGTAATATGTTTTAGACGGTTGTGACGATGCATATTTATCTCCTGAACTTGAATGAGCTCCTGCAACTGCAATAGAGGAGCAGACATTTCAAAATAAGAGTCCTGGTGTATTTCCAGCTTGTTTATCATTAAAAGTCGCACATTATATATTCGTTTTTGCTTACACAATAAACTGTATTTAATTTAATTCCCATTTAATTCATAGTCAGGAGGAAAGACCAGTATTTGACACATATTCAATAAAGTATCAGGGTTATAATAGTTCACTAAAACCATTAAAAAAAACTTGAAATTAAAGGTCCCATTCCGCATGATCCCATTGTTCAAACTTTAGTTAGTGTGTAATGTTGCTGTTAGAGCATAAATAATACCTGTAAAATGATAAAGCTCAAAGTTCAATGCCAAGCGAGATATTTTATTTAACAGAAGTTCCCTTTCAAAGCCTACAGCGAACGGCTGGCTTGGACTACATCCTGGTACTTCCTTCTTTAATTACGTCAGTAGAGCAGTAGAACAGACTAACCTCCGCCCACAAAGAAACGCGAAAAAGGGGGCGCGGTCTTGTTGCTGTCCCACGTGGAGAAGCGGACGTGTTGCGTGGAGAAGAGGAACTGTTGCGTTGAGTGTGTTTATCGCCATGTCGTCGAGACGCTGTTATTTTCATCCAGGAGTCAAATCACCTTTGTTTGGCTTTCCCAGGGACGCTGTAGAGATTATTGAACGCATACATCTCTCCGTTAAGAGGCGTGACCTTTCCAACGTGCGCTAAGCTGCTGTCGAATCATAACACAGGAACTGCTGGCACGTGCGCTAAGCTGCGGTCGAATTACAACACGGTAAGCGCTTGCACAATCAGAACTCGTTACGTATTTCTGAAGGAGGGACTTTATAGAACAAGGAAATCACCAGCCGTTTTTAGGACAGTGGAAACAGCGGTACACAGATAAGTACATTGTGTGAAAAATACTGTGTTTTTTTACACGCGAAACATGAACACATGTTATATTGCACACTGTAAACACAATCAAAGCTTCAAAAAAACACGAAGAACGGGACCTTTAAATAAATGTTAACTGAAATAAAAATAAAAAACACTTATTTGAAGCTTTAGCTTAACCTGATATGGCCTACTGACTAAAACAGAAATACAAAGTTATAAAAACTATATAGATGTTTTTAAAAAAGTGAATTGAGCTCTTTCGTGTATTTTTAATGTCAAACACAAAATGATCGACAGTTCGAGTGACAGTCGGTTATGTGACGCTTAAATTCTTAATGTATTACAATTTAATTAATAAATTTTTAATTTGTCTGGATTCTGTTTTAAGATGCGTTAAATTGTAAAAAAAAAAAATGTATGTGCACTATAAAATTAAATTTTTTCCCCAACGCCTGTTTTCTGTTTTAGTTTTTTTTCTGTTGTATTTCATTTTGATTGTATAATTACATTTTAATAATCAAAAAACATGTCAAATCAATCAGAATTCTGAAGTGACAATTTTCGTAAATGACGTCATAGGGTGCAATCGAATCGGCTTGAGCCAAGGAATCAGAGGAAAAAAGGATTTTGTTTCTATCACTTAGGGTTCAAAAGTTATTAGCAAAAATATGAGTCAAACTTTGGACAGGTGGTGGCGCTAGAGGGATTGAGTTAGAGACTCCAAAATGGGTGTGGTTACTATTGGTAATGACCTCTATCAGTGTACCAAATTTCATCATTTTCCCGCAAACGGTTCTATGGGCTGCCATAGACTTCCATGGCGGAATAATCTAACGGTTTCAAGAGTGCATTTCTAATAATGAAATAATGAGAATAATTTTGTTGACAGCAATAGGGCCCTAAAAATGGTTTAATTTTTCAGAAATTCTGTTGTTAAATGATCAAAAATGGTGTTAATTAACTGCCCAACTTTTGATTTATTCATCCAAAATTTGGCAAATTTCATTTTAATGACTTGATTGCGCAATTCCATCTGCATTTACTGCGTCCCATTTAACC
Source organism: Gobio gobio (assembly GCF_949357685.1). NCBI lineage: Eukaryota > Metazoa > Chordata > Actinopteri > Cypriniformes > Gobionidae > Gobio > Gobio gobio. The sequence continues at coordinate 40,826,961 of NC_137120.1, forward strand.
AAAAAAATACAGAGATATGATTTTGTTTGCGTACTTGAATTCATATTCACGTAAAATATGTTTCTGGCTTAACAGGTGGACTGTCAAAATTCAGAGAAATTAGAAATCTAGACCTCGCTAAATCTGTTTCTTGCGTGGCTCCTCCTCTGGATTGGAAGGAAATCTCCCAGTAGTGTAGATGCCAGATCTGGTTCTGGAGCAGTATGAGGATGCCTCTGCTGTCCCCGGTGACCCGAGGGCCCGGAGCTGCTTTTAGAAGCACTAGGAAATGTGTTCTAGTGTCTCTTCAGCGTTAATGGGGGCAGAAGCCTTTCAGGGAGAGCGTAATTACCCCACAGCTATCGATATCTGATGCATTTCAAACTTCTGCTCAAAAGCATGTTGCTACAAATTGCATTTTAAACGCAATCCACGTTCTTGTTTGCCATGTGCAACTTTGCTTTCCTGACCGATAAATCCTTTGGCTTCTTTAGGCCTGGACTGTGTTTAGGCTAAAAGCATTTCCTGCTGGCCAAAAGCTAGCCTAAATAAAAGCCACTCGTTCCATTGCATGATGCAGAAATGTAGATGTTCTCAAACCTCAAAGCGCCATTTTAATGCCCAGTTTGTTTGGAAATAGTCATTTAAAGCTGCACTATGTAAGTTTTCCGTCCGCTAGAGGTCGCCTGTTTAAAACAAAGGCGTAGTTTTAAGTTTTGGCTGCTATGACACTTGTTCACACTGCAGTGAGAGGAAAGCGCTTCTGCAGAATAAAACCGCGGATATGATGTCATCAACAGGCCACGCCCCCACACGTCCCGGTTCCTCGGGTAAAATAGCATCTCACCATTTACAAATAGTCGGAAACATTTGGGATATTGAGTACTCAACTAAAATATATAACACTGGCCTAGAGGTGTTTGGATATTTTACTGAAGAAATCTTACATAGTGCAGCTTTAACTCTTTCCCCGCTAGCATTTATAATTTTTACATCATTTACATGGCCTGTTTTCGTTCTAGCTTCATGCATTCTTTTCTTATCAGCACTTTAATGTTGATAAGTTTCATTAAAAAAGTAACATTTTGTTTTAATTAATATTTAATTAATTATTCTTTGTATGTATACTTTTATTTATTTATTTGTTATTTTTAGTACATAAAGTAAATATACTGTGTTTTATTTCAAGCAACAAATTATAATTTTTTTGTTTTTTAAAAATGTCTATACTTTTATTTATTTGTTATTTGTAGTACGTAAAGTTAATATACTGTTTTATTTTATTTCAAGCAACACATTTTTTTATTGTTTTTTTTTAAATAAGTCTATACCTTTTATCATTATTATATAAAAAAAATTAAGTAACAAGATAATTATTTTTTAATGTTTTAAAAAAATATGTCTGTACTCTACTTTTTTAGTACATAACGTTAATATACTGTACTTTTTTATTTTATTTCAAGCGAAAAAATATTGTTTAATGTTTTTTTTTATATGCCTGTATACTTTTTTATGTTAGTAAATAGTTAATGTACTGTACTCAACTAAATATATAACACTGGCCTAGAGGTGTTTGGATATTTTACTGAAACAATCTTACATAGTGCAGCTTTAACTTTTTCCCCGCCAGCATTTATAATTTTTACATCATTTTCATGGCCTGTTTTCGTTCTAACTTCATGCATTCTTTTTTTATCAGCACTTTAATGTAGATAAGTTTCATATAAAAACGCAACATTTTGTCAAAAACTACATCCAGATGTGATTGATCAAACACAGATGGAGTCGATCGAGTCCTGTAGCTCGTCCTGGGTCGATATTTCATTCAGTAACATTATGCAGTTTTGATTAATATGTTGATGATCGCATTATTTTACAAATGCATATGATTCTGCTATCGCTTGTTTCTGCTGCTTCTTCGCCTGTGTTTTAATCAAAGCTCTTTCAGAAGATGTGTAACAGCGCCCCCTACCGTATAACAGTATATTTAGCCGGATATTTAGTAATATAGTCTTTTTTAGCCCCCCCATTTTCATGACACCATATTATGTTAATCCAAAAAAAAAAATTTCTTGCTTTAAAATTTAGATTTATAAAAACATTTTAACTTGCCATTAATTATATATAATTTTTTATTTTAATGTTCCTTAGATTTATAATGTTAATTAAGTCATGCACCAAAAATGCATATCGCTTGTTTCTGCTTTTTCTTTGTTTTGATCAGTAAAATCAAATGTTTTAACTTGCCATTAATTTTAAATAATTTTTTATTTTAATTTATTTTAATGTTCCTTATATTTATAATGTTAATTGTCATGCACCAAAAATGCATATCGCTTGTTTCTGCTTCTTTGTTTTGATCAGTAAAATAAAAAATTTAACTTGCCATTAATTATATTTAATTTTTTATTTTAATTTATTTTAATGTTCCTTAGATTTATAATGTTAATTAACTCATGCACTAAAATGCATATCGCTTGTTTCTGCTTTTTCTTTGTTTTGATCAGTAAAATCAAATTTATTAACTTGCCATTAATTATATTTAATTTTTTATTTTAATTTATTTTAATGTTCCTTAGATTTATAATGTTATTTAAGTCATGCACCAAAATGCATATCGCTTGTTTCTGCTTCTTCTTTGTTTTGATCAGTAAAATAAAAAATTTAACTTGCCATTAATTTTATATAATTTTTTATTTTAATGTTCCTTAGATTTATAATGTTAATTAAGTCATGCAACAAAAATGCATATCGCTTGTTTCTGCTTCTTCTTTGTTTTGATCAGTAAAATCAAATTTTTTTAACTTGCCATTAATTATACTTTTTTATTTGTATCTATTTTAATATGTTCCTCGGAGTTCACTTATAATATTAAGTCATGCACCAAAAAATGTATATACGTGCAGAATTAATTTTTGAAAACGATCAAGGCTTTAAGGCTTGTCAGTGGGCGGGGCTACTATTGCTAGAGGAAGTTATATGCAAATGTTTTGCCCATGTGATGTCACAGTGTTTGATTACATATCCTTTACCTTTATGTCCCTTTATACCTGACCATTTTGTGGGAAGACGAAGGCAGTGCAAGTGAACACTAGCTAAAGCGTCCATGTGGCGTAAGAGCAAACATGCTCCAATTTCCAAGCGCTAGCCACTATTGCTAGAAGCATATTAAATTCTCTATTGGGAATGTGATGCTAAAAATAAGGAAGCGTCTCATTATGTAAACAGTGGCATCGATGGCCGTCACATTTATCCACGGCTATGTCGAATAAAGTGTGAAATCGAATCCTGGAGTGTGTGTTGAAGCAGGATTCCTCCTCCCGCGAGCCTCATTTCCAGGCCTGTTATGGAAGTCACATGTCCAGTGGCATTGTCTGGGTGTGTGTGTGTGTGTGTTTGTGTTCACATGAGAGGCTATTGGCACATCTATTCATGCGTGTGATCGCTAACCGTCCTGCTCGCCTTACGTCATGGATAGCGAGGCTCATGTTACAGCTTAAGTGTCCGGCTCTCATTGGTCCTGGTGTGTGGCGATGGGGGGGGTTTGCCTTCCCTGGGCCCCTCATCTCTGCTGTGGCCCTCGGCCCTTATGTAAACTCAACGGCCCCTGCTATAGTGTCTCAGATCTATTGACAAGATTTCATTCAAACAAAGCGGCTTCGCAGAATGAATCAACCGTCAGATACGCGGCTCTAGAACCCGTCCTGGATGCCCATTGGCCGGTTATTTTAGTATCAATAATATAACTCGTTTTATTTATATTTTACATTTGTTTTATTTTTATATTTTCTTACATTTTTGTCTGTATAGCTTTTTAGTTTATTTTAGGACATAAAGTTAATATACAGTACTGCTATTTAAGCAAAAAAAAAATATTTTAAGTGTCTGTATACTTTTATTTATTTATTAAATATAAGTAAATATACTGTGTTTTATTTCAAGCAACAATTTTTTTTAATTACTTTTTTAAATATGTCTCTATACATTTTATCATTATAATTTTTTTTTTAGTAATTTTAATGCATAAAGTAAATGTTTTTTTTTTAAATTAAGTAACAAAATGATTATTCTTTTTTAATGTTTTTAAAAGAAAATATATATACAATATGTGTAGCATTTATTTATTTTAGTTTTAGTTATTTTGGTACATAGAGTTAATATACTGTTATAGCTGAAATATTTTATTTTATTTCAAACAACACATAATTTTTTTAATGTTTTTTAATGTCTCTATACCTTTTATCATTATTAGAATATTTTAGGACATAAAGTTAATATACTGTACTGCTATTTAAGCAACAAAAAAATATTTTTTGATATGTCTGTATACTTTTATTTATTTATTTGTTATTTTTAGTACTTAAAGTTAATATACTCTGTTTTATTTCAAGCAACAAATTATTTTTTTATTGTTTTTTTTAAAATATGTTTTTATACCTTTTATCATTATTATAGTTTTTTTTAATTTTAATATATAAAGTTAATATATTTAAAATAAAATGTAAGTAACAATTATATTTTTTTTAATGTTTAAAAAAAAGTGTGTCTGTACTCCACTTTTTTAGTACATAACGCTAATATACTTTACTGACTATAGTGAAATATGTTTAGATGTTATTTCAAGCAAATAATTTTTTTTTTATTTGTCTGTGTACCATTTATTTATTTTAGTTTGAGTTATTTTGGTACGTAAAGTTAATATACTGTTATAGCTGAAATATTTTATTTCATTTCAAACAACACATTATTTTTTGTTTTTTAATATGTCTGTATACCTTTTATCATTTTTAGAATTTTTTTGTTGTAATTTATTACCTAAAGTTAATATATTTATATATATCATTTTTTTCATGTTTTAAAAAAATATGTCTACTCTACTTTTTTAGTACATAACGTTAATATACTGTACTTTTATTTCAAGCAAAACATTATTTTTTAATGGTTTTTTTTATATGTCTATATACCTTTTTATAATTTTTTCTTAATGCGAACCATTCTGTGATTTTATGTGCAGTTATTCAGATAATTGTGGATCTTCTTTATTTTATTTGATGGAACATAAAACTTGAAGAATAATATTAGGCCTATTTGGTATTATTATTTATATTTATTGTTAAAAATATTTTAGGTTTTTTTATGTAACTTAATAAAAGTTTGATTATTTTATTGGTTTGTAATTTATTTATTTATTTATTTTTTCATTTCAGATCCATTAAATTCAAGCAATTTATATATATTTTTTAATATAAATACATATTTTTATACGCTTTTAAAAGAAGCCATTTTCGGTTTCGGTTTTTTATGCGCTGCCAAAGTTAATGCGATAGCTTTTTAAGCGTGTTTAGATTTCTCCATTACATTTATTTTCATGTTTAATGCTGGCCAGAGGTGGACAAAGTACACAACTCTATTACTTGAGTAAAAGTAAAAGTAAAAGTACTACTGGTTAAATATTACTCCGTTACAAGTTCTAAAAACAGATTTTTACTCAAGTAAAAGTACCGAAGTATTTGTTTTTAAAAGTACTTAAGTATCAAAAGTAAACTTCATTTTTTATGTCTGCATTATTTTATTATTGTTGCATTGTTGTATAAATGCACGCTATGCCACCATGGTGGTTTAGCATACGACCATCTTAAACTCATTTCAAAACTTGTATAAAAGTTACACATTTCTTTACAAAGCTGCTGTCACTTTAAGGCCAAATGCATGAACCCTAGACTCTGATACACATCTGATATTCTCCCAACTGTTTACTCTTCTCTTTCTCCCAGACGTTTACATTTTTGAATATTTTATGAGACATGCATCAAGTGTAATCTTTAATCTTTTCAGAAAACTGGAACATACTTTCTAAGTATGGCCATGGGTGCAACACATCGTACAGAAACGTCTTCTTCCATTTTGCTAAAAACTGATCAGTGTTCAAAAAATGTTGGGAAACTTCACATGACCCTACAAGAGGAATTACTGATAGACTGTCCGCAAAAAAAAAAAATGTTAAAAGAAGAAAAAAAATCCTCCACTGACTTTCAAAGCTGCTACAGAAACGACTTTCGACCTTGATAGAAATGTAGTGGAGTAAAAAGTACGATTTTTGTCTTTCAAATGTAGTGAAGTAAAAGTCAAAGTTAGGGATGCACGATATTGGATTTTTGCCGATATTCGATATGCCGATATTTTTCAACTCATTTTGGCCGATATTGATACCGATATATGTTTATTTTTTCCCTTTGTTTGGAAACCACCATTTTGAGCAAAAACACTTTTATAGTAATATTGTATTTTTGGATGTAATGTTTGTGCACATGAAGTGGGCGTGGCATGGCATCAGTTAATGCTGTCTTTAGCTTCAAATAAAAAAATATAAAATTATTTTAATGCTCCTTGGATTATTTTTCATCATCCATTTCATAAAATTTGATTACAGATTAATAAACGGTATATACAAGTATTTAATTTGAAACAGTGTCATGTTGATTTGACATCATTACTGCTTTATTTATTCAGAAAAAAAGTAACTTCAATTTATTTGTGTATTCTACTTTTCATTTTTATTACTGCAACAACAGCGCCCCCTCTACACACATATATATATATATATATATATATCGCTATAGCAGTGCTTGCACACGTGAGTTATTGCAGGCTCGTTTAACACGTTATCATATCGGCATAATTTTTTCATATCTGCCGATTTTTATATTTTATGCATTTATCGGCCGATGTTGTGCCGATAATATCGTGCATCCCTAATCAAAGTTTCTCGAAAAAATAATACTCAAGTAAAGTACAGATACAAGTAAAGTGTACTTAAGTAAAGTACTCAAGTTAATGTACTTCGTTACTGTCCATCTCTGATGCTGGCTAAGTGTTGTTATATACTGTACCATATACATATCCATACATATTGAGTTTTTAGTATTTGTGTCGTTAATATTTTCATTGTGCAGTTACAATTTTACAAAACCCGCATGTTTGGTGATTGTATCCCATAGGTGTGGTGTTCTGAGGGCTCTCCGCTCGACCCTCACAGCTGCGGTTTAGATGTGGTTCAGCTCATCTGTGTGTCGCGTTCTCAGTCGTCTCTGCTTTAGTTGATGGGTTTCATGATAAGCGCTAGCGTTGTGTTTCACACGCCGAGATGCCACCTCAGCCTCGCCTGTCGTCTATCTGGAGATCTTCAGAGATGCCTGCACTAGTTGTTGCTTGTGTTCTGAAGTGTTCTAGTTGTTGACCTGTATACAATGCAGATCTTGGCTCCATCTGTTCCACTTCTTATATGTTAGCAGGGCTCGACATTAAAGGGTTAGTTCAGCCAAAAATGTAAATTGTGTCATTAATGACTGAGCCTCATGTGGTTGGACACCCGTCAGACCTCCGTTCATCTTCAGACACAAATGAAGATATTTTAGTGTAAATCTGATGCTGAGAAAGGCCTCCATTGCAGAAGCGTAGCAAGCTTTTCAAAAGTGTGGGGGATGGATGTGGTTTGTTTGTTAACAATAAAAACGATGAATACAATGACAGAAGGGTACAAAATGTATAACATACAAGATATATAATGTATATATTATACATACCTGTTTTTTTTAACCACAGTGTTCAGTTGGGTTCTGATGGCTAGTCACATTTCAGTCAAGAACAGAGAGCGCTTTTCTTTGTCTTTTGTAGTTTTATTAACATTAAAGTCCCCATAGTAGGAAATAACATGGAAGTCAAAAGCTACCATCAGCTGTCTGTGTTCAACAGAAGAAATTAATACAGGTTTGGAACAATATTAGAGTGAGTAAATAATGACAGAATTTTATATATACTATACATACCTGTGTTCGGTTGGGTTCTGATGGCTAGTCACATCAGTTTTTTGCTATTCTATTAGGCGACGGGGAAAAAAATGCTAATAAAAGACTTGGAAAAACCTTACTTAAACTTAAAACTTTACTTAAAAAAACCTTGTACACATTCCTAGTGTATAGTATAATATAAAATAAATATATATATAAAGATTTACACTGGCAGCTCAGAGCACAGCAGCATTTAAGTATGAAATGTAATGAGTAAATGTAAAAATAAAACACTTCACAGACTTCACTATAAAATAAATTGATTCTTATTAAAGCTGTTGTATTAATGTTTTTCAGTCAAGAGCAGAGAGCGCTTTTCTTTGTCTTTTGTAGTTTTATTAACATTAAAGTCCCCATAGTAGGAAATAACATGGAAGTCAAAAGCTATCAAATGTCTGTGTTCAACAGAAGAAATAAATACAGTAGGGCTGCAACGACGCGTCGTGAAATGCGTCGACGCGTCGGCGGCACATTATTTACGTTCTAGAATGGAACAGAAGATCTAGAATAATGGCAGCTTCTGCTCCCGGGCATAGTGAAAATGATCATTTATCATATAAAGCCAGACCGCGACATTCAAAAGTGTGGGAGTACTTTAAACAGAAGCCGAATAAAACTGTGCTTTGTTCGCTCTGTAACGCCGGTTTCACATTGCGCGCGGTGGCAGAGCAGAAGCTGTGCGCGTGGAGAGCGGGAGCTTTCACACTGCAGTCAGTGTTGCCAAGTCCGCTTTTTTCCCGCGGAATTGGGCTACTTCTACACTGTTGCCGCGGGCTGTGTCTCATGTCCGCGGGTTGAAGCAAAAAAACACATATTTAACCCCCCGAACGCGATGTTTACCAGAGAACCTCCCCGAAACGCGATTGGGCTTGTTTTGGGCTAGTTTTGAGTAACGAATGGGTGGGTTTTGTTGTGTAAACCTGGCAACCCTTCCAGTGTTCTCTCGCGCAGCTGAACGCGCCACGCGTGTATTGCAACAGATGGTCACATTTTCCTGGGTTCTTCTCCGACCCCAGTACGTCTCGTGCTTTTATTTATTATGGGCTGCATATATCTCCTGTTAATGCGACCCGGTTCCCCTCTGTCCCAAACACATATGCATCATAACATGCTGTATATAGGTAGTTTGCATGATTAAAGTAACATTAAAGTTAAGATATGCCTCTAGCTTTAATCATTTAAATATGTCTTTGAAGGTTGGGCAAAAACTTCTGGCAGCTTTAGTCGTTGTTTATGCACATGTATCTTCAAAATAGACGACTAGTTCTACATTAACACTATGCTGAAAGCTCCTGTATGTGAACCTTTTGCAGATAAATATAAGTGCATTTTCGTTTACTATTGACACAAATCAATAAGTAAATCATACTCAACTACTATAGTAAACAACTTTTCCTAATTAGGCCTACTCTGTATACATTTTATGATGAATAGTATCATTATATATTATGTTTAAAAAGCTTCTTGTGTTCATATATTTCATTATAAAATGGCATACTATGTACACTACCCTTCCTGAAATACAATTAATATTGTCATCATTCATTGATTTCATGTTAAAATAATATACAAATTCACTACCCTCTTTGAAATACAATAATCAGTAAAAAAGAATCATAAAATTAATCCGGAAAAATAATCGTTAGATTAGTCGACTAATCGAAAAAATAATCGTTAGATTAGTCGACAGAAAAAATAATCGTTAGTTGCAGCTCTAAAATACAGGTTTGGAACAACATTAGAGTGAGTAAATAATGACAGAATTTTAGAGGTGGACGGTGTGTTCACTATAGGCTGCGCTGCTGTCAATTAAAGACCTGCACACATCTAATATACACACACACGATTTTACTTTCACTTTAGACATAACCGACTGTGTTTGTTAACCTTGTGTGTATTTGACAGTATTAGCGCAGTAAGACGACGACTTAGTCCAGTAATCACGTGTCTGACAGGCGTTTAATGCGCGCGCTCTGCGCGTTAAAACGGTGCATAAGCACACGAATAACCGGCAAGGCTTTAAAACGCATGCAAATAATGAACTTTAGTGATTGTGAATAACTCTAGTGTTCTGTGAGTATAACTCTCTGACACCAGCATTGCAAGCGTGTCTAGCACTGTGTATAGTGATTGGATATTTGCTCATATCAGCGCATAGACTCACAGGCACACTGCAAAAAAAAAAAACTATGCAATTCACAAGCGCGTATTGAACCGTGAATGCCGAACCAAACGGTTTAATATTATAATGAGAATTGTGGCATCCCTAAAGCGTTTGTGCAAAACTGCGGGAAAACTGCAGAAAAAGTTTGTTAAAACACCCACATCCCCCACGGGTGCGACGCCCCTGCTCCATCGGCATTCAGTACATTTACACTCACAAGACCCATAAAAGGCACTAAAAACATCGTTACAAAGTCCATCTCACCACAGTGACTCTACAATAATTTTACGATGCGACGACAATAGTTTTTGTGCGCAAAAAAAAATCAAAATAACGCCTTTATCCAGCTTGTTCTTGTCTTCCGTGTGTGTCTCCACGACGCATGCGCGAGAATATGAGCAGATCCGGCGTTCGGGAATCCATTAAATACACACTTTAGCCCCATTTTGAGAACTACGCCGAGACCTAAAGCACGATCAGTGTAGAATTCAACAGCTGAGATACGCGCGTCTTCCTCTGCTTGTAAACAAATCTCTTCTGGGTCATGTGTCCGAACGCCGGATCTGCTCATATTCTCACGCATGCGTCGTGGAGACACACACGGAAGACAAGAACAAGCTGGATAAAGGTGTTATTTAGATTATTTTTTCGCACAAAAACTATTGTCGTCGCATCGTAAAATTATTGTAGAGTCACTGTGGTGAGATGGACTTTGTAACGGCGTTTTTAGTGCCTTTTATGGGTCTTGTGAGTGTAAATGTACTGAATGCCAATGGAGGCCTATCTGAAGCCTTTCTCAGCATCAGCTTTACACTAAAATATCTTCATTTGTGTCTGAAGATGAACGGAGGTCTGACGGGTGTCGAACGACATGAGGCTCAGTCATTAATGACACAATTTACATTTTTGGGTGAACTAACCCTTTAACACTTGTCCGGGACAAGTGGATTTTTTGAAGGGGCAAGTGATAGAGAATTTTACTTGCCCGAAGGACAAGTATCCTGATAAAACGTCATTAACAAAAATAACTAGGGAATCGCCCAAATGCAAGAATGATTCTGCATTCATTACTGTAAGTGGCGAGTGACAGTGAATGATAATAATGTATAACTGATGGTAACTAACGCACTGTTGACGCTCGCGCAGCCTCTCGAGGAGAAATCGAGACAAATGTGCGCCGCTCACACAGAGAAACTCAGTTACACACTGTCGTAAACAAGTAGAAATGTGGAGTTTATTTATATTTATAACATGATACAGTTGCAATGTCACATTCCCAAGAGTGCTGTTTTCCTGAATAACATCACGACTGAACATGACACTGATTTCATATGGCAGTTCCATAAACAATTATCAACATTACGTCACTTACATTTTAGATGCAATATTGAGTGTTTTTGTTCTATTTCAGCAGCGAAAACAGTTCCAAAAGATCACAGCAGAACGCGTGTCACAGAATCAGTGTGTGTTAGTGAATGATTCAGCGTTTGAATGAATCGATAGAATCAAAGATTCAATGAACTATTCGTAAACGACTCCCTCATTCTTAAATTAATCAGCGTTTGAACGAATCGACTCAATGACTCGCTCATTCAGACGATCACATTAGTTAGTTTCATCTTTCCAACATTTCTTATTTGTATATTCAAAAAATATTTAAAACAATCTCATAACATTATTTAATGCAGTTGTAATTTTTCAGTGTATATTATTTAATTTGACTGGTAACAGCGAATAGTGTCTTATTCTAATTTAATTTATTGATCCAATTTAAGAATATAAAAGGAAATCTGTATCATGGCCTATATTTAATAAGATTAGGGGGAAAATGCCCTTTATAAAAGCTAAAAATATCACAAATATGCATATGTCAAAGCTGATTGAACACTGGTGAGAATATTGCTTCAGAATAAATTTTATTTACAACACAGACAATTTTTTTTTTTTTTCCGGACAAGCAAATTTTGGACAAGCTTAATGTCGAGCCCTGGTTATTATTTTGCACATTAAGCATTACTAGACCAGCTGCAGCTTCTTTTTGGCATCCCTGTTCATTCCCAGAGCGTGGCGTAAACAAGCTTAAAGCCTGACGTCACTGCGGCGACGCCCATAAATCAGGGTCCTAAATGACGGCGAGGTGTCCGCTTTCAGTCAGGCTGAGGCAGGACGCTTCCCTCTCTCCGTGTGGAAGAAGAGCAGTTGTGTAGCGGACAACAAAAGGGGAAGTTTGGGAAGTGTGTGAACAGACAAGAGCGCGAGTTCTCATGCGTTTACAGCCGACCTTGGACATGTTGACCAACACGATAAAATATAACCCATTCATCAACGTTTGAGAGAGTCAATTCATCATGAACTTATTATTGTTTTTGCTTTAATAAGTGCAGGTACTCATAATATCATAATCACAATTAACCGCATCCAAAATAAAAGTTCATGTTTATATAATAAATGTGTGTATAATAGGGATGCAACAATACAGTCAGTCCACGGTTCAATACACACCTCGGTTTTTAACCACGGTTTTCAGTTCGGTTCGGTTCTGATGGCTTGTCACATCAGTTTTTTGTTATTCTATTCTTAGGAACAGCAAAGAGGTTAAGGAGAAAAAAGACTATTTTTTATTTTTTATATCTTTCTTTATTTTACTTAAATTAATTGAAAAACCTTACTTAAACTTAAAACTACTTAAAAAAAAACGTTGTACACATTCCTAGTGTATTGTATAATATAAAATAAATGTATATAAAGATTTACACTGGCAGCTCAGAGCTGTACAGCAGCATTTAAGTATGAAATTGAATGAATAAATGTAAAAATAAAACACTTCACTATAAAATATACACTGATTCTTATTAAAGCTGCTGTATTAGTTCTTCAGTCAAGAGCAGAGAGTGATTTTCTCTTTGTCTTTTGTTGTTGTATTAACATTAAAGGAATAGTTCACTCAAAAATTAAAATTCTGTCATCGAGAAATGAATACAGGTTTGGAACAACATTAGAGTGAGTAAATAATGACATGATTTTAGAGGTGAACTGTCCCTTTAAGGACGGCGTGTTCACTATAGGCTGCGCCGCTGTCAATTAAAGACCTGCACACATCTAATATACAGACACACACACACGATTTTACTTTCACTTTAGACATAACCGACTGTGTTTATGTTAACCTTGTGTGTATTTGACAGTATTAGCGCAGTAAGACGACTACTTAGTCCAGTAATCACGTGTTTGACAGGCGTTTAGTGCGCGCGCTCGGAGAAGCACATGTTAAAACTGTGCATATGCCAGGAATGAAGGCTTTAAAACGCATGCAAATAATGAACTTTCGTGACTGTGAATAACTCTAGTGTCCTGTGAGTGTAACTCTACCACTAACCTGTGATGTGAATGTATGTCGCGCTGTTCAGTATTGGGATGGATGCAAATTGAATTTGTAGAAAAACCAAGAAAAAAAACGCAATTCACATGGTTCGTATTGAACCGTGAATGCCGTACCGAACGGTTCAATATTATATTGAGAATTGTGGCATCCCTAGTGTATAATTATGATGTATATCATACATGTATTACAATGAGCCTATCTATTTATTTATTTTTAAATGGTGGCATGTTCCTTTAAGGATGCGTATGGAGATTCAGTGCTTCCTTCAGCGCCGAGTAATAATAGAAATTGCAAACTTTTGGGGTGAGTTTCACAAAAACAAACATTTTCAGGTCTTTTATACTCTAATGCTGCGTTCACACCAGATGCGAATAGAGCGTCAAATTCACGTCTCGTTGGACGCTTGAACATTTTGAATCCATTCGCGCGTCTTCAGTGAATTTGACGCGCATATAAATCGAGCGTTTGAAGCGAAATGGATGCGCGTTCAAGGAGAAATATGTCATAAAACACCACTACCTCTTATCATTTTCATTAAAAATATATATTAAATACACTGTAAAAAAAAATCTGGTCTCCAATTGAAAATTTTCTAGTGAGCGATCACATCTTAATTTTTCAGTTGGCCAAATTGAATTTTTAATTGAATTAAATTGCATCAAATTCAAAGAAATTCAATTTGGCCAACTGAAAAATTAAGATGTGATTGCTTACTAGAAAATTTTCAATTAGAGACCAGATTTTTTTTTACAGTGTAGGGATGCACGATATTGGATTTTTGCCGATATTTTTCAACTCATTTTGGCCGATACCGATATATGTTTCTTTTTTCCCTTTGTTTGGAAACCACCATTTTGAGCAAAAACTTTTTGTTTTCATTCTGGTTTCAGATTTCTGATGTCTCCTTACTAAAAGGATACTTGTTAAAGATAAATAAATGTTAGTGAAGTTATTTTTATAATAAGAGTATATTAAAAGCGCTGAAAATAACAATAAAAAAGTCAGTGATTTTTCACCCCAGACAGATGCAGTTGTAACCTAAATATTGTATTTTTGTATTTAATGTTTGTGCACATGAAGTGGGGGTGGCATGGCATCAGTTGATGCTGTCTTTAGCTTCAAATAAAAAAATATATATATATATTTTAGTGCTCCTCAGATTATTTTTCATAATTTCATAACATTTTATGACAGATTAATAAACTGTATAGAAAAGTATTTAATTTATAAGTGTCATGCTTGTGCTTTGACATTATTACTGCGTTATTTATTTATTCAGAAAAAGTAGTAACTTATATTTAAATAAAATAGCAATTCCTCACAACATTTGGGATATTGAGTACTCAACAAAATATATAACACTGGCCTAGAGGTGTTTGGTTATTATACTGAAAAATCTTACATAGTGCAGCTTTAAGTCATTAGAATTTTCTTTAATTTGCAGAAAATATTATTTTTAAGTTCTAGTATTTTTTAAATTCAAGTTAATTGCCAGAAATAACGACATCAGACGTGTAATATGTGGTTGAACGCTCAGATTTTGTGGATAATGTCGAATATTTCAACTCGACGTGTGTGTGGAGGAGTGTCTTCTGGCAGACCTTGAGCTTTGGCACTGTAACAAGATATTATTTGTTTTATAGTTATATTTTTATTTTCCCCTCCAGACTATTCCTCAGAGGTAAACAGGCAGAAGTGCATTTTTGTCTGGCGAGCGCTCTCTGTGCATGCTGGGACTTGTTGCTATGGAGAGATGTTGCCATTTTATGATGTTTGCTCAATTATCTTTAGGGACCTGATGTAACAGTTTCTCGTGTGTGTGTGTGTGTGTGTGTGTGTGTGTGTGTGTGATATTCGAGTGTGTGTAAGTCAGGGGTCTTCAGTCGTCCTAATGTACTAGTGTGTTACTGACCACATCATGATTTCTGCTTCGGTTTATCTAGTGTTGATAGTTATTTTAGGGTTTGCATCATTTATGTGTGAGATTGTTTATGAGATCAACAAGCAAAGAGGTCATATTATACCCAAGCCGATTCTGAAGTGAGTTAAACTGCAGTTCATGGACTGGCCACTAGAGACAGACTCCAGAAGGAGCAGAATCTCATTGAGCTCATGTTAAAATCATAGATATAGATAATAAAGGCTAGATGTCTCGTCCGCTGCTGGCCAATGGAGGTCGACGTCCACACCTGGCGGCCATTTTGTCACACTCAGCTCGCTCACTCATTGTGTTTTAATGGTGCGTGTACTTTTTAAATAACCATAACTTGCTCAATTTTCTACTGATTTTCAAACTGTTTGGTTTGTTATAAACGTCAGAGATGTAGTTATGACACTGCATACTTATGAATAATTTGTTCAAGCATCCAGAATTATATCAATTATATCATTATACCACATTACATAGGATATTAATTGTCAATGTTCTTCAATATTTAATGCATGTACGTATGAATAAATCTGGCAAGTTTTTAATGCAGCCACCATTTAAATGTTTATATTTCAAAAACCTAATTGGATTTGAATTATGATTATGTAATTGTAAAGTTAATATTATAACTTGTATTATTACATATATAAAAAAAAATTATTTAAGTGTTTTTATACAAATCTGTTTATTTGTACCGTCAATATTAATAGGCTAATGCAGTACAACTGACTCCCATAGTTTACAACATTAGTTCAGAAATTTGTTTTCCTTGAGAAGATTTTCCATGTATTATACCTGATATATATCTAAAATAATCCATATTGAATTGAATCGAAAATCGAATCGAATTGTGAAATTGGTGTCAATACCCAGCCCTAGTGTGAACGCTCCATTACTACACGATGTAACTACAGAAGAGTATAGAAACTCTTTGGTCATTTTTGAGCGAGATGCTAACGGTCTAATCAGACTCAATGATCTATGCTAAGCTATGCTAACAGTGCAGACCCGGAGATCGGCTGAATGGATGAGAAAACGCTCAAACTCAACTGTTTAACTTTAGGGGAGTCGGAGAATGATCTTCACAAATAGTGGCGTGTTCTTTTTTCAGGCTGTGATGTAGTGTTAGACCGATATATCGGCCGATATATGTGATTTTTACGTGTATCGGCCGATATAAGGCTGCTGCGTTCGCCGATATTTGTGATTTTTACGTGTATCGGCCGATATAAGGCTGCTGTGTTCGCCGATATTTGTGATTTTTACGTGTATCGGCCGATATAAGGCTGCTGCGTTCACCGATATTTGTGATTTTTACGTGTATCGGCCGATATAAGGCTGCTGTGTTCGCCGATATTTGTGATTTTTACGTGTATCGGCTGATATAAGGCTGCTGTGTTCGCCGATATTTGTGATTTTTACGTGTATCGGCCGATATAAGGCTGCTGTGTTCGCCGATATTTGTGATTTTTACGTGTATCGGCCGATATAAGGCTGCTGCGTTCACCGATATTTGTGATTTTTACGTGTATCAGCCGATATAAGGCTGCTGTGTTCGCCGATATTTGTGATTTTTACGTGTATCGGCCGATATAAGGCTGCTGCGTTCGCCGATATTTGTGATTTTTACGTGTATCGGCCGATATAAGGCTGCTGGGTTCGCCGATATTTGTGATTTTTACGTGTATCGGCCGATATAAGGCTGCTGCGTTGGCCGATATTTTTTCCCCTGCATTATTTCCAGACAGGCGTCCACAGGGCAGCTCTCACCGTCTTCAAACTCTCTTGCTCTCGCTCGCGCATATTAATCAAAATCAATTGAGAATTGACACGATGGTAAAAGGTGGAAAGACTGAAGTTTCACGTGGAGCATTGGGAGATTTTTTCCTGAATTACCGCTGGTGTTGCTCTACAAGAGATTAAGTGAAGTGCAGCTACACTCTAAACAATGCTGGGTTAAAAATAACCCAAGTTGGGTTGAAAATGGACTAACCCAGCGATTGGGTTGTTTTAAGCAAACATTTAACCCAACCGCTGGGTCAAAACAACCCAATCGCTGGGTTAGTCCATATTCAACCCAACTTGGGTTATTTTTAACCCAGCATTTTTTAGAGTGTAACCATTAAATGACTAGGTTGTAAATAGTTTTAACTTTAAAGGGTTAGTTCACCCAAAAATGTAAATTGTGTCATTAATGACTGAGCCTCATGTGGTTGGACACCCGTCAGACCTCCGTTCATCTTCAGACACAAATGAAGATATTTTAGTGTAAATCTGATGCTCTGAAAGGCCTCCATTGGCTCAACTTTACACTCTCAAGACCCTTAAAAGACACTAAAGACTAAAGTTACAAAGTCCATCTCACTACAGCGGCTCTACAATAACTTTATGAAGACGAGAATAGTTTCTGTGCCCAAAAAACCCTAAATAACGACTTGTATAGTGATGACGATTTCAAAACACGGCATCATGAAGCTTCGAAGCGTTATGAATCAGTGAGTCGATTCAGCGGTTCAGAGTGTTATGAATCAGTGAGTCGATTCAGCGGTTCAGAGTGTTATGAACCAGTGAGTCGAATCATGATACGGATTGTGTGTCAAACCGCCAAACTGCTGAAATTTGTCGATCCAAACCACTGAATCGACTCACTGATTCATAATGCTCTGAATCGACTCACTGATTCATAACGCTTTGAACCGCTGAATCGACTCACTGATTCATAACGCTTCGAAGCTTCATGAGGCCGTGTTTTGAAATCGTCATCACTATATAAGTCGTTATTTAGGGGTTTTTTGCGCACAGAAACTATTCTCGTCTTCATAAAGTTATTGTAGAGCCGCTGTAGTGAGATGGACTTTGTAACTTTAGTCTTTAGTGTCTTTTAAGGGTCTTGAGAGTGTAAAGTTGAGCCAATGGAGGCCTTTCAGAGCATCAGATTTACACTAAAATATCTTCATTTGTGTCTGAAGATGAACGGAGGTCTGACGGGTGTCCAACCACATGAGGGGAAGTAATTAATGACACAATTTACATTTTTGGCTGAACTAACCCTTTAAGTATAGTACAGTCAGTGTGCACTTTATTATGCTGCTTGATTGTTGATACTGTGCAATAGTGTCATTAATTTATTTATGCTTAAATATTTATTTTCACCACTGAACTCTTTTTTTTCTTGTTCTACCTCACCTGTTTTTACTATTTGTTAAATATAGTTTTTTTAGTTCAATAAATGTTCCTTTTGTACATTTTAAATTGTTATCATCATGATCATTGTGTCATTTTTATGATGTAAATTGAGGGAGCAAAAGCAGTATCGGCTCAAGAAAATCGGCGGCCGTATCAATCATCGGCTAAGGCTGATGAAAAAAATCGGTATCGGCATCGGCGCTAAAAAATCCACATCGGTCGACCTCAAGTGTGATTGTGAAACCCTTGACCTGCAGAACGATCTCAGATGCTCTCTCTGTCTCCACGAGAACAACATTTGTCTTTGTTTTCCCGCGATGTGCTTAGAGTTGAGGTTTCACAGCGAGGAATTCATCGTCGTTTAGTCTTAAAATGTGTGTTTGGAGTGAATATGTCCAGTATGAAGCGAGGAATCCCGGCCCCTGCGAGACTCCTGATGCGGAGTCAATGGGGCGGCTCTGAAAGGAGTTCTCTTGATGTTATCCATTAGCAGATGCTCTCTCGTCGAGCATCGCTTTGCTAATGACTTCTCTCGGCGTGTGCGGGTTTGGATTATGAATGAACTGAGAAAAGCAGCCGCTCGGAGACACGCCTCATGCATTATTCAGTGTTGATAATCTTTCATGCTCCTGTTAGGACGGCTTCATGTGCGCTTTTACGTGAGCATGAATTGCGGCGGGCGGTTTATTGTCTTACAAATAATTGCAATTTTGAAGAAGTGGAGCTTAATTCACATCAATTGACTAACATACAGTATATGAACTCTAAATCATGCAGTTTTAATAAAGATTAAGATGTTATTAACAAATATTGCAACGGTAAAAAATAGTCTTAATATTTAGATTTTAATATCAGTATTAGTATCATTAATATAGATAATAGTAATGTGCATTTCTAATTAATGCAATTCTCAATATTTAGTACAAAATCAAAAGTTATAATTGCTTTTTAAGTTTATTTAATTTTAGGTTTTATTCATTAAAAACTATTTTGTTTAAAATGCATTAATACAAAATTAATAATACATGCTTTCCCTCCAATTTTCATTAATATTGGCATAATAAACGGTTAGTTAGTTTTACATTTAATTTACATTTAACTTCATTTAGTAGATGCTTTTATCCTTTTAACGCAAGTGCCATTTGATACAAAGTTTCAGACATCATTATTTTTCTTTATTTTGCATCGACTTTATCGTTTTGTGGTACTTTTGACGTCCCCACCATAGTTTTTGTCCGAAGTTCACTCTCTTTTTGTGACTTTTTAAACCTGTGAGCCCTTATTTCACGCAAGCAAAGACCTATGAGTTTCTATTATATATATACACACACACACACACACACACACACACACACACACACACACACACACACACACACACACTTACTCCGTGTCCTAACTACACCTGACACTAGGGCTGTGTATTGCCAAGAATCTGGCAATACGATACAATATATTATTATATATTGCGTTATTTCTTTTTTATTTTATTTTTTTATTAGTTTTTTTAGAAAGTTCTAATTTAAAAGAATAAAGAACACAACCATATGCATAAAACCTGACAAGTAACTATTTTATTTCATTAATACAGTATCGTTTATATCACAAATTACTATTTTGTGCAATCTAAGTTAAGGGAAATAGTAAAGTGCAGGATTCTTTATGTGTATGTTTTAAAGATTCACTGTATAGCAGTTTTTAATTTCTATAACGTGCATAGTCCATTTCATGACGGAATGACTGTTTGTTTTATATTTAATACTGTAAAGCTGTTTGCTTTAAAGCCGTCTATTGTATAAAGTGCTATTTAAAGTACATCAACAAAACTCGAATCAACATGGAAAAGACGCGGCATCGCGTGTAGTTCGGACACGGTGTAATGCTGAGGAATGATCACAATGTTTACTTTACCGTGTTTATATAGTAATATGTTTTAGACGGTTGTAATGACGCATATTTGATCTCCCTCATCTGAATTGCAATAGTAAGGCATTTCAAAATAAGAGTCCTGGTGTATTTCGAGCTTGTTTATAATTAAAAGTCACGCATTTATATATACGTTTGATTACACAATAAACTTTATTTAATTTCATTCCCATTTAATTCATAGTCAGGAATAAAGACTAAGAACAGTATTTGAGACATTCAATAAAGTATCAGGGTTATAATAGTTACTAAAACCATAAAAAAAGTAATTTGAAATTAAATAAATGAACTTAAACTTAACCTGATATACTAACTAAAACGGAAATACAACATTATAAAAACTATATAGATGTTTTAATAAAACAAACAAAAAAGTGATTTGAGCTCTTTCATGTGTTTTTTTTGCGCTTGAGCGGTCAAAAACACAATTATGTGTATTCACGCAAAAGTCGGTTATGTAACGCTTAAATGCTCAATTAATGCATTACAGTTTAACTAAACTCATTAGATTTGAGTCGACTAAAACTAAAAACAATTCAGGTGACTGACAGCAAATTTTGATTTGGTTTTAATTTTAAATCTAGTATTTTCAATTTCAATGTGCACAATTTGAAGTGTAATGGAAACCGTTAGTTATCTCAAATAATTGTGGCAATATTATGGCATACATTTCGCCAATTTATGCCAGACTATTGTTTATGAACTAATGCTGATGAATAATGACAGTGTTTACTTTACCATGTTTATATAGTAATATGTTTTTTATATTTTTGCGCTTGAACGGTCAAAAACACAATTATGTGTATTCACGTAAAAGTCGGTTATGTAACGCTTAAATGCTCAATTAATGCATTACAGTTTAACTAAACTCATTCGATTTTAGTCGACTAAAACTAAAAACAATTCAGGTGACTAAAACAAAATCAAAATTTGGTATTTTCAATTTCAATTCGCAAAATTTGAAGTGTAATGGAAACACCGTCATCTCAAATAATTGTGGCAATATCATGGCATACATTTTCGTCCATATAAACACTTTCACATGCTAACAACTTGTGTTTTCTTGTGTTTTGCAGTTTGCCCGAGCACGGACATCCGCAACAACGCGACCAACCTGCGAGTTCTGGAGAACTGCACAGTGATCGATGGCCACCTGAAGATCCTGCTCATGTTCAAGACCCGACCGGAGGACTTCAGAGGCTTGAGTTTCCCAAAGCTGGAGGTGATCACGGACTACCTGCTCCTCTTCCGGGTCTACGGCCTGGAGAGCCTCGGAGATCTCTTCCCCAACCTCACCGTCATCCGCGGAAACAACCTCTTCTTCAACTATGCCCTGGTCATGTTCGAAATGATCCAGCTGAAGGAGATCGGGCTCCGCAGCTTGACCAACATCACGCGCGGGGCGGTGCGGGTCGAGAAGAACCCTGACCTCTGCTATCTGTCCACTCTGGACTGGTCCAAGATCTCCGACTCCATGGAGGACAACTACATCCTGGCTAATAAGGATGACCGGGAGTGTGGAGACATCTGCCCCGGGACCATCAAGGGAACCATAACCTGCAAGCAGACCACCATCAACGGGAATTTCGGCGAGCGCTGCTGGAACCAGAACCATTGCCAGAGAAGTGAGTTGCATTTGTTCGTCTTCTCGAAGTTTTTTTTTTGGCATAACTTTGCCCACAATTGATATTTACCCTGAAACTGAGGCCTTACTTTGGAAGTAGTGTTAGGCTGATATAAGGCTGCTGCGTTCGCCGATATTTGTGATTTTTACGTGTAACGGCCGATATAAGGCTGCTGCGTTCGCTGATATTTGTGATTTTTACATGTATCGGCCGATATAAGGCTGCTGCGTTCGCCGATATTTGTGATTTTTACGTGTATCGGCTGATATAAGGCTGCTGGGTTCGCTGATATTTGTGATTTTTACGTGTATCGGCTGATATAAGGCTGCTGCGTTCACTGATATTTGTGATTTTTACATGTATCGGCCGATATAAGGCTGCTGCGTTCGCCGATATTTGTGATTTTTACGTGTATCTGCCGATATAAGGCTGCTGTGTTCGCCGATATTTGTGATTTTTATGTGTATCGGCCGATATAAGGCTGCTGCGTTCGCCGATATTTGTGATTTTTACGTGTATCGGCCGATATAAGGCTGCTGTGTTCGCCGATATTTGTGATTTTTAAGTGTATCAGTTAGGCTTGCTACGATAGTCGGTGTTGCCGGTGTTACCGGTGTCCAGACTCAACACCGGTTACATCACTTGCCCACCGTGGCACCGCCCACCGTCTTTTTGATTTTTTTTTTATAGTAATAAAATAATTTAGTTCAGTTAGAGAACAGACAATACAAATAAAAACTGAACGTGTCTGCTTAATAAAGCAGGATCCGACCGTGAGTCTCGGCAGCGGCAGGAGTCATTCATCAGATTTAAGAGTGAGGAGCTGACTGAGATGATCGCGGAAGATTTGGTTTCAAAGCGAAACGTAAAAGCGCCTATTTAAGGGAGTTTGTCATTTGTTTTGTTGTTGTGTTTTTCATTAAAAATAATAGGCTAATGAACCCACAATTCAAGCAACCCGCAGCCGAATTGGCGCTAATTAAAAACCGAAAGTAAAATGTG
The DNA here is from genome assembly GCF_949357685.1 of Gobio gobio. Taxonomy (NCBI): domain Eukaryota; kingdom Metazoa; phylum Chordata; class Actinopteri; order Cypriniformes; family Gobionidae; genus Gobio; species Gobio gobio. The sequence continues at coordinate 40,850,002 of NC_137120.1, forward strand.
CACGGCCGCACAGAGCGCGCATTGTTTACTTTCGCCTGGCTCCGCAGTGCGAGCCTCCGCGCTACGCTGCTGTGCGGATTTATTTTTGCCGCGCGCACCCTCGCGCTCGTGCGGGCGCGTCGAGTATAAACGAGGCTTTACTGACGAACTAACAGTGTGCATTCATGGCGTGCATCTCAATCATAGACTGATCAATGCTTGATCAGTGCCCTGACTACTGAACAAGTGAACTGATTGAGACACGCCCATGGCCTCACAGAGCGCGCATTTACAGACGAGCTGTCATTCACGGTGTGTGCGCACTGACGCGTTTTCAGTTCAGAGCGGTCGAGTGCATGTTACTTTCGGTTAGATAGAATTAGTGATTTAAAAGCCTCCGCCGGTGATACCGGTTTTACCGGTGTTGTCACACATCAATTAACCGGTGGGAAAATTTCCTCACCGTCACATCCCTAGTATCAGTCGATATAAGGCTGCTGTGTTCGCCGATATTTGTGATTTTTACGTATAATCGGCCGATATAAGGCTGCTGTGTTTGCCAATATTTGTGATTTTTACGTGTATCGGCCGATATAAGGCTGCTGCGTTCGCCGATATTTGTGATTTTTACGTGTATCGGCCGATATAAGGCTGCTGGGTTCGCCGATATTTGTGATTTTTACGTGTATCAGCCGATATAAGGCTGCTGCGTTCGCCGATATTTGTGATTTTTACGTGTATCGGCCGATATAAGGCTGCTGTGTTTGCCAATATTTGTGATTTTTACGTGTATCTGCCGATATAAGGCTGCTGTGTTCGCCGATATTTGTGATTTTTAAGTGTATCAGTCGATATAAGGCTGCTGCGTTCGCCGATATTTGTGATTTTTACGTGTATCTGCCGATATAAGGCTGCTGGGTTCACCGATATTTGTGATTTTTAAGTGTATCAGTCGATATAAGGCTGCTGTGTTCGCCGATATTTGTGATTTTTAAGTGTATCAGTCGATATAAGGCTGCTGTGTTCGCCGATATTTGTGATTTTTACGTGTATCTGCCGATATAAGGCTGCTGGTTTCACCGATATTTGTGATTTTTACGTGTATCTGCCGATATAAGGCTGCTGTGTTCGCCGATATTTGTGATTTTTAAGTGTATCAGTCGATATAAGGCTGCTGTGTTCGGCGATATTTGTGATTTTTAAGTGTATCAGTCGATATAAGGCTGCTGTGTTCGGCGATATTTGTGATTTTTAAGTGTATCAGTCGATATAAGGCTGCTGTGTTCACCGATATTTGTGATTTTTAAGTGTATCGGCCGATATAAGGCTGCTGTGTTCGCCGATATTTGTGATTTTTAAGTGTATCAGTCGATATAAGGCTGCTGTGTTCACCGATATTTGTGATTTTTAAGTGTATCAGTCGATATAAGGCTGCTGTGTTCGCCGATATTTGTGATTTTTACGTGTATCGGCCGATATAAGGCTGCTGTGTTCGCCGATATTTGTGATTTTTACGTGTATCGGCCGATATAAGGCTGCTGTGTTCGCCGATATTTGTGATTTTTAAGTGTATCAGTCGATATAAGGCTGCTGTGTTCGCCGATATTTGTGATTTTTTTATGTATAATCGGCCGATATAAGGCTGCTGTGTTCGCCGATATTTGTGATTTTTACGTGTATCGGCCGATATAAGGCTGCTGTGTTCGCCGATATTTGTGATTTTTAAGTGTATCAGTCGATATAAGGCTGCTGTGTTCGGCGATATTTGTGATTTTTAAGTGTATCAGTCGATATAAGGCTGCTGTGTTCACCGATATTTGTGATTTTTAAGTGTATCGGCCGATATAAGGCTGCTGTGTTCGCCGATATTTGTGATTTTTACGTGTATCGGCCGATATAAGGCTGCTGTGTTCGCCGATATTTGTGATTTTTACGTGTATCGGCCGATATAAGGCTGCTGTGTTCGCCGATATTTGTGATTTTTAAGTGTATCAGTCGATATAAGGCTGCTGTGTTCGCCGATATTTGTGATTTTTTACGTATAATCGGCCGATATAAGGCTGCTGTGTTTGCCAATATTTGTGATTTTTACGTGTATCGGCCGATATAAGGCTGCTGCGTTTGCCGATATTTTTTCCCCTGCATTATTTCCAGACAGGCGTCCACAGGGCAGCTCTCACCGTCTTCAAACTCTCTTGCTCTCTCTCGCGCATATTAATCAAAATCAATTGAGAATTGACACGATGGTAAAAGGTGGAAAGACTGAAGTTTCACGTGGAGCATTGGGAGATTTTTTCCTGAATTACCGCTGGTGTTGCTCTACAAGAGATTAAGTGAAGTGCACCTACACTCTAAACAATGCTGGGTTAAAAATAACCCAAGTTGGGTTGAAAATGGACTAACCCATCAATTGGGTTGTTTTAACCCAGCGATTGGGTTGTTTTAAGCAAACATTTAACCCAACCGCTGAGTCAAAACAACCCAATTGCTGGGTTAGTCCATATTCAACTCAACTTGCGTTATTTTTAACCCAGCATTTTTTAGAGTGTAACCATTAAATGAATAGGTTGTAAATAGTTTTAAATGAAGTATAGTGCAGTCAGTGTGCACTTTATTATGCTGCTCGCTTGTTGATACTGTGTGCAATAGTGTCATTATTTTATTTATGCTTAAATATTTATTTTCTGAATTTATTTTCACCACTGAACTCTTATTTTCTTCTTGTTCTACCTCACCTGTTTTTACTATTTGTTAAATATAGTTTTTTTTAGTTCAATAAATGTTCCTTTTTTAAATTGTACATTTTAAATTGTTATCATCCTGATCATTGTGTCATTTTTATGATGTAAATTGAGGGAGCAAAAGCAGTATCGGCTCCAAATATCGGCTCAAGAAAATCGGCAGCTCGTATCGCTCATCGGCTAAGGCTGAGGAAAAAGAAAACGGTATCGGCACTAAAACATCCATATCGGTCGATCCCTATTTGGAAGCCATGTTGTGTTGGGCTCTCGAAATCACCATAGATGCAACTGAAACTGTTCTCGCTTGTGGACTGATGTTGTAATTAGTGTTGAAATATAGCTCTGAGCACTAGCACTGGTTCATGCTGGTGGAAAACGGGGACCTGAGGCCATATTAAGTATTTCAAATATCCACAATATATTTGCAATGATTTTGCTGGTGATTTATAAATTAAAGTGAATGTTGCAGTTGTATTGTGCTTTTTATTTGGCCTACAATGACTGTTTGGTAGAAAATATTGTTCCTATCGGTATCGGTTTTGACACCGGTACCGTTTTAAAAGTATCGGTTTGGCACCGGTACTGTTTTAAAAGCATTGGTTTGGCACCGGTACTGTTTTAAAAATATCGGTTTGGCACCAGTACTGTTTTAAAAGTATCGGTTTGGGCACAAGTACTGTTTTAAAAGTATCGGTTTGGCACCGGTACTGTTTTAAAAGTATCGGTTTGGCACCAGTATTGTTTTAAAAGTATCGGTTTGGGCAAAAGTATCGGTTTGGCACCGGTACTGTTTTAAAAGCATTGGTTTGGCACCAGTACGGTTTTAAAAGTATCAGTTTGGCACCAGTACTGTTTTAAAAGTATCGGTTTGGCACCAGTATTGTTTTAAAAGTATCGGTTTGGCACCAGTATTGTTTTAAAAGTATCGGTTTGGGCAAAAGTATCGGTTTGGCACCGGTACCATTTTAAAAGTATTGGCTTTGGCACCGGTACTGTTTTAAAAGTATCGGTTTGGCACAAGTACTGTTTTAAAAGTATCGGTTTGGCACCGGTACTGTTTTAATTGTATCGGTTTGGCACCAGTACTGTTTTAAAAGTATCGGTTTGGCACCAGTACTGTTTTAAAAGTATCGGTTTGGGCAAAAGTATTGGCTTTGGCACCGGTACGGTTTTAAAAGTATCGGTTTGGCACCAGTTCTGTTTTAAAAGTATCGGTTTGGCACAAAAAGTATCGGTTTGGCACCGGTACTGTTTTAAAAGTATCGGTTTGGCACCAGTTCTGTTTTAAAAGTATCGGTTTGGCACAAAAAGTATCGGTTTGGCACCAGTACTGTTTTAAAAGTATTGGTTTGGCACCAGTACTGTTTTAAAGGTATCGGTTTGGGCATCAGTACTGTTTTAAAAGTATCGGTTTGGCACCGGTATCGTAACCCAACCCTACCAGACTACAAGCACTCCCTGTGAATCTATCCATTTATCACATTAATTATATTAGGCTGTAGTAGATGTAAGGATGAAACTATCACGTTAAACATAACATTTTTTAAATGAGGGCAAGTGACAAATATCGGCATTTGCCACAAAAAATCCTGTCAGGGCATCCCTAATGGTGCATTCACACCAGACGCAAATGAAGCGAATAAATCGCGCTATTCATGCGTAGTTGGACGCTTGAACATTGAGTTTACTCGCTTCTTTGGCGCGCGACACAACAGACGTGAACTCGTGTCATGGGAGGGGCTTCTGCCAGCGGCTCGTCTCGTTGTAAAATGGCCGACATGGATTGTTTTAAAATACGGTGATTAAAGGGTTAGTTCACCCAAAAATGAAAATTCTGTCATTAATTACTCACCCTCATGTCGTTGGACACCCGTAAGACCTCCGTTCATATTCGGAACACAAATGAAGATATTTTAGTGTAAAGCTGATGCTGAGAAAGGCTTCAGATAGGCCTCCATTGGCATTCAGTACATTTACACTCACAAGATCCATGAAAGGCACTTAAAACGTCGTTACAAAGTCTATCTCACCACAGTGGCTCTACAATAATCATACAATGCGACGACAATAGTTTTTGTGCGCAAAAAAAAATCAAAATAACACCTTTATCCAACTTGTTCTTGTCTTCCGTGTGCGCCTCCACGACGCATGCGCGAGAATATGACGTAGCGCCGGTGTTCGGGAATCGATGAAATACACACTTAAGCCCCATTTTGAGCACTACGCCGAGACCTAAAGCACGATCAATGTAGAATTCAACAGCTTAGACACGCGCGTCTTCCTCTGCTCGTAAACAAATCGCTTCTGGGTCATGTGTCCGAACGCCGGATCTGCGTCATATTCTCGCGCATGCGTCGTGGAGACACACACGGAAGTCGAGAACAAGTTGGATAAAGGTGTTATTTTGATTTTTTTTTGCGCACAAAAACTATTGTCGTCGCATTGTATGATTATTGTAGAGCCACTGTGGTGAGATGGACTTTGTAACGACGTTTTAAGTGCCTTTCATGGATCTTGGAAGTGTCAATGTACTGAATGCCAATGGAGGCCTATCTGAAGCCTTTCTCAGCATCAGCTTTACACTAAAATATCTTCATTTGTGTTCCGAATATGAACGGAGGTCTTACGGGTGTCCAACGACATGAGGGTGAGTAATTAATGACAGAATTTTCATTTTTGGGTGAACTAACCCTTTAAGCTCAATTTGCCGGCTTTAGCTAGCTTGTAGTCTCAATATGTGTATATAGAGCTCAAATTGAGTAAAGAGAGCTTTGTCAAGCTCCTGATTGGTTAACGCGCCACGAATATCCACCAAAGTTCCGATTTTTCAACACTCGATTTGCACGGATCTCGGCGCAGAATGTCTACTCGCATCTTTGCATTGAGTTAACATGTAAATAAATCGAATCGCTTCATTCGCGTCTAGATCCATTCTTGTGATTTTTAAGAATCAATATCGGTTCTTCAAACTGAGAATCTATTAGAATCGAGAAATCTTTTCTTTTTTTTTTTTTCACCCAGCCCTAGTGAACATAAGTTCTGGGTGACAGCTTGGCTGATTTGCAAGTCAAAGCTACAATAGCAAAGATGAACAGTGTGTGTGTGTGTGTGTGTGTGTGTGTGTGTGTGTGTGTGTGTGTGTGTGTGTTAGAGATAGCTCTTGTGTTTGGCTGGAGGAAGCCGGTCTGGTACATTGAAGGACAGTCTGTGCCAATACAAATCCATTCGGCCGGTTCAGTGTGTACCGCACCTGCTCGCTATTCACCTCACACTCCTCTCAACAGGGCTCAGCTCAAGTGCCTTGTTTACTTCCAGCTCTTTTTGGAGGGAAATGACATGGATGATCCTGTTCGGCCTTAAACGCATACAGGAACAGAAGCACATGTGCTCTTAAGGCGTTTTTACACCTGAAGGTCCGAACTGAAGTTCATGTTTTAAACATTGGGCTAGTTTTGGTTTGGTTTCTCACTGCTATCTTGCGAGTGCACTAAAGAGCTTTACATGACACACTTGCGTCCTGTCGTCATCATCATGTGGGCGGCATCTTCACATCGATTGGTTTGTAAACGGACGTGTGTGTGACGTCACTTCAAGCTTTCTCTACTCATATTTCTCATGTGTGTGAGGCTGAGTTTGGGTTTATTTATGATCAGTGTTGTGGGAAACGCATCACAAGTAACATGAGTTACGTAATAATATTACTTTTTCAAGTAACTAGTAAAATAACGCATTACTTTTCAAAAAAGTAACACAAGTTACTTTTTGACATTAATTTGATTGACAGCTCTCCTGTCCTCATGTTGAGAGAAATAAGTGCAGAGGTGTGTGTGTGTGTGTGTGTGTGTGTGTGTGTGTGTGTGTGTGTGTGTGTACATGATGGTTATTGAAGTTCTAGACTAAATGTGAGCATTTATTTATCTCACTTGCACAATAAAGATTCAGTTCTCCTCAAAATGATTAAAATCAGTCAAATACAAAATCAGAATACTATGCAAACCTCCAATAATTAAATATTGTTAAATAAAACAAATATTTGTATGCATTTAATCAACCTTTATTTACCAATGTACTTGCTGCTGACCTTTGATTCCGTTAAACCATGAGCAAAAAGATTTTTTGTTTTTATTAGTAAAACTTTTCTCATGCGTCCTATTCTTCCATTATCCAGAGCTGCGCCCTCTACTGTTCATGCGTACATTTGCATTTTTATCTCAGCCTGAGGCTTATTATTTAAATTTTGGTATGAAAAGGTCTTTACATTTGCACAAAAAATTGAAATTTGTTGTTATAAAAAAAAACCTAAAAGCAAGCCCAGCCCAGGTGAGGAAAAGTAACGCAAAAGTAATGTACCGTATTACTTTTCTTAAAAAGTAACTAAGTAACTCATTTAGTTACTTTTTAAGGGAGTAACGCAATATTGTAATGCAATACTTTTCAAAGTAACTTTCCCCAACAGTGTTTATGAGACGTGTTCAAGAGCAATCGTGATCACGCCGGCGCCTCATGTCACGATTATTGTCTGCTATATTCGCTTCTTATTTATTAAATCCAGGCGATTGGCTGATGAAACATTGATTAAAATTAAGGCACAAAACCAAATCGACTTTTAAAGAAAAGCTTTCTACAAAACAAAACTCAATGAAGTGCTCAAAATCATCTCTGACCTTCTGACATATTGCGCATCTTTGCACTTTTCATAATCAATATAGCCCAGATTAATATATTATATTTAAACATGAACAGGAACTTCCTGTAAATGCTCTGAGAGTCTGAACTGTACAGAAAATGCTTTCACACTAGAAACCAACCGAACCTTTGCTCAGTTTGATCTGGACTGAGATTGCCTCTTTTCGTCTGACCAAATGTCGTCTGATTGGTCCGAACCGTGGTCAGTTCACACCGGCCATTTTGATTCGGACCAAACAAGTTAGGCATTAAAAGGCCCTTAAGTTGAAAAATTTAGGAGCGCATAAAAAAAAAGTAACCAAATAATGCGTATTTCGTTAATAAAGGAGGCATTTAAAAGTGAAATTATTAAATTTATTAGAATACAAAAATACTAGGGCTGTCAAAAGATTAATTGCGATTAATCGCATCTAAAATAAAAGTTTGTGTTTACATAATATATGTGTGTGTACTGTTAATAATTATTTATATATAAATACACACACATTCATGTATATATTTAAGAAAAAACATTATTTTTATATATAAAACATTTATATTTATATATATTATAGATTATATAAATGTATATACATGCAAATATTTCTTAAATATATACATGAATGTGTGTGTATTTATATATAAATAATAATTAACAGAGTACACACACATATTTTATGTAAACACAAACTTTTATTTTGGATGCGATTAAATCGCGATTTTTGACAGCCCTAAAAAATACACCTAGGTTTTTAAATATTTCTGCTTGAAACTGTATTTAATCATTTAGTAAATATTTATTTAATTAACAGTATTGAACATAATATTATAGTTAAATCAGTGTTAAATAATGTTTCTTAAATAATTACATTATTGAATATACAAATGAAATGTCGGATACAGTTTGTGTAATCAAATTACTCACAATAACCAGAAATGAAACACACTTCATGCACAATAAGTTATGATTATACACCAGGACTCTTATTTTGAAATTAGCATAAATGCACAGTATTTTACAACTTGACGCCATTATGACTAAAAGTTTAAGAGGTTTTCCTACTAAATCAAGGCTGGATTTAACTAATACGGTAAGTGTATCCATAGTAGACTGGCAATGGCCTTGGACGGCAACATGCCCAGTGCATTGTGGGTATTGTAGTTTTTCCTGTTTTCTCTAGTCAGGCCAGTGTTTTGCTCCACTAGCCGTCAGATAACCGTGTCCGATTGGTTTGGTGTGTCTTTTATTAGTGATGTCACATCTGCATTGGTATGGATGAGGTCAGGATCTTCAATAAGACCAGCAGCCCAAATAAAGCTCCACGTTTGTAGCTCTGAGCCTCCAGCGTGAATCAACACAGTTTTGGTCATGTGACCTTCGGGCTTCAGGCCAAACCCCATTTGGAGTGTGTGATGCAACAGGGCTGTATTTGGGCAGGTGTGTAAGCCTACAGCAGCAGAGGAACACACACTCCCTCATGCCAATAAACACAACCTGTCCGTGTTTGTTTGTTTAGCTCCTCCAACAAACTCTCCGCGAATAAGGAGAGGTTTAAACGGGTGGGAGGGTTTCCACTTTCTTCTGCACTTTTTTCCAGACTTTTAAAATATATTTATAATATGTATTTATTTATATTGATTCATATTTTTTTATATTGTTGGCCATGTGACCAGAAAGTAGAGGGCTGGGATCAAATGCAATAAAAAAAAATATAAAAACATTTTTTTTATAACACAAATGAATATATAAATTTAAAAAATAAATAATAATACAATAGAAAATAAATAAAAATAATACAAATAAAATAAAGTACAAGACCAGAAAGAAGAGGGTTGGGATAAAATGGGATAAAAACATTAATAATATTTTAATATTTATTATTATTATTCATAATGAGTGTGTGTGTGTGTGTGTGTGTGTGTGTGTGTGTGTGTGTGTGTGTGTGTGTGTGTGTGTGTGTGTGTGTGTGTGTGTGTGTGTGTGTGTGTGTGTGTGTGTGTGTGTGTGTGTGTGTGTGTGTGTGTGTATATATAATTTTTTTTTATCCTCTACTTTCTGGTCTTTTATTTTATTTATATTTAATAAAATGTGTAATTATAATAATTTTATAATAATTTAAATTTTATAATAATTTTATAATTTTCAACACTTTCTGGTATTGTATTTTTTTTAATTATTTATATATATATATATATATATAAATTATTATAATAATTTTTTTTATAAAATGTGTAATATTTTTTATCCCATTTTATCCCCAACCCTCTGGTCTGGTCTTGTATTTTATTTTATTATTGTATTTTTTATATTGTTTTATTTTATTCTTTTTTTATCCCATTTTATCCCAACCCTCTACTTTCTGGTCTTAATTTTATTTTATCCCAGCCATTTATTATTATTTATTTTTTAAATAAATATTTTTGTATTTTATATATACTAATAATTACTAATAACTACTAATAATGTATTTATTTATTATTTTATTTATTTATATTTTTCCCAAACCTCTACCCTCTGGTCTTGCATTTTATTTTATTATTATATTTTTTATTTTATTTTATTATTTTTATCCCAACCATTTATTTAATTTCAATTTTTGTATCCCAATTTATCCCAACCCTCTACTTTCTAGTCTGTTTATTTTTTTATTTTTTCCCAGCCAATTATTATTATTTAAAATTAAAAAGAAAAAAAGAAATATTTATATATATATAAACATACATACATACATACATACATACATACATATATACATATATATTTATTATTATTTTATTTTATTTTATTTTTGTTTCCCATTTTATCCCAACCCTCTGCTTCCTGCTCTTGTGCTCATGTTTTCCCCCAAACAACTTTACCTACAAACTTTGCCAATCAATTCTTCAGAGATGAAACCAAGGAAGCTGTGAATTCTGTTTCCTGTTCATCTGTTTTCACTGAGAGTTCATCTGCAGTTCAGGGTCAGGAGCTGTGTGAGGTCAGGGGTCAGAGGTCAGATCTGAGCAGGTGCTTCTGGAGGCAAACACAGTGTTTAGTGTTTGGGTAATGTGCTGTATCGTGCTAGTTTTAAAATAAGAGCATAAACACACACACACACACACACACACACACACACACACACACACACACACACACACACACACACACACACAAACACACACACACACACTCTTCAGCCTGTATCTGAAAATATATCTAAAATAAAGTTTAGATGAATCTCTCAACCATGGGACGCGGCGGCGTGTCGGACACACAGACGGCTGTCAGATCAGTGTGTGTGTGTGTGTGTGTGTGTGTGTGTGTGTGTGTGTTCCTCTAGCACATCGTGTTCTGTTATTGTGAGCGTCGCTCTGTTGCGTAACCAGGTCAAAGTTCAGCAGTTTTGCGCTTTTCTGTTGTCATGGCCATTTTGTTCCCCTGTGATGATGTCAGAGCTCTGAGCGTTGTGTCTGGATCAATCAGTTAACTCCACATTAACCTGATCACACACACACACACACACACGCACACTCACTCACACACACTCACACACACACACACACACACACACACTCACACACACTCACGCACACGCACACTCACTCACACACGCGCGCGCACGCACGCACACTCGCACACGCTCACACACACACGCTCACACTCACACACACACGCTCACACACACACTCACACACACTCACACACACTCACGCACACGCACACTCACTCGCACGCACACTCGCACACGCACACTCACACACACACGCTCACACTCACACACACACAGACAAACACACACACACACGCGCGAGCTCTGGTCTCACAGCACACGTGTGTTTTAATGAGGCTTTATAGTGAGATTTTTATTTTAATGTTGATATTATTGGGATTGAAACAGTTCAAAATAACAGCAATAATTAATACAAGCAAATAATATGCTGTAGTATGTATTATTATTATTATATACTACTACTATTACTAATTATTGTTATTTTTACTATCATTAGATTATGCTATACTGCATGCTATAAATAATATGAAATAATGATAATCATTATTAATTATTTATAAATATAATATGTTATGTATTTATACATACATAATAATAATAATAATAATAATAGTGGTAATAATAATAAAAATAGTAATAATAATCATGCTATTTAAAAAAAGTATATGCTTCTACTAGTAGTAATAATAATATATATATTTATTTATTAATATTACTATTACTAAGAGTAGTAGTAATAATAATAATAACAACAACAATAATAATCATAAAAATAGTAATTACAATATTTAATATGATTTAATTTATAAAGTATTATTATTATTAATAATATTAATTACTCTGAGTAGTATATATTAATAATAATAATAATAATAATAATAATAACAACAACAACAATAATAAATGTTAAATAAACTATAACTATTATTTGTACTAATATTATATTTTATATAATAAATAATAATAATAATGAATAATAATAATTTTTAAATAAAATATTACTATTATTTGTACTAATATAAAATTGTATATAATAATAATAATAATAATAATAATAAATTTTAAATAAACTATTACTATTATTTGTACTAATAATACATTTTATATAATAATAATAATAATAATAATAATAATAATAAATAAATAATAATACATTTTAAATATGATATCATATTTTATATAATTAATAATAATAATAATAAATGTTAAATAAACTATTACTAGTATTTGCAATATTATATTTTAAATAATTATAATAATAATGAATAATACATTTTAAATAAACTATATTTTATATAATAAATAAGTATAATATTAATGAATAATAATAATAATACATTTTAAATAAACTTGCTA
>NC_137120.1:40872233-40914733 GCF_949357685.1 Gobio gobio
TTTTGGGCTCGTTAAAAAAGTGTAGGATTCCCTTCACTTAGTGTTAATGAACTTTATGTAAATGAGCCCAATGTGTGATTTAACATTTGCGAAATATATTTTATTGTTTTTATCGGCTGAATGTCCTGTGTTTTTTCATGGTTGTTTTAGCCATGTGTTTTGTGTATTCTGTGTGTCATTTTTATTAGATTTGTTTTGTGTTGTTACTAATTGTTAGGGCTGTCAAAAGATTAATCGCGATTAATCGCATCCAAAATAAAAGTTTGTGTTTAGATAATATATGTGTGTGTACTCTGTTAATTATTATTTATATATAAATACACACACATTCATGTATATATTTAAGACATTTTTTTTATTTTTATATATAAAAACATTTATATTTATATTAGGGCTGTCAAAAGATTAATCGCGATTAATCGCATTCAAAATAAAAGTTTGTGTTTACATAATATATGTGTGTGCTCTGTTAATTATTATTTATATATAAATACACACACATTTAAGAAATATTTGCATGTGTATATACTGTATATACATTTATATAATCTATAATATATATAAATATACATTTTTTATATATAAAAATATTTTTTTCTAAAATATATACATGCTTGTGTGTGTATTTATATATAAATAATAATTAACAGAGTACACACACATATATTATGTAAACACAAACTTTTATTTTGGATGCGATTAATCGCGATTAATCTTTTGACAGCTCTAATATAAATATATATATTATGTTCTTGAGAGGTAAGTCGCGTATAAGTCGCATTTAATTGCATTCAGAAATAAAGCGAAATGTTATAATGTACTAAAGATACTTTTTTTAAATGTAAATTGTTGTAACAAATACTAAATAATAGTTTTTGTGCTTAATTGTCTTAAATAATTGTAGAAAATAAATTATTATACCAATAGTAATTATATATTAATAATAATAATTATAGAAAATAAATAAGAAATAGTCTATTTTTAAGACCAATCAATTATTCATTATTATTATTATTTACATTGTGGGAATGAAGAGACATTAATTTACCCAAAAAATTGACTTTTCATTTAAGCAAGACATTATTTTATAATTAAAAATGGGTGAAATATGACCTTAAAACCTTGCATTAGATGACCATTATATTTTTATTTAGCTTTTATGATTATAATGATTAGTCTTGATAATATTATTTCCGAATGTTTAGTTGCTCTGTAAGCAGGATGGTCATATGTTTATCATATGTTGCACATTATGGACTCCATACTCCTATGTTATAGACTTCACCAGGTCCCTAATTATAGAAGTGTTTCATATCCCATAGGGATGCACTTTGCCGATATTCGATATGCCGATATTTTTCAACTCATTTTGGCCGATGCCGATATTGATACCGATATACGTTTATTTTGTTTGGAAACCACCATTTTGAGCAAAAACATTATTTTTTTTCATTCTGGTTTCAGATTTCTGATGTCTCCTTGCTAAAAGGATACTTGTTAAAGATAAATAAATGTTATTTTTATAATAAGAGTATATTTTCTCTAAAAATAATAATAATAAAGTCAGTGATTTTTCATCTCAGACAGATTCAGTTGTAATCTGAATATTGTATTTTTGGATTTAATGTTTGTGTGGGCGTGGCATGGCATCAGTTAATGCTGTCTTTAGCTTCAAATAAAAAAAATATACAATTATTTTAATGCTCCTTGGATTATTTTTCATCATCCATTTCATAAAATTGTATTACAGATTAATAAACTGTATATACAAGTATTTAATTTGAAACAGTGTCATGCTTGTGCTTTGACATCATTACTGCTTTATTTATTCAGACAAAAAGTAACTTCAATTTATTTGTGTATTCTACTTTTAATTTTTATTACTGTAACAACAGCGCCCCCTCTACATATATAAGATTTTAGTGGGCGGGCACTAGGACCTGGAGGAGCTAAACATGGACAAAGTTTTAAAAAACAAGTTGGATGTGTTTCTGTGGCAAAAATACTCAAGTTTCGGAAAGTATTTTTTCGAGTATGGGCCTGTGTGACGTCAACAAGGGCGAAATTTCCGGTATTAAATCGATATCATACAGGGTCTGAATTTTGGCGCAGGTATTGCGCATAATTTTACTCACTCTCGCAAGTTTGGGGTTTTATGAAGCGGGAAATTACCGCAAATGTTTATTATTAAATTATTAATTACATCAAATCAGGCATTTGTTAACTATTTAGTGAGAAGTAACTTCAGCAATACTGCGCGTCTCCTTCTCTAGCTCTCAAAATTAGCAAATTGCTTCTGGCTTTAAAAGACATCGTACACTAGAGTAATCTGATCGCTCAGATTCAACGAATTCAGGGAGATGACGAAAATCACCATGTCTTTATAAAACTTGATCCAAAAATGATCTCTGGTTGTGTTATGTTTTTAATTATTGGATGAATCGGCGTTTGTGAATAATAAATCTTTTATTAAATGAATGATACAATTTTTTGAGTATATACTTCAAAATGTAAAAACAAATCGTCCTTTCCATGTGGTCAATATATATAAACTATTAATTGATTGAATTAACAGAAAACGTACTATATCGTGATTTATATATCGTTATCGTGATATGAGATTTTGGTTATATCGCCCAGCCCTAGTCACTAGCTATGTTTCCATCCAAAGTTGCTAACTTATGTGCAAAATTGCAATATAAAGCAATCTGCGCTCAGATTCAACACTTTTGTCGTTTCGGGAGCTGACGGAAATCACTTGCCCACGTCTTTATAAACATCGCCAATTTGAACATGCAAGCGATTTTATAGAATTTCGTAATACATGGTATGGGAGCTCTGAGAGAGTTTTCTCTGCGCTCATACCAACAACACACACACACACAAGCCTAAAGAGCTTGCGCATTACAAATTAAGTTGTTTTTCCTCAGTCAAATACACACAATTATGTCAAAAATGTCCATTTTTAGTGAGTCGTCACATAAACACAGTTGGTTATGTATTTCGCGAATGTAAATAGTGCAATAGTATGCGTGCAAATATTATGAAATCTAAACATCACTGGTTGAAACAAACGCTGGAGATTTCGTGATATTTAAACAATACGATCTTATGTGCGTTGACGAGTGTTAAAAGAAAATAAATGTCTATATTAGATGGTTTGAATGCACTCACCTGTCCATCTCTTAATGTCTTAGACAAGACAGGAATTAAGTGAGCGATGCTTGGCAAGGTTTGATGGTTCTTCAGCAGTTTTATAAGCAAAGTAATTCTAAATTTCTCGTCTAATCCTCACTTTATTAATGAGTTTTGGGCGTGTTGAGTGAGATTCAACTGCTGTATTCATTTTGTTCCTCTATGGCACCACATTTGCCGGTTTCGCGTCAGTTTGGGTAGCACACTGCCATCTAGCGGTGAACTTCGGAACAGCAGCATATACCGAAATGAGCAAAATCATGATATCGTACCGTTTGAAATAAAATATATACCGGTATTTTCCCAGTAACAGTATACCGCGCATCCCTAGTCGTCGGCTTCACGAGAATGTCACCAAAGAAGTGTGTTTTTGGTTGTCAGGGCAAGACAACCCTGTACAGCTTCCCGTGAACCCAGCATTAAGGGGACAGTGGATGCAGTTTGTGTTTCCGGAGTTAAACAACATGAACGTCAATCTTGTATAAATCTTGAGTGCCTATAGAGTATTATTGCATCCTTCATATCTCCGAAAAAGCTTTAGTTTTATTATATTTATAAAAGAAAGTGTCGTGTGGGCGGAGCTAAAGAGCCTCGAGCGTGCGCAGCTATTGCGTTGAGACCGTCTGAAAGCTGTGACATCCTTAAACGTGGAAAAGAAAACGTTATCCTAAATAAACCATGACTATCAATCAGATTCAACCACACATAACCTTTATCTCCATACCAAAATTCCAGATGCCCAGACGATGATTCATCTTTTATAAATCGATAAAATATTAATATCTGTGACGCTGTGAGCACAGAGACTGTTGTGTAGACTGGAAGTATTTGAAATGTTTAACTTTTTTAAATGTTTGATGTCTTAACCCTCTGGGGCTCTTCGGTCTTTTCTGACTGGAAAATGTTCTGTTTTGAAATTTTAAAATTTCATCAGAATGATGTGAAACTATGGTGACTTTTCTAGCATTACGACTGTAAACACACAAAAATTGGGGTCATGATTCGAGCATGCTAATTGGTCGGGGGAAAAAAATAGCATTCATTGTCTTCTGTCATAAATGAGTGAACATAGGAAATGAATGGGAAAACGGCAAAAACACAAAAATTCTCCGAATATTTGTGTGTACAATCTACAAATCGGCCACAATGCTGAAAAAAGTACACAGCAGTGAAGGGGGGACACTCTTAAACATCAAGAGTGTGATACTGACACACACACACACACACACACACACACACACACACACACACACACACACACACACACACCTATGAAAAACTGAACCTATGAACCACATTTTGAACTTTTAAAAATCACAGCTTCATCAGAATGATATGAAACTTGGTGACTATTCTAGCATTAGGACTGTAAACACAAACAAATAGGGGCATGATTCGAGCATGCTGATTGGTCGTAAAAAAAATACTCCCACTTGAGCTCTTCGGTCAAAAATGACCATCATAGGAAATGAACAGGAAATCTGCAAAAACACAAATTCACAGAAAAAAATCTATATTTCTAACAAAACAAAAATATCTAAAACTTTATAATAAATAATCTTTGAGATTTTTTTAATATATTTTCAAATCCATCAAAAAAAAATCATTAAATGTGTTCAAAAGAGAGCTAGTGAATTCTCAAGCCTCTCCATAGAGACCTCTAGTGGTTACACACATGCTTGCAGGATTTCTTAAATAATTCCAAAAGAGGGGCTAATCTGCCTTAATTATTATTATTTTTTTTAAACCTGAAATACTGCAATAATAATAAATAAAAAAAGTTTTTATAATTTTCAATGGCAAAAATAGACCATAATTAGTGCATAAACATTAAAAATCAAATCATCTCAAAATACAAAATTAAAAAGAAAAAATATTATTGAAGAAAAAATTGGTTTTACTGAGGTGGAGGAAGTTTAATTTTTAGGTGTGCGGTCCCTTATGAGCGAGAAGACGACCAATGCAACCCCTAGAAGAGCACCAGAGGGTATAATATGAATAAATATCGCTCATAAACGTGAAAGCGAGTCGAGGCTTGGACCCAGAAAGCGGATATACACATAAATAATATCAGCAATATATCGACATCTGACTCTCTTTACTCCATAATATCGGTATCTACCCATATCGGTCGGGCTCTAATTTCATATATTGATGATGCATGTATATCTTCAATAATTAGCTTTGGATTTAAAAACAAAAAAAGCAAATGTTTTAGTGAGGAGCAGCTGGAGGAACAAACGTACAGAAACGTTCCCGCCATCTGGAGATCACCTGTGCAATCAAACCCTGCTCACCCAGAGGGCACTGATTATTGGGATATCACTGTAACCCTGGAAACAATCTAGCTCTGTTTGACAGGGACGGGGGTAAAGTGGGCCGAGGGCCGCGTGGTGAATATGAAGCAGCTCAGGATCTGCACTGCAGCCGCCCATCCCATCCCATCCCATCCCACACACACACACACACACACACACACACACACACACACACACACACACACACAGGGGTCTGGAGCATTTTTTTGATTTTGGCAATGAATGGGAAAATGTAAAAAATGCACTTTTTTTGTAAAAAAAACATCAACTAAATCCAGTATAAATCTGAAAATGTCTACATTTATATCAAGGTCTGGTCCTAGAGCATAAACACAAAGTGGAACGAACTTTCTGTCTCATACACACCCGCACACACACACACACACACACACACACACACACACACACACACACACACACACACACACACACACACACACGAAAATGTCTACATTTATATCAAGGTCTGGTCCTAGAGCATAAACACAAAGTAGAACGAACTTTCTGTCTCATACACACCCGCACACACACACACACACACACACACACACACACACACACACACACACACACACACACACACACACACAAACACACGTGTGTGACTGCAACAGAGAGCATTTTTATAGAAACTGGCAAATAAAATCAACAAAACTGGCATAAATCTGAAAAAATTCCATACATAAATGAAGGACAAATACTAGAGCACAAATGCAACATGGAACAAGCATGTTCACTCGCACACACACACACACACACACACACACAGGTGTCTGGAGCATTTTTTTGATTTTGGCAATGAATGGGAAAATGTAATAAATGCTTTTTTTTATTTCACTTTGTTTGTAAAAAAAATCAACTAAATCCAGTATAAATCTGAAAATGTCTACATTTATATCAAGATCTGGTCCTAGAGCATAAACACAAAGTGGAACGAACTTTCTGTCTCATACACACACGCACACACACACACACACACACACACACACACACACACACACACACACACACGTGTGTGACTGCAACAGAGAGCATTTTTATAGAAACTGGCAAATAAAATCAACAAAACTGGCATAAATCTGAAAAAAATCCATACATAAATGAAGTACTAATACTAGAGCACAAATGCAACATGGAACAAGCATGAGAAAGAGAGGGAAAAGGGCAAATAAAGGAAAGATGAACGGCAGCTTAACTTCCCTCTGGACCTCTAGTGGATAATGTGGTCATTGCACTCTCTCTCTCTTTAACTATAATTCCTAAAGTTTTTCCACAAACCTACAGATGGCGGTATTCTATCCCTAACACATAGAGCAATGTCCAAAAACTATTTAGATTTATTTAAGATCATCATTCAAGTGATTTTTTCATAAAATAAATATTTTTAATGAGCCAATTTATGACATAGTTAAGTATTTGTGCAGTAAATAGGTAAAAAACTAGCAAATACCCACAAAAACACAGCATAAATGTATAGTTGAGAAGTATAATGATATATAGTTTTCCATGTAAAAAATGATGTATATTTCCTGTAAAAGTTTGGGGTCTATCTGAGCCCAAGGGACTCAAACGTAAACCCTGAGGGACGATTAAGGGTTAAATCCAATCAGATGGGAACTGATTTTATCTCCATTTTCTGTTAGCCTTCCCACTCCAGTAGTCCGGCCAACAAGGCTCAAGATTTGTTTTCCCTTCTGTCCTCATTTGGCTCGCCGTGATTCCACCTGCGAAAAGGCCACCCTGAATCCCAGACATTCCCTGAGTTCGGATTCTCGTCGTTCGTTCATTTGAGAAGATAATGGCCTATTCGGTTTACATCTGGGCTGAAAATATGCCCTGTTCATGACTAGCTCTTTTAAACTGAGGTGATCTGGTTACATGGATTAAGCTAATATAGTTTTTTTCCCACCAAAGTCCAATTCATGCGGCATTATGGGAGGCTAAGAGGCTAAGCTATTTCTAGCGAGTATATTGGTTTCCTTTAACATAGGGTTGGCGAGCGATTGTGATGGAGGGATTGTCCGTCTGTGTTAACGTTTTTGTCTCCTCAACAAGTTCCTGATGAGACGTCTCTGTGCCGGTTGTATTTTGATCACATGATATTCATGGGCCAAGTCCGGCTTGCTCCAAATCTGGACCCAAAAGAGAAGCGGGACAACCACTGGTCCTGCTAATTTTCAGAAATCGTTCCAAAAAAATCCTGGAAAGTTTCCAAAAATGATCTTTTTATTTATTGGATGAATCCGCGTTTGTGAATAATACATCTTTTATTAAATTAATGATACTTTTTTTTTGAGTATATACTCTAAAATGTAAAAACAAATCGTCCTTTCCATGTGGTCAATATATATAAACTATTAATTTATTGAATTTACTGAAAAGGTACTATATCGTGATTATATATCGTTATCGTGATATGAGATTTCGGTTATATCGCCCAGAACTAGCTATGTTTCCATCCAAAGTTGCTAATTGCAACTTACGTGCAAAATTGCAATATCGCATTTGCGAATAAAGCACCGTTTCCATCCAGTGAGTCCGAGAGAACATAATTCTCTACCGCTAAAACATCACTAAGAAACACAGGAGAAGCCACCGTATATAATCATTTGCGTTAAAAAAAAAGTCACATGATTTTTTTTTAATACGCATTGAGCAATTTATTCGGTAAATGCATTTCCATCGTAGTTTATTCTAGGGCTGCACGATTATGACAAAAATCATAATTGTCGATTATTACCTTGAAATTGTAATTGCAATTATTAATTACGATTATTCTGTAGCATTAAGCCTCAAAAGCCAAATAGACATTGGTTTGGTTTCTTTAAATAAAAAAAGTTAAAATATGCATGATATTATAATGTTATACTAAAAATAAAAATAAAACAATGAGGAAAAAACATAACCTGTAGAAAGAAAAAAAAACACATTAAGTACACCAGAATAATATAAGTGGAGTTTTTTTTTATTATTGCGATTTACATTTTATTGAACAATTAATCCGTAATCAATCATGATTACAAATTTGATTAATTGTGCAGCCCTAGTTTATGCGCATGTTTTCGTATCGGATATAAAATGTATCTGAGTAATTTATCTGATTTTTTTTTATGGGCATCTTGGTGTTTCCATTCAGCATTTTTAATGCGATATCCCACAATGCGCATAAAAATAGGTGGATGGAAACATAGCTACTGATATTTTTTATTTCGCCTCTCGTACTGTTACCGTTATCAGTATGGATTTTTGCAGATGGAACTTACATTTGGAATTTACTCTCGATAATTTGGATAAAACTTGTCCTACACTCTAAAAATTGTTGGGTTAAAAACAACCCAAGTTGGCTTGAATATGGACAAACCGAGCAATTAGGGATATGCGCTTATCAAATTTTCGTGTTGCGATTAATTGCTGAAGCTTTTATAGCGGTATACGGTATTATCACGATATTTAAATTTGTTGCAGAAAAAGTGTTGTTATACTATAACAGGTTTAATAACTTTCTTATAACAAAAAGAACCAAACATTTAATGAAGCAATACACAAAAATGTATAAAGTAAACAAATATTTTAAACAGAGCTAAAGAATTATAAAGAACAATAGGTAACACTTTACAATAAAGTCTCACCGGTTAATGCTTTATCATCAACAAAGAGCGAATAACAAAATGTTTACATTAATTGTTCTTTGATAATGTTAGTTAAAAAAGCAACTGTTAGTTAGTGTTAGCTCAGGTCCATTAAATAATACAGTTACAACTTTGGATATTAATAATGTGTTATTAAATGCTTACATGTAAATTGAACTAAGATTAATACATGCTTTAGAAGTATTTTTCATTGTCAGTTTGTTAATGAATGTACTAGGGATGCCACAATTCTCAATATAATATTGAACTGTTTGGTACGGCATTCACGGTTCAATACGCGCTTGTGAATTGCGGTTTTTCGGTTTTGCATTTAATTAAGTATTTTACTACAAGTTCTATCATTTGCCTCCATCCCAATACTGAACAACGCGACAAACATTCACATCACACATTAGTGGTAGAGTTATACTCACGGGACACTAGAGTTATTCACAATCACCAAAGTTCATTATCTGCATGCGTTTTAAAGCCTTCATTCGTGTGGTTTTAACATGTGCTTTTCCGAGCGCGCGCACTAAACGCCTGTCAAACACGTGATTACTGGACTAAGTAGTCGTCTTACTGCGTTAATACTGTCAAATACACACAAGGTTAACATAAACACAGTCGGTTATGTCTAAAGTGAAAGTAAAATCGTGTGTGTGTATATTAGATGTGTGCAGGTCTTTAATTGACAGCGGCGCAGCCTATAGTGAACACACCGTCCTTAAAGGGACAGTTCACCTCTAAAATTATGTCATTATTTACTCACTCTAATGTTGTTCCAAACCTGTATTCATTTCTCATTTTTGAGTGAACTATCCATTTAATGTTAATACAACAACAAAAGACAAAGAGAAAATCACACCGCTCTTGACTGAAGAACTAATACAGCAGCTTTAATAAGAATCAGTGTATATTTTATAGTGAAGTCTATGAAGTGTTTTATTTGTACATTTATTCATTCAATTTCATACTTAAATGCTGCTGTACAGCTCTGAGCTGCCAGAGTAAATCTTTATATACATTTATTTTATATTATACAATACACTAGGAATGTGTACAAGGGTTTTTTTAAGTAAAGTTTTAAGTTAAAGTGTTTTCAATTCTTTTAAGTAAAATAAAGAAAGAGTATTGCAATTAAAAAATCTTTTTTCTCCTAACCTCTTGCTGTTCCTAAGAATAGAATAGTAAAAAACTGATGTGACAAGCCATCAGAACCGAACCGAACTGAAAACCGTGGCTAAAAACCGAGGTGTGTATTGAACTGTGGACTAACTGTATTGTTGCATCCCTAGAATGTACTAATGTTAAATAATGGAGACTTATTGTAAAGTGTGCGACTGAATAACAATCAGAACATATTCAAACATTATCTAGGGCATGTACTGTAGTCCAGATTAAAATATAAAATGTTTAAGTTTGAAAATGAATAGCCTTAAGTCTTAAGTATTAAGTATTTGGTTATGTGATGAGCGGGGAAACGGCTGTATTTCTGCTGTTGCGTCAGCGCCCTCTGCTGTCAGAGAGTGAGTGTGCGTCTCCTTCACTCGTTCCGCCATGTGCTCATGCTCGTTGGGTTTTGTTTACATCAGTGCAGGTTCCTCTTTGACATATTGTTAATTTTAAACGGTTGATGGGTAAAGTATTCTTAATGCATTCTAAAAATCTGAATAATTCGTAAGAAATAATTATTCACAGTATTTTGAAGTGCCCACGATAACAATATTGTGCATGTTCTAGGGCCCTGTGATTTCCGCGATCACCGAATCGCGGACGGAATCGCGGAATTGGCATATTAACGCGGAATCTATTGTTAACGCGGAATTTCCCGGAATTTGAAATATTTGGAATGAAATGCGGTTTTGTGTGGGAGAAGAACGAATGTCTGGGGAAAATGCAGATCTGGGCAACACAACCCCTCCCGTCATTTCAGCTCCACCTTCAAAACAATGAAAGTATGGCGAATTATTGTAAGATTGTAGATTGGCGAAGATTGTAGCTTTAATGATGATTCATCTATATTTCGCTTATTATTTATGCTGTTAAGAAAGGTGTTGATAACTTTATTCAACTTCTGTGTAGACTATGTCTGACAGGGAAGGCCACAGTTAAATATAACAATTATTATAATGGGGTTATGTAAAGATTGTTTTAAGTTCAATTAAATTAAATGTTATTTTTTAAAGCCTAATAAATGTTGAAATTGGGAGCCTTCAGTTATACTGTAATGTAACGTCATCAATGTTTCATATAGACATTAATATCAGTGATGCTGGCCTTCATTCATAAAAACATGACAATACAACACATTTAAAATATGCTGTCTTTAAATTGTTTCTAAATTAATTTGGAGAGTAACTGAAATTATTACAATATCAAAATATTAAAAACTCCAATGATTTTAATTGCAATTAATCATGATTAATTACAGAAGAAATGCGATTAATTCGTTTTTTTATTATTATCAATTCACAGCACTAATAGTGACTTGAAGTGCTTCGAGTGCAGTGTTATGTTGCGGTATTTGTCCTGAAAAGTAAATGTGATGTTTGTTACCTCAATAAATTTAAGGTCATTCCTATTTTACGTTTTATGTTCTATTATATTAACATTAAAAACACTATTTTTACGACTAAAAAGTTAAGGGTAAAACTGAATTCGCAAAAATTAAAACGGAATAAAACGGAATTTGGGAAAAAATAAAGCGGATTTCATAGGGTCCTAATGTTCATTATTGCGGTAAATCGTATTACCGTATACCAGCAAATGTCTACGAGCAATTGGGTTGTTTTAACCCAACGGTTGGGTTAAAAACATTGCTGGGTTTGTCCATATTCAACCCAACTTGGGTTGTTTTTAACCCAGCAGTTTTTAGAGTGTTTGCATATGCAATCTACCTGGGAAAAACCTCGTTCAGAAGAGCAGCAAAGTGCTAGAAGTTTCCAGACACATCTGGAGAACAGGTGACTTCCCGTTCTTCTGCTGGAAGCTTTAATTCAATCAGTGTTTGGGCCTTGATGGGCCGCTTGTCCCCTGCTCACGGTCCCTTAACTGAATTGTTGTCATTGACCAGAATCTGGTGTCAAACGCCATTAGATTAACGCCAGGAGAATGTGTTTTTGATTGGCCTAATCAGATTTAGTCACTTTGGTTGTGAAGAGACGATAACCTTTGCATGGTATTTTTTTGTGTTTTTTTTCACCTGCTCTCGAATTCACCTGCTCAAGTCATGTGACAGTCATGCGTTCAGTTAGCAGAGTTCATTGCTCTGGGCGTTACGCATAGTTAGACATTTTAGAGTTGGTTAGTGTTTAATTATGCCAAATATGAGGGTAAAAACCAATGTGAGAAACGTGTCTTAAAACACAGTGTCTAAAACGGCTCTTAATTTGCCCAAAGGTTACAGCGATGCACTTACAATGGACGTTTTTGGAGGATTTAAAAGCAGAAATGTGTTTTAAAATTATTTAAATATATATATATATATATACAGGGGAATATCCAAATATCTTTTATTTGTTATAATTCGGGTATAGATATTTTATGTCATCCGTCTTATTCGTTTTCTTTAACAAAAAGTTTAACATACGCACGTTTTTTGTTGTTGTTGTTGTATTTTCATTAAAAATAGGCTAATAACTATCAAAAAAATAAATATTCGTTTGAAAGTAATTAAAGAGGAAATTATGAGTTAAGCAATATCATACGAGCAAGAGTGCTATTTTCCAGAGTAGCCATATCAGCACGATTTGCAAAATGCGATATTAATTTTATACAAAAGTATAAAACATTTTTTTTTACAGTTTTTCTCTATTTTTCCAACAAAAATAGCTTCAAACAAACTATAGGTTTCGTTCTCGCATAATTCACCGTTTTTGAACAGTTGAATGATTCTAGAATCTATTTCGCCGCCAACTATACTGCAGTTTTATAGTTTCATAGGCCTGAAATAATTAAAATTTTCCCAATATTTCATATTTCTATAATTAAAATATTATATTTAGAACATAAATCTAAAAATCTCATTAGCCTACATTATTTAGCCAATTGTTATTACAGTGTAAGTGGATTTTGATAAATGGTAAGATGGATTTTGTTGACCCCGAAGCGCATGTTAAGAAAGCGCGTTTTTGCGGTAAATCACGAGTCAAGGACGTGCGTTTTGCTGTCAAATCACCGGCGCCCCAGCCATGCGCGCCCACTCGCGATATTCCATTATTATCCAAAATTCTACTATGGAATCTTATGAGGGCGCCTACTCTAGCCTGTTAGTCCTCTAAAATGTTATATAATATTGAGGAAATACAGAAATTATTTAGAAACGCACAACAGCAGCTACATATAAAAAATACCAAAAAATATATATATCTATTTTATTTTTTATACCATCGCTTTGGCGCCCCCTATGCGCCGCATATAGCGCATACCCACTTTTTGCGCCACTGATTATATTGATTAATAATAGATAGTTAGCTAATCTGTGTGCTTGTATATGTGCAATTCTGAAATGCATAACACATACAAATCAATTAAATTGTAATGTAGATGCATTTTCTGTGAAGCTGCTTTGAAACGATATGTATCGTGAAAAGCGCTATACAAATAAATTTGAATTGAATTGAATTATGATTTTATAAAAGCACTTGGCGTTAATTCTTCTGTGTTTTGAGCAAAAATCCTATTGGGTTTATGGGGTTATATTAACTCCTCGTCATTGACGGAATATACTGGCTTTCCGTGTTTTCACTGTTATAAGGTAGGGGGCGCTAACTTCTGAAAGAGTACTGAATCTCTTGATCAAAACACAGGAAAAAGGAGCAGAAACAAGCGATGGAAGCATTGCGTTGTATGTTGTCTTTGGAAAAAAACGTGATTTATTCATTCAAAATGTTGCCTTTTTAAAGCTCCACTGTGTGATATTTTCCCCCATCTAGTGGTGAACTTGTATATGACCATCCAGTGAATATTAGTTTCTCTCAATTCCGATTTCGTTTTAACTCCTACGGTGGCCGATTTAGTCCAAGATTAACATGGCTTCCAGTTCGCCCTCGTCCACATTCGTCACGGAGCCATCGAGTGTTAAAACGCCAAAGGCCAAGCTTGAATTTACGGGAATGTCCCTCTTTGGCTAATGTACTTTCAAGATGGAGGATCAACATGGCGACCCGCATTCGAACCCTCACCCGTATGTGTTTACAATGGCATATTATAAACTCACGAGAATACTTTATTACTTGAAAGAAGTAAATATACATTAATGAGCACATATATTTTTGAAAGAACTAAGTGTTTTTAGCTAAGAATAAACTAAAAAAGTTACACAGTGCAGCTTTAAGTGGAAGGAAGCTACTTTTTTCCCTCACGTGCAACCTTGCGCGGATGAGTCATTATTTGGGTTAGTAAAATAGCGAAATGATATATTTTTTAAGTAGAAATTAGTATTTATGTAAAGAGATAGTAAAATACAGATATGGTAAATTATATATTTGTATTAATAAAAAAAAAAACGACGACATCATCGTCCATCACGATGTTTTACTGTAAACATCGTCAACTGCCAATTTAGGAGACATCGCCCAACCGTACTCTATGCTAAGCTATGCTAACAGTGCTAGCGCCCGGAGATCGGCTGAATGGGTTTGAAAACGCTCAAACTCAACTGTTTAACTCTAGGGAAGTCGGAGAATGCGCAAAATAAAGTTGCGTGTAAAGTGACATGGACGTTCCGGTGTTGTGGGATGTGTGTGTGTTCACGGATTCTGCAAACTCTTCCTTGTGCGTCCGCAAAATAGGTTTAAAACTCCTTGGAATTTATGACCGTGATACGGAATGACCTTTGCACTTCCTGTTCAGCCTCATTGAGCAATCTGGTGCCATCAGCGGCCTCTGACTCTTCTGAAGCTTGTTTTTGTTTGTCGAGTTCTTGGACCGATGAACCTTGAATGACGGGTCACATTTATGTGTGTGTGTGTGTGTGTGTGTGTGCTTTCCTTCCTTCTAATCATGTGACTCCGGCGCCTCGAGCCTTTCTTCCCTTTGTTTTGTTTACATGTCTCCGTCCCGCCTCTTCTCTGAGCTGATCATCAGGAGCGTTTACACACAGATATCGTGAACCGTGTGAAGGCATTAGCGTGTTTTTATCCGTGAACGCTTGACCTCTGACCTCAGAGTGAATATAGGGAAGTGTGTTTATGGCTCGTGCCGCCCGCAGATGTCTCTCGGGCTCAGAACTATCATCTCCAGAGCCTTTCTTGGTTTTATATTTGCTCTTAAAAGTAATAATTTCCTTTAATTTAATGAAATGTCGGAACTGGATGATTTGCCTTTAGCAACGAAGGAAGATATTTAAGATAATAACATGTCTTTTTTTTATTATTATTCATTTATTCTGTTAATTATATATCATGTATAATTATGTATTTTTTACTAATATTACATGTTGTTGACCAAGAATACTTAAATATATTTAATATAAATTATATTACATACTGCACACAAACATGTATGTATGTATGTATGTGTGTGTGTATATTTGTGTATTTGTGTGTGTGTGTGTGTGTGTGTAAACACACAGACAACATAAACACACTTATACGTACACACACACACACTATAAAAACATATATATACACACACACACACGCATATACACACACACACACACCATAAACACACATATATATATATATACACACACACACACACACACACACACACACACACACACACACACACCATAAACACATACACACACACATAAACACATACACACACACACACACACACACCATATACACACACACACACACACACACACACACACACACACACCATAAACACATACACACACACCATAAACACATACACACACACACACACACACACCATAAACACATACACACACACACACACACATACACACACACACACACACACACCATAAACACATATACACACACACACCATAAACACATACACACACACACACACCATAAACACATACACGCACAATAAACACATACACACACACACACCATAAACACACACACACACACACACACACACCATAAACACATATACACACACACACACACACCATAAACACATATACACACACACACACACCATAAACACATACACACACACACACACACCATAAACACACACACACACACACACACACACACACACACCATAAACACATACACGCACAATAAACACATACACACACACACCATAAACACACACACACACACACACACACACACACACACACACACACACACACCATAAACACATACACGCACAATAAACACATACACACACACACACACACCATAAACACACACACACATACATACACACACACACACACACACATATATACACACATACATGTTTATGTACAAGTATGTATTATCATTTATATTAAATATTATTCAGTATTTTTGGTCAACAACATGTAATATTAGTAAAAAATACATAATTATATATATGTGTGTGTGTGTCTATGCACACAGATATGAACAAAAACATTTATGTTAGATATGATTTATCGATTTGGCAGCACTAATTATATTGTATTATAATACAAAAATGCCAATTATTGCATTATGTAATTATATTGTATTGTAATAATTAAAAAATTGCAACATTTATATTTAAGATAACATGTCTTTTTATTATTATTCATTTATACTATTATTAATTATATATCATGTGTAATTATATATTTAATTAAATATTGTTGACCAAAAATCCTATTGTATTGTATTATATTATTAATATAATTATTATATTATATTTTATTATAATATTAAACATGGACACATAATATTTGACTTAGCATGCATATATATATATATATATATAAATCTGATTCGATATTTTGAAAAAAATTATAAAATATATTTAGACAAAATGAGTCGCTGCAATCGATTATCCCTAGTTTCAGGTTTCCTGGCGTTTATTTGAAGGATATTAAACCGTTATGACACTAAATTAAATGCTTTCAATATTTGTGATAGCCAATGAAAGAGCTGGAGACCAGACATCAGAACCCACACAATGCTCATGAATGAAAGCAGGAGGGTCTACAAAGGCCACAGGGGGAAGGTGTGTGTGTGTGTGTGTGTGTGTGTGTGTGTGTGTGTGTGTGTGTGTGTGTGTGTGTGTGTGTGTGTGTGTGTGTGTGTGTGTGTGTGTGTGTGTGTGTGTGTGTGTGTGTGTGTGTGTGTGTGTGTGTGTGTGTGTGTGTGTGTGTGTGTGTGTGTGTGTGTGTGTGTGTGTGCAGGGTTACTCGTCCGCAATCGCTGCTGTATGTGAGGAATGCTGTGAGAGTGGAGGCTGCGCCCGTCTGCATGCTCGCTCCTGTCCTCGTGTGTTCTGGCGTTCCCTCCACACACACACACACACACACACACTGCCAGCGCGTCGGGGGTTAACGCTGGGCGGATCTCTCTCTCTGCTGGAGGAGGCCATTGAATGGCTGCCTTCCACGGACAGCAAAAACATTGGTTAAGGGTGAGGGCGGATCTGAAGCTGCTGTGAAAACATGGACTGGAGCTTCGACTGGATCTGGAGTCGAGTGTAAACGTGCTTGGGCCAGACACTGTGTTAATTTTGATTTAGTTTTAGTCATATTTTAGTCGCCTGAATTGTCTTTAGCTTTAGTTTTAGTCTCCTAAAATCTAATGAGTTTAATTCAATTGTAATACATTAAGCATTTAAGCGTCACATAACCGACTGACACTCTAACTGACATTTTGTTTTTGACATTAAAAATACACGAAAGAGCTCAATTCACTTTTTTAAAAACATCTATATAGTTTTTATAACTTTGTATTTCTGTTTTAGTCAGTAGGCCATATCAGGTTAAGCTAAAGCTTCAAATAAGTGTTTTTTATTTTAATTTCAGTTAACATTTATTTAATTTCAAGTAATGAAGTTTTTTTTATGGTTTTAGTGAACTATTATAACCCTGATACTTTATTGAATATGTGTCTAATACTGGTCTTTCCTCCTGACTGTGAATTAAATGGGAATTAAATTAAATACAGTTTATTGTGTAAGCAAAAACGAATATATAATGCGTGACTTTTAATTACAAACAAGCTGGAAATACACCAGGACTCTTATTTTGAAATGTCTGCTCCTCTATTGCAGTTGCAGGAGCTCATTCAAGTTCAGGAGATCAAATATGCATCATTACAACCGTCTAAAACATATTACTATATAAACATCGTAAAGTAAACATTCATCAGCATTAGTTCATAATCAATAGTCTGTCATAAATGTGTGTTATTGATTGATTGAGCCGCTCTGGAGCTGGATTCTCCTCTCGCTTTTATTTGTTGATGAAAATAACAGTTGATTTTCCTCATAGTTTTTGTCATCCAACACTAGTTTTTATTTAGTTATCGTCTCGTTTTCGTCAGTGAAAAAAAGGCCGTTGACGAATAATTTGTGTCATAATTTCCGTCAACGGCCTTTTTTTCACTGACGAAAACGAGACGATAACTAAATAAAAACTAGTGTTGGATGACAAAAACTGAGGAAAATCAACTGTTATTTTCGTCAATTAACACTGGCCAGACAGTGGTCTTATTTTTTTACTAATATTAAATATTATTGGCCAAAAATACTACAAATATTATTGTAAAAAATGGAGACCAACTTGATTCATTATTCTTTTTTTTTAACCTATCCCAGGAAAAAAAATTATATTGAAATCATGTATATAGTATTAAGTATATATTATTTTTACAGCTATATAATGATTAATCAAATTAAAAGACCTACTTTTTGTTTCCATCATTCTTTTTTAAATCTGATTTAACCCTCTGGTGCTCTTCGGTCATTTCATTTCTCATTTTTTAAAAATCACTGCTTCATCAGAATGATATGAAACTTATCCACCTGTCCTATGTTCAATTAACAGAGTACACACACATATATATTATGTAAACACAAACTTTTATTTTGGATGCGATTAATCGCGATTAATCTTTTGACAGCCCTAATATAAATATAAATGTTTTATATATAAAAATAATATTTTCTTCTTAAATATATACATGCTTGTGTGTGTATTTATATGTAAATAATAATTAACAGAGTACACACACATATATTATGTAAACACAAACTTTATTTTGGATGCGATTAATCGCGATTAATCTTTTGACAGCCCTAATATAAATATAAATGTTTTATATATAAAAATAATATTTTCTTCTTGAATATATACATGCTTGTGTGTGTATTTATATATAAATAATAATTAACAGAGTACACACACATATATTATGTAAACACAAACTTTTATTTTGGATGCGATTAATCGCGATTAATCTTTTGACAGCCCTACTTTTGGTCTGATTCAACACACTAGAAACGGAAAGTCAAGCGCATTGCATTATGGGATGCATCCCAAGTGTGAGCTGTTTGTGTCTTGCACATCAGTGCTTCTGTTGTAGCGTGCTATTCTTGACATGTTTCTGGAACACGCTGTGTCTTTGTTGTGGTCTCGCAGGCGGCGTGTGTGTGTATGTGTGTGTGTGTGTGTGTGTGTGTGTGTGTGTGTGAGACGAGGAAGATGACTTACAGACGGCTGTGTTCATTTATCCTCACACCCTGCCATGCTCAAGCTCCACTTCCAGATGGCCAAACATGACTCTGAATCACTTCCTTCCTGCTGATTAAAGGCGCCACTGACCTCGGATGGAGCTTATCCATGATGTTCTCGCATTTGTGACGTTGCGATTGATATATGTGGTTTATTTCAGCCCAAAAATCAAGAAATTATGTTTTTCTTAAAGGAACACGCCACTATTTT
Source organism: Gobio gobio (assembly GCF_949357685.1). Taxonomy (NCBI): domain Eukaryota; kingdom Metazoa; phylum Chordata; class Actinopteri; order Cypriniformes; family Gobionidae; genus Gobio; species Gobio gobio. The sequence continues at coordinate 40,892,216 of NC_137120.1, forward strand.
TGCTCATTTTCCGTCTCCACTAGAGTTAAACAGTGTTTTCTCATCCATTCAGCCGATCTCCGGGTTTGCACTGTTAGCATAGCTTAGCATAGATCATTGATTCGGATTAGACCGTTAGCATCTCGCTCAAAAATGACCTTTTTTGATATTTCTCCTGTTTAAAACTCGACTCTTCTGTCGTTCCATCGTGTGCTAAGACTGACGGAAAATGAGAAGTTGTGATTTTCTAGGCCGATATGGCAGGAACTATACTCTCATTCCTGCGTAATAATCAAGAGCTGTGAGCCGCCCCATGAGTGCAGCGGCGCAATGATATTACACAGCGCAGATTTATTGGATGGGAGGGGCTCTACATCTGTAAACAGGATGACCAATCAATTCTTTGGATTTAAGAATCGATATCGGTTCATAAAAATGAGAATCAATATATTTTTTACCCAGCTCTAGTGACAACACTAATTGTCCATTAAGTGGACTTTTATTTTGACAGTGACTGGGCTTTTGTTTTGGCAACGCTTTAAGGCATTTTACTCGGCGTCCATCTTTGAAACGCCTCTTGGGCAGCTATTTCCATAGATATAGATAATAAAGGCTAGATGTCTCGTCCGCTGCTGGCCAATGGAGGTCGACGTCAACACCTGGCGGCCATCTTGTCACACTCAGCTCGCTCACTCATTGTGTTTTAGTGGTGCGTGCACTTTTTAAATAACCATAAATTGCTCAATTTTCTACCGATTTTCAAACGGTTTGTTATAAACGTCAGAGATGTAGTTATGACACTGCATACTTATGAATATGTCATTTTCATGACAGATTTATCTAAACATAGCATTAAATAATCAAGACATCCCTAACAGGTTAAGTAGAATTAATAGACAGTGAGGTAAATAAGTATTTGAACACCTGCTATTTTGCAAGTTCTCCCACTTCGAAATCATGGAGGGTCTGAAATTGTCATCGTAGGGTCATGTCCACTGAGAGAGACATAATCTAAAAAAAAAAAACAGTGCAGTCCCTGTCCCATGTGCAGAAAAAAACCCCCACAGCATGATGCTGCCACCCCCATGCTTCACAGTAGGGATGGTGTTCTTGGGATGGTACTCATCATTCTTCTTCCTCCAAACACGCTTAGTGGAATTATGAGCAAAAAGTTCTATTTTGGTCTCATCTGACCACATGACTTTCTCCCATGACTCCTCTGGATCCTCCAAATGGTCATTGGCAAACTTAAGCCGGGCTGGACATGAGCTGGTTTAAGCAGGGGAACCTTCCGTGCCATGCATGATTTCATTAGTGTATTACCAACAGTAACCTTGGAAACGGTGGTCCAGCTCTTTTCAGGTCATTGAGCAGCTCCTCCTGTAGTTCTGGGCTGATTTCTCTCCTTTCTTAGGATCATTGAGACCCCACGAGGTGAGATCTTGCATGGAGCTCCAGTCTGAGGGAGATTGACAGTCATGTTTAGCTTCTTCTATTTTCTAATGATTGCTCCAACAGTGGACCTTTTTTCACCAAACAGCTTGGCAATTTCCCCGTAGCTCTTTCCAGCCTTGTGGAGGTGTACAATTGTGTCTCTAGTGTGTTTGAACAGCTCTTTGGTCTTGGCCATGTTAGTAGTTGGATTCTTACTGATTGTATGGGGTGGACAGGTGTCTTTATGCAGATAACCACCTCAAACAGGTGCATCTAATTTAGGATAATAAATGGAGTGGAGGTGGACATTTTAAAGGCAGACTAACAGGTCTTTGAGGGTCAGAATTCTAGCTGATAGACAGGTGTTCAAATACTTATTTGCAGCTGTATCATACAAATAAATAGTTAAAAAATCATACATTGTGATTTCTGGATTTTTTTTTTTAGATTATGTCTCACAGTGGACATGACCCTACGATGACAATTTCAGACCCTCCATGATTTCTAAGTGGGAGAACTTGTTTTTTTTAAAGCCTAATAAATATTGAGATTGGCGTCTTTCAGTTATACTGTAATGTAACGTCATTAATGTTTCATAGAGACATCAGTGATGCTGGCCTTCATTCATAAAAACATGCCAATACAACACATATTTAAAATATACTGTCAATAAATTGTTTCTACATTAATTTGGAGAGTAACGGAAATTATTACAATATCACAACATTAAAAACGTATTAATCGTGATTAATTACAGAAAAAATGCGATTTAATTAGTTAATTTTGTTTTAATGGATTCCCCGCACTACCTAAAACGCGATCATCCGCTGCAGTTTTCAGCTGTTTATTCAAGAGCTTTAGTTTGTTAACAGACTGAGAGTTTATTGTTTTTGATTGTTTTGTTCATTTATTGTGGATATTTGAAATTTTTCCGTTTTCAGTGTTAAATAGTCTTTAGAAATAAAAGTGTATTGATCTTTGAAAAGGTGTACCTGCATTATTATGCCATTATCATTATTTTGGATGAAAATGGTCTCAGAACGACAATATTATCGTTTATCGCAATTAATGTTAGACCGATATATCGGCCGATATTTGTGATTTTTACGTGTATCGGCCGATATAAGGCTGCTGGGTTCGCCGATATTTGTGATTTTTAAGTGTATCGGCCGATATAAGGCTGCTGCGTTCGCCGATATTTGTGATTTTTACGTGTAACGGCCGATATAAGGCTGCTGTGTTCGGCGATATTTGTGATTTTTACGTGTAACGGCTGATATAAGGCTGCTGTGTTCGGCGATATTTGTGATTTTTACGTGTATCGGCCGATATAAGGCTGCTGCGTTCGCCGATATTTGTGATTTTTACGTGTATGGGCCGATATAAGGCTGCTGCGTTCGCCGATATTTGTGATTTTTACGTGTATCGGCCGATATAAGGCTGCTGCGTTCGCCGATATTTGTGATTTTTACGTGTATCGGCCGATATAAGGCTGCTGCGTTCGCCGATATTTGTGATTTTTACGTGTATGGGCCGATATAAGGCTGCTGCGTTCGCCGATATTTGTGATTTTTACGTGTATGGGCCGATATAAGGCTGCTGCGTTCGCCGATATTTGTGATTTTTACGTGTATGGGCTGATATAAGGCTGCTGCGTTCGCCGATATTTGTGATTTTTACGTGTATGGGCCGATATAAGGCTGCTGCGTTCGCCGATATTTGTGATTTTTACGTGTATCGGCCGATATAAGGCTGCTGTGTTTGCCGATATTTTTTCCCCTGCATTATTTCCAGACAGGCGTCCACAGGGCAGCTCTCACCGTCTTCAAACTCTCTTGCTCTCCCTCGCGCATATTAATCAAAATCAATTGAGAATTGACGATGGTAAAAGGTGGAAAGACTGAAGTTTCACGTGGAGCATTGGGAGATTTTTTCCTGAATTACCGCTGGTGTTGCTCTACAAGAGATTAAGTGAAGTGCACCTACACTCTAAACAATGCTGGGTTAAAAATAACCCAAGTTGGGTTGAAAATGGACTAACCCAGCAATTGGGTTGTTTTAACCCAGCGATTGGGTTGTTTTAAGCAAACATTTAACCCAACCGCTGGGTCAAAACAACCCGATTGCTGGGTTAGTCCATATTCAACCCAACTCGGGTTATTTTTAACCCAGCATTTTTTAGAGTGTAACCATTAAATGACTAGATTGTAAATAGTTTTAAATGAAGTATAGTACAGTCAGTGTGCACTTTATTATGCTGCTCGCTTGTTGATACTGTGTGCAATAGTGTCATTATTTTATTTATGCTTAAATATTTATTTTCACCACTGAACTCTTTTTTTTTTTCTTGTTCTACCTCACCTGTTTTTACTATTTGTTAAATATAGCTTTTTTTAGTTCAATAAATGTTCCTTTTTGTAAATTTTTAATTATCATGATCGTGTCATTTTTATGATGTAAATTGAGGGAGCAAAAGCAGTATCGGCTCAAGAAAATCGGTATCGGCACTAAAAAATCCATATCGGTCGATCCCTAATCGCAATAATTTCTTGGCTAATTTATCGTCCAGCAATTATCGTGACAGGCCTACTAATACGTTTGTTGTTTTCTCCTCTTTCCCGTCCCAGTTTGTCCTTCTGAGTGTGTGCACGGAGCCTGTACGGCCCATAAGGAGTGCTGCCACGCCCAGTGTTTGGGCGGCTGCTCTGTGCCAGGGAACGCCACCACGTGTGTAGCGTGTCGCCACTTCCTGTTCGGCGAGGCGTGTGTGGAGCAATGCCCGCTGGGATACTACACCTTCAGGAGCTGGCGCTGTGTGTCCCTAAAGTTCTGCCAGGACCTCCACCACCAGTGCAAGGGCAAGAGCGGAGACTGCCACCAGTACGTCATCCACAACGGGGCCTGCATCCCAGAATGCCCATCCGGATACACCACCATCAACTCCACCACGTACGTATATACAGCTTTAGTCTGATTTCACCACGATTTAGGGCCTTCTCAGAGCACAGGGATGAGATTTAGGGAATGTTCACAGCAAGAATCAGTGTAAGGTCACAGGTCACGTTTCACCATGAAATCACAAGGAAAAGAAATGATTAATGGAGAAAAAGAAAAATGCTTAAAGGAACGCCACTATATATTTCATGAATATATTGTATTGTGACGTTTTCATGACAGCTGAGCACATTTTCTCTCTAAATGTAATCAATAAGGTTTTGTAATATTTGTTATTCTAAAATGGTGATTCTTATTATAATACATACATTTCTCAATGTATAACAGTGAACAAATGATCATTTAAATGAATAACATTTTATTAAATATGAATAATAATGAATTATGAATGTATAACAGTAAACAAATGATCATTTAAATTAATACAATTTAATTAAATATGAATTATGATGAATTCTGAATGTATAACAGTGAACAAGTGATTATTTAAATGAATTAAATTAAATTAAATATGATTTATGATGAATTCTGAATGTATAACAGTGAACAAATGATTATTTAAATGAATAAAATAAAATAAAATATTAATTATGATGAATTCTGAATGTATAACAGTGAACAAATGATCATTTGAATTTATTAAATTAAATATGAATTAATGAATTATGATGAATTATGAATGTATAACAGTGAACAAATGATCATTTAAATGAATAAAATCAAAAATTAAATATTAATTATGATGAATTATGAATGTATAAAAGTAAACAAATGATCATTTAAATTAATAAAATAAAATTAAATATGATTTATGATTAATTCAGAATGTATAACAGAGAACAAATGATCATTTAAATTAATAAAAACAAAAATTAAATATTAATTATGATGAATTATGAATGTATAACAGTAAACAAATCATTTAAATTAATAAAATAAAATTAAATATGATTTATAATGAATTATGATTAATTATTAATGTATAACCGTGAACAAATGATAATTTAAATGAATAAAATTAAATATGATTTATGATAAATTCTGAATGTATAACAGTAAACAAATGATCATTTGAATTTATAAAATTAAATAAAATATGAATTTTGAATGTATAACAGTAAACAAATAATAATTTAAATGAATAAAGTCAACAATTAAATATGATTTATAATGAATTATATTATGATTAATTATAATGTTACATCATTTGAGTTAAGATACTAATTGATTAATTAAATTAGCATAAACGAGGAAAAAAACGCACTGTAATATTTGTGAAAATAATGTCAAAATATAAAATAATCTTAAAGAAAATGACTGACATTATTTTCACTCAATTCTTATTTAATGCACTTTTTTAACATTTGTATTACAGTAAAAATAAAAGTATTAAATAACTTGAAATGAAAAATGTAAATGATTGAATAATTAAAATTACATTAATTAAAAAAAATTAAACGAACACCTCCATAAATTAGGAAATTTCGCTCAATTGTCATGAAAATATTCTCACATTACTAAATAACGATGCAACTATTTTATTTTTAATATTTAATATTTTTAATCCGTGCTGAAATTTGACATGCACAGATTTGGTGCGATATATAAATGACTAAACGATGTGCTGCGGTTTCTGATCAGGGCTGTGATTGGTCAGTGGTTGAGCAGAAGTATCATAGCATGGTTTAGTCTAAATTGAAAGCGAGTGGAATTGCGTTGTTTATTTTGTTTTGTTTTTGCAGTGCGCTGATATGAGCAAATATCCAATCACTGCACACAGTTCTAGACACGCTTGCAATGCTGGTGTCAGAGAGTTATACTCACAGAACACTAGAGTTATTCACAATCACTAAAGTTCATTATTTGCATGCGTTTTAAAGCCTTGCCGGTTATTCGCGTGCTTATGCACCGTTTTAACGCCTGTCAAACACGTGATTACTGGACTAAGTCGTCGTCTTACTGCGCTAATACTGTCAAATACACACAAGGTTAACATAAACACAGTCGGTTATGTCTAAAGTGAAAGTAAAATGTGTGTGTGTATATTAGATGTGTGCAGGTCTTTAATTGACAGCGGCGCAGCCTATAGTGAACACGCCGTCCTTAAAGGGACAGTTCACCTCTAAAATCATGTCATTATTTACTCACTCTAATATTGTTCCAAACCTGTATTAATTTCTTCTGTTGAACACAGACAGCTGATGGTAGCTTTTGACATCCATATTATTTCCTACTATGGGGACTTTAATGTTAATAAAACTACAAAAGACAAAGAGAAAATCACTCTCTGCTCTTGACTGAAAAACTAATACAGTAGCTTTAATAAGAATCAGTGTATATTTAATAGTGAAGTCTGTGAAGTGTTTTATTTTTACATTTATTCATTAAATTTCATACTTAAATGCTGCTGTGCAGCTCTGAGCTGCCAGTGTAAACCTATATATATATTTATTTTATATTATACTATACACTAGGAATGTGTAAAAGGTTTTTTTAAGTTTAAGAAAGGTTTTTCAAGTCTTTTAAGTAAAATAAAAATTAGCTTTTTTTTTTCTCCTTAACCTCTTTCTGTTCCCGTCGCCTAAGAATAGAATAACAAAAAACGGGTTAAAAAAAAACGAGGTATATATATATAAAAATATCTTGTATGTTATACCTTTTCTGCCCTTCTGTCATTGTATTCATCGTTTTTTATTGTTAAAGCTACACTGTGTAACTTTTTTAGTTTATTCTTAGCTAAAAACACTTAGTTCTTTCAAAAATATATGTGCTCATTAATGTATATTTACTTCTTTCAAGTAATAAAGTATTCTGGTAAGTTTATAATATGCCATTGTAAACACATACGGGTGAGGGTTTGAATGCGGGTCGCCATGTTGATCCTCCATCTTGAAAGTACATTAGCCAAAGAGGGACATTCCCGTAAATTCAAGCTTCGCCTTTGGCGTTTTAACACTCGATGGCTCCGTGTCGAATGTGGACGAGGGCGAACTGGAAGCCATGTTAATATTGGACTAAATCGGCCACCGTAGGAGTTAAAACAAAATCGGAATTGAGAGAAACTAATATTCACTGGATGGTCATATACAAGTTCACCACTAGATGGGGGAAAATATCACACAGTGGAGCTTTAACAAACAAACCACACTTTTGAAGGATGAATAATGAGCCGAACCACAACAGTATAGCATCCTCTGAGCTCGAGTTCGGCTGGCCTGGGAATGTAGGGAAGCTTCCGCACGTCCAGCTTCATGTGTGGGAATTATTCACACACACACACACACACACACACACACACAGAGAGAATTAACACAATGGCAGCCTTTGTGTGCGTTCCCTGGGGTCCCGGGGCCTTTAAAGAGGTGGCCTTTGGGCTCCTTTGTCTCCTCCGTTTTCCAGGAATTTTGTTTTGAAGTGACGTCATTGGCTTGTTTTTCTCGAACGTTTCAGGTCCTGTTTCATAACGGCGAGCCCCGTCCTTCCCTGTTATTGTCCATTAGGAGAAGACAACACAACTTAAAGCGGCTCAAACTCTGTCTGTGGGTGTTTTGGGGTTTATAAATAAACTATAAATGCTGAAGTGTTTCTTGTAGTAGCAGTTTGGAAAGATGGTTAGGAGTCTCTAAATTAATCCACAATACTCTTGAATAGGGGATGCCCAAAACGTTCATTTACCCGACCGACAACCGCCACTCATTATCCGATTATTAACCGTTAACTGATCAGATTATAATATTGAATTGGCATTAAATAAATATTAGGGCTGTCAAAAGATGAATCGCGATTAATCGCATCCAAAATAAAAGTTTGTGTTTGCATAATATATGTGTGTGTACTCTGTTAATTATTATTTATATATAAATACACACACAAGTATGTATATATTTAAGAAAAAAATATTATTTTTATATATAAAACATTTATATTTATATATATATATTATAGATTATATAAATGTATATTCATGCAAATATTTCTTAAATATATACATGCTTGTGTGTGTATTAGGGATGCCACAATTCTCAATATAATATTGAACCGTTCGGTACGGCATTCACGGTTCAATACGCGCTTGTGAATTGCGTTTTTTTCGGTTTCACATTTAATTAATTATTTTTCTACAAATTCTATCATTTTCCTCCATCCCAATACTGAACAACACGACATACATTCACATCACAGGTCAGTGGTAGAGTTACACTCACAGAACACTAGAGTAATTCACAATCACCAAAGTTCATTATTTGCATGCGTTTTAAAGCCTTGCCGGCTCATTCGCGTGCGCGGTTTAACATGCGCTTTTCCGAGCGCGCGCACTAAACGCCTGTCAAACACGGGATTACTGGACTAAGTAGTCGTCTTACTGCGCTAATACTGTCAAATACACACAAGGTTAACATAAACACAGTCGGTTATGTCTAAAGTGAAAGTAAAATCGTGTGTGTGTGTATATTAGATGTGTGCAGGTCTTTAATTGACAGCGGCGCAGCCTATAGTGAACACGCCGTCCTTAAAGGGACAGTTCACCTCTAAAATCATGTCATTATTTACTCACTCTAATATTGTTCCAAACCTGTATTCATTTCTCATTTTTGAGTGAACCATCCATTTAATGTTAATACAACAACAAAAGACAAAGAGAAAATCACTCACTGCTCTTGACTGAAGAACTAATACAGCAGCTTTAATAAGAATCAGTGTATATTTTATAGTGAAGTCTGTGAAGTGTTTTATTTTTACATTTATTCATTCAATTTCATACTTAAATGCTGCTGTACAGCTCTGAGCTGCCAGAGTAAATCTTTATATATATATATATTAGTGCTGTCAAACGATTAAAATATTTAATCGCGATTAATCGCATTAATGTCATAGTTAACTCACAATTAATCGCACATTTTTATTTATTCTAAATGTCCCTTGATTTCTTTTTGTCCCATTATTTTTTCTTATTTTAATGCTCTTCTCAACATAGAAAAGTGGATCGGCTTGCTTTGTTCAAATGTTTGTTTTATTGAAAACAACATTGGCATACTTTAGTGTTCGATTTCACACCAACATTCTCACTTGGAGCAAATAATCGCTCACACAATGTAACACTGCCCATCAATAAAAGGGTGAAACAAATACTTTGTTGCACAAACAGCCCCTTCAACAGCCCTTTCTAAGGGATCAAAACAGGGTGATACAAAATAAAATTACAAAGTGCACATGCAAGGTAAACTAGGACTCCGCCTATAGTGCAGTTAAACCAGGGGTCGCCAACTAGCGGACTCCGGTCCGAATCCGGACCGCGAAGCCTTTTGACATAATGAAACAGTTAACGTTGCAATGCTCACTGTTACTACGTTCAGACCCAGACGCGCGGTCAAGCATGCAGTGAAGAAGAGACTGATGGTGCGTTCACACCGGACGCGAATGACGCGACATGCACGCCGCTTAATCCGCGCCGCAGAATGTCTATTTGCGTCTTTGCATTGACTTAAATCACTCGCGCAAAACGCTTCATTCGCGCCTGGTGTGAATGCACCATCAGAGCAGAAAGCAGCGCTCAAGACAAGCACTTTTAGTTGAAGACCCCTGAGTTAAACCATGGCTTAATACGTTTCTCATTTCGGCGTCTCACGCTTGCCATCCACGTCTACTGTTTTAATGGCCCAAACGAGTGCGGGCAGCCGCAGCGTGCCTGATGTTTTGTTTCCGGTCTAGCTACATCCGGAGTGGTGTTGTAGTTTTTCTAACGTTACTAGTTGTTGCAACAGCATGTGAAAAAACTACAAAGTTTGTTAGACCAAAAAGAACGTTAATCTCGCGATAAAAAAATTGACGCCGTTAAAATAGGTTTGCGTTAACGTCGTTAATAACGCGTTTAACTGACAGCACTAATATATATTTTATATTATACAATACACTAGGAATGTGTACAAGGGTTTTTTTAAGTAAAGTTTTAAGTTTAAGGAAGGTTTTTCAATTCTTTTAAGTAAAATAAAGAAAGAGTATTGCAATAAATAGTCTTTTTTCTCTTTAACCTCTTGCTGTTCCCGTCGCTTAAGAATAGAATAGCAAAAAATGTATGTGACAAGCCATCAGAACCGAACCGAAAACCGTGGACTGACTGTATTGCTGCATCCCTAGTGTGTATTTATATATAAATAATAATTAACAGAGTACACACACATATATTATGTAAACACAAACTTTTATTTTGGATGCGATTAATCGCGATTAATCTTTTGACAGCCCTAATAAATATACAATTGAAGAGTGTGTGTGAGCCGTTAAAAAGACACTTTTGGTTTATTTTACTGTGCAAACCGCAGCACAGATCAACATCAGAACCTGGACATCATCACATGTTCACACACCTGCAGCGTTTCTGACAACAGAGAAAAACTCAATCAAATATTTAAAAAAAGCATAAAATAAATAGGCCTACACTAAATATTTTTCGCTTGAATAGTTAAAGCTCCACTGTGTGATATTTTCCCCCATCTAGTGGTGAACTTGTATATGACCATCCAGTGAATATTAGTTTCTGTTCCTCTCAATTCCGATTTCGTTTTAACTCCTACGGTGGCTGATTTAGTCCAAGATTAACATGGCTTCCAGTTCGACCTCGTCCACATTCGTCACGGAGCCATCGAGTGTTAAAACGCCAAAGGCCAAGCTTGAATTTACGGGTATGTCCCTCTTTGGCTAATGTACTTTCAAGATGGAGGAGCAACATGGCGACCCGCATTCGAACCCTCACCCGTATGTGTTTACAATGACATATTATAAACTTACGAGAATACTTTATTACTTGAAAGAAGTAAATATACATTCATGAGCACATATATTTTTGAAAGAACTAAGTGTTTTTAGCTAAGAATAAACTAAAAAAGTTACACAGTGTTTAACAAATTAAGATGACAAAACGAAAACACTGAATCCGTTTGAAGCTTTTAAAGAATCGGCTCAGAGTCAGATTGAATCAGATTACACTAGTCACTTTATGTTCATGAGTCAATTTAAAGAATCGGCTCAGAGTCAGATTGAATCAGATTACACCAGTCACTGTATGTTCATGAGTCACTTTAAAGAATCGGCTCAGAGTCAGATTGAATCAGATTACACTAGTCACTGTATGTTTATGAGTCAATTTAAAGAATCAGCTCAGAGTCAGATTGAATCAGATTACACTAGTCACTGTATGTTTATGAGTCACTTTAAAGAATCAGCTCAGAGTCAGATTGAATCAGATTACACTAGTCACTGTATGTTCATGAGTCACTTTAAAGAATCGGCTCAGAGTCAGATTGAATCAGATTACACCAGTCACTGTATGTTCATGAGTCACTTTAAAGAATCGGCTCAGAGTCAGATTGAATCAGATTACACTAGTCACTGTATGTTTATGAGTCAATTTAAAGAATCAGCTCAGAGTCAGATTGAATCAGATTACACTAGTCACTGTATGTTTATGAGTCAATTTAAAGAATCAGCTCAGAGTCAGATTGAATCAGATTACACTAGTCACTGTATGTTCATGAGTCACTTTAAAGAATCGGCTCAGAGTCAGATTGAATCAGATTACACTAGTCACTGTATGTTCATGAGTCACTTTAAAGAATCAGCTCAGAGTCAGATTGAATCAGATTACACTAGTCACTGTATGTTCATGAGTCACTTTAAAGAATCGGCTCAGAGTCAGATTGAATCAGATTACACTAGTCACTGTATGTTCATGAGTCACTTTAAAGAATCAGCTCAGAGTCAGATTGAATCAGATTACACTAGTCACTGTAGGCGTTTCTCAATGTCAAGGAAGGATCCTTGGAAGCCAGAATTCCGAGGATGCTACGTCATCGACGTCCGTCGAAGGGCTGTTCCAATGTCGAGGATCCTCGGAATTTCAACCAAGGTCTGAGTCCTTCGTTCGAAAGATATGCCATATACAGGAAAGGATGCATACGAGTAGACTTCGCGCACTTAGCGTTCTCAAATCACCCACAATCCTATGCGCGCAGCTTTGCTATCTTGTTCAAAAATACAAAATATCGGACGTTGGCGGAGTGTTAACGGGGCAATATGCTTTCAAGTGTAAGTATTTACGTTACCAAACATTAGTTATAACCGTAGTAAATGTAAGTAAAGTTTAACTTTTAAAATGCCAGTACAAATTACAACCGTTATACAAATGACGTTATTGATGGCTAACGGACCTTTTCACTGACGTAATGAGGCTGACGTGCACTTGCAAGCCTGTTCCATTTACCTGTTCTCCGAATGCTAAAGAGAAGCCTCGCCTCGCCTCTGAAGGAAGTGACTTGGAAGGACCAGTCCTGCAGAGGAAGGATCCTTGACATTGAGAAACACCTTGTATGTTCATGAGTCACTTTAAAGAATCGGCTCAGAGTCAGATTGAATCAGAATCGTCTCAGAGTCAGATTAAATCAGAATCGGCTCAGAGTCAGATTGAATCAGAATCGTCTCAGAGTCAGATTAAATCAGAATCGGCTCAGAGTCAGATTAAATCAGAATCGGCTCAGAGTCAGATTGAATCAGAATCGTCTCAGAGTCAGATTGAATCAGATTACACTAATCACTGTATGTTTATGAGTCACTTTAAAGAATCAGCTCAGAGTCAGATTGAATCAGAATCGGCTCAGAGTCAGATTGAATCAGAATCGTCTCAGAGTCAGATTGAATCAGATTACACTAATCACTGTATGTTTATGAGTCACTTTAAAGAATCGACTCAGTCAGATTGAATCAGATTACTCTAGTCACTGTATAAAGAATCGTCCGTCATGTCCGGCGTGTCTGAAAGCCTTTGCTCTCGTGGTTTGTTCTTCTCTCAGTGTGTTTATTAATATCATAACTCATGTTTTCAGGCTGAACTGTACGCCGTGTGCGGGCCGGTGTCCTAAACTGTGTACGGGGGTGAAGACGGTGGACTCTGTGACCGCGGCTCAGGCTCTCCGCGGCTGCACGGTGCTCAACGGCAGCCTGACCATCAAGATCAGCGGAGGCAGTGAGGACCGGCTCATTAGCATATTCATATTCATATTCATATTCACTTACATTCATCCTGCCTGTTATCTACATCTTTATTACTAGTAGAAATATTTCACTAAGATGTGTTTTATTTATGCAAACACCATAAAATGCATTTACTGTACAACTTATTTGAACTCCAAAATATACTTTGAAATTTTCCTGTTAGTTTTAGTTATTCATTAATTAATTATATAATTGTAATTAATAAATAACATATTTTTAAAAAATAAAAAACATACACATTTATAAAAATGAAATGGCAAATTATTATTTGTAAAACAAATAATAATACATTCAAGGCATATTTAAAAATAAACAATATATTTTAATAATGAATTAATATAAGTATAAATTAGACAGCTGAAAATAAAATTAATTGGATGTAAAAACTATAATCCAAATATTTATGAAAGAAAAATATATTATATATTTATAAATATAGATTTTATTGATAAAAACAAGGTTTTATTTACATACATGTTTTGTAATATGTTGTCCCCAAAAAACAAAATAAAAAGCAAAATTAATGCATATTATATTATAATAAAACAAATATATTATTTTAAATAATTAGACACCAAAATGGCTAAATATAGATAACAGATTAAATATTTATAAAATAATTGCAATTTTATGTATGTATTAAAAATTTAAATATATATATTTAGAAATACATGTCAATTATTAAATATGAACGTCATTATATAAAACTATTTTATTATTGGCTGAAAATAAAATTAATTGGATGTAAAAACTATAATCCAAATATTTATGAAAGAAAAATATATTATATATTTATAAATATAGATTTTATAGATAAAAACAAGGTTTTATTTACATACATGTTTTGTAATATTTCCAAAAATTCTTCGTAATATGTTTATTTTAACCATTTTTTATTCTTTAGCCAAATTTCTGACAGTTTCAGAAAACTAAGAATTGTAATGTTTTATTCATATAAAACCATAATAAATTCTTATTGGGGCAATTATTTGAACTCCCTTAAAATCAAAATAAAAAGCAAAATGAATGCATATTATAATAAAAACATACATTTTTATATATGTATTAAAAATTTATATTTAGAAATACATGTCAATTATTCAATTGAACGTCATTATATAAAACTAATTTAAATATCTGACTGTTATTATTGGCTGAAAATAAAATTAATTGGATGTAAAAACTATAATCCAAATATTTATAAAAGAAAAATATATTATATATTTATAAATGTAGATTTTATAGATAAAAACAAGGTTTTATTTGCATACATGTTTTGTAATATTTCCAAAAATTCTTTGTAATTATGTTTATTTTAACTATTTTTTTATTCTTTAGCCAAATTTCTGACAGTTTCAGAAAACTAAGAATTGTAATGTTTTATTCATATAAAACCATAATAAATTCTTATTGGGGCAATTATTTGAATAAAAAAATAAAAAGCAAAATGAATGCATATTATATTATAATAAAAAAATATATTATTTTAAATAATTAGACACCAAAATGGCTAAATATAGATAATAGATTAATTACTTATAAAATAATTGCAATTTTATTTATGTATTAAAAATGTATATTTAGAAACACATGTCAATTATTCAATTGAACGTCATTATACGAAACTATTTTTAAATATCTGACTGCTATTATTGACCAATTAGAGTCGAGTATTTTAGCATGCAGTATTTCTGGAGTGTGTGAAGTTACTGATGTGTCTGAAAACCCGTCTGGTGTTCCTCAGACAACATTGCGGCGGAGCTGGAGGCCAGTCTGGGTCAGCTGGAGGAGATCACGGGCTTCCTGAGCATCCGCAGGGCCTACGCTCTGGTTTCCCTCTCCTTCCTCCGCAAGCTGCGTGTTATCCGCGGAGAAGCGCTGGAGACCGGGTATGTGAGACGCCATTGCCGAGCTGTATCGGTGGGGTTACACCAGTAGGGTTGGGTACCGAAACCCGGTGCCAATATGGCAACTATTCAGTGTTTTCAACCACATCTCATGACAACTATTCTGTGTTTTCAACCACATCTCATGACAACTATTCAGTGTTTTCAACCACATCTCATGACAACTATTCAGTGTTTTCAACCACATCTCATGACAACTTTTCTGTGTTTTCAACCACATCTCATGACAACTATTCAGTGTTTTCAACCACATCTCATGACAACTATTCAGTGTTTTCAACCACATCTCATGACAACTATTCAGTGTTTTCAACCACATCTCATGACAACTATTCAGTGTTTTCAACCACATCTCATGACAACTATTCTGTGTTTTCAACCACATCTCATGACAACTATTCTGTGTTTTCAACCACATCAAGTTATTAGCATTTTTGTAAATTTCATAACATTTGACCACAAGGTGGCGGTGCCTCAACTTTTTGAATACCACCAAGGCATGGTGCCGAAGACACAT
This sequence comes from Gobio gobio, assembly GCF_949357685.1. Taxonomy (NCBI): domain Eukaryota; kingdom Metazoa; phylum Chordata; class Actinopteri; order Cypriniformes; family Gobionidae; genus Gobio; species Gobio gobio. Next base: position 40,908,053 of record NC_137120.1, read on the forward strand.
ACCAAGTTTTATAATGATACGCCAAAGCGCTAGTAAAACAAAGGCCTAGCAATTTTTATTATAATACTGTATTGTAGTCTATGGGAATTTCATGTTTTGTTCTATTATAGCGCCACCAAGAGGCACAATCCCACCATTATTTATGTGTCCTCAGAGTGTGTGTCGAGTTTGGTGAAAATATCTCATTTTATTTCCGAATTATAGACATTTATATCAATAACAACTAGGGCTGTCAAAAGATTAATCGCATCCAAAATAAAAGTTTGTGTTTACATAATATATGTGTGTGTACTCTGTTAATTATTATTTATATATAAATACACACACAAGCATGTATATATTTAAGAAAAAAATATTATTTTTATACATAAAACATTTATATATATTAGAGATTATATAAATGTATATACAGTATATACATGCAAATATTTCTTAAATATATACATGAATGTGTGTGCATTTATATATAAATAATAATTAACAGAGTACACACACATATATTATGTAAACACAAACTTTTATTTTGGATGCGATTGATCGCGATTAATCTTTTGACAGCCCTAGTTTGAATACGATAAAGCGTTGCATAGATATAGCCTTATGTGTATTTTCACAAGCACCACGTCAAATTAATTTGCGTGTTATTCGAAAACGGTTTGATGAATCAACTTAAATTCCGTAACTTTGTCGCCATTGTCTGAAGATGATCCGGTTCGATTTTTGTGCAAATCGGATAAACCGTCTAGGGGGAGGTAGAAAAAGTTGGATTTTTGGCGGGAAGATTACCACTACAGAAAATTGAATCACAGAGTTCATTCGAATCGGCTTGAGCCACATAATCAGAGGGGACGTGTTTTTTTTCTCTAGCCCTTATGGTTCAAAAGTTATTTGCATAAACGTGTGTGCGACTTTGGACAGTAGGTGGCGCTAGAGAGATTGAGTTAGAGACTCCAAATTTGCTATGAGTGTGCTTTATGGGCTGCCATAGACTCCCATGGCAGAATAATAATAATAATAATAAATCTAGCGATTCCAATAGGTGCCTCGGTAATTAAACGCTCTGTACCGTTTCCAGGAACTGCTCGTTCTACGCCATGGACAACCAGAACTTGCGGCAGCTGTGGGACTGGTCCAAACACAACCTCACCATCCTCAACGGCAGGATGTTCTTCCTCCACAACACCAAACTCTGCAGGTCTGAGATCCTCCGGATGGAAGAGGTGACCGGGACCAAGGACAGGATCCCGAAAAACGACATCAACGTCCCTGCTTATGGAGACCAGGCCTTCTGTAAGACCCTCGGGCTCTTAGTGTCACTGGAGCTTCATGACCAACCAGAGCTGACTCTCTCTCTCTCTCTCTCTCTCTCTCTCTCTCTCTCTCTCTCTCAGGTGAAAACCAGGTTCTTAAGTTTACTCTGATCCGCACGACCTCCGACAAGATCCTCATCCGCTGGGAGCCGTTCTGGCCCCCAGACTTCAGGGACCTGCTGGGGTTCATGGTCTTCTATAAGGAAGCGTGAGTTGACCATAAACTGACCCTTTATCACATACTATATCTTATGATTCATTGGGTTGGGTTTTGATTTTCCGTTCCAGTTTGGTTTTGAATTGTTACTTTTACTAATTTGTATATTATTATATTTAATAGTAATGAGTTCATTAATGATGTGCTACGTCTATAAACGGCATCATCTAGGAAAGCCTGAAAACGCTCTGGTTTCCCTTCAGTCCTTTCAGGAATGTGACGGAGTATGACGGACAGGACGCCTGCGGCTCCAACAGTTGGGCGATAGCCGATGTGGAGCCGCCGAAACGCGTTACCGAGGGCAACCAGATGGAGCCGGGTTATCTGATCATGCCTCTGAAGCCCTGGACCCAGTACGCCGTCATGGTCAAAACCCAACTCGCCGCCTCTGATGACCATCAGGTCCGCGGGGCCAAAAGCGAGATCATCTACGTCCGCACCAACGCCACTCGTAAGTTCAGCTCCTGGAGGAGTGTGTTCTCCGTCAGGGTTCCCACTCGTCCTGGAAAACCTGGAAAATTGATGACTAATTTTCCAGTCCTGGAAAACACATGGAAAATTAGAGAAAATGTCCTGGAAAATCTTGTTCTTCTTTTTAAAAGAGTATAACGAGTTTATCGCTGGCCCAAACAATTAGCGCTAGTTGCAGAAAGCACATGTTCAGGAACGCTGAGTTTGATACGTGCGAGTTAGGGATGCAACAATACAGTTAGTCCACGGTTCAATACACACCTCGGTTTTTAACCACGGTTTTCAGTTCGGTTCGGTTCTGATGGCTTGTCACATCAGTTTTTTACTATTCTATTCTTAGGAACAGCAAGAGGTTAAGGAGAAAAAAGACTATTTTTTATTGCAATACTCTTTCTTTATTTTACTTAAAAGAATTGAAAACACTTACTTAAACTTAAAACTTTACTTAAAAAAAACCTTGTACACATTCCTAGTGTATTGTATAATATAAAATAAATATATAAAGATTTACTCTGGCAGCTCAGAGCTGTACAGCAGCATTAAAGTATGAAATTGAATGAGTGAATGTAAAAATAAAACACTTCACAGACTTCACTATTAAATATACACTGATTCTTATTAAAGCTACTGTATTAGTTCTTCAGTCAAGAGCAGTGAGTGATTTTCTCTTTGTCTTTTGTTGTTGTATTAACATTAAATGAATAGTTCACTCAAAAATTAAAATTCTGTCATCGAGAAATAAATACAGGTTTGGAACAACATTAGAGTGAGTAAATAATGACATCATTTTAGAGGTGAACTGTCCCTTTAAGGACGGCGTGTTCACTATAGGCTGCGCCGCTGTCAATGAAAGACCTGCACGCATCTAATATACACACACACACGATTTTACTTTCACTTTAGACATAACCGACTGTGTTTATGTTAACCTTGTGTGTATTTGACAGTATTAGCGCAGTAAGACGACGACTTAGTCCAGTAATCACGTGTTTGACAGGCGTTTAGTGCGCGCGCTCGGAGAAGCACATGTTAAAACCACACGAATGAAGGCTTTAAAACGCATGCAGATAATGAACTTTGGTGATTGTGAATAACTCTAGTGTTCTGTGAGTGTAACTCTACCACTGACCTGTGATGTGAATGTATGTCGCGTTGTTCAGTATTGGGATGGAGGCAAATGATAGAATTTGTAGAAAAATAATTAATTAAATGTGAAACCGAAAAAAACGCAATTCACAAGCGCGTATTGAACCGTGAATGCCGTATCGAACGGTTCAATATTATATTGAGAATTGTGGCATCCCTAGTGCGAGTAGTATTTTGAATAATGATGTTTAGTCTTGTGTTGCCACTTGCAGCCGTTAGCTAATGCTAATGCTATAACTGCTCAGTGAATGTTAACTCATAAGCTGCTCCCTAATCACATCATTTTGATATAAAGTCACATTTGTGTGTTATAAAGTCAGAATTGCAAGATATAAACTCGCAAGTCTTTTCTTCACAATTGACTTTTTTTGCGCAGTTGCGAGTTTATATCTTGCAATTCTGACTTCTTTTCTCAGAATTGTGAGATCTAAACTGCAATTGCAAGTTATAAAGTCCAATTCTGAGGGAAAAAGAATTGCGACAATTTTCGCGTTTACATCACAAATATGTAAACTCGCACGCATGTATATATTTAAGAAAAAAATATTATTTTTATATATAAAACATTTATATTTATATATATTATAGATTATATAAATGTATATACATGCAAATATTTCTTAAATATATACATGAATGTGTGTGTATTTATATATAAATAATAATTAACAGAGTACACACACATATATTATGCAAACACAAACTTTTATTTTGGATGCGATTAATCGCGATTAATCTTTTGACAGCCCTAATAATAATACAATAATGATGCTAAAGATGGTGATAAGTTGTGTTGACGGCAACAGTAATAACAGTAATAATAATAGATAACATTGATAATAATGACAATAATAGTATTATTGTCAGTAGTGGTACTCATACAAAAAAAAAAAATATATATATACATAAATATGAAGCTGCTCTGTTTCTAATGTGTGACAGGACCCTCAGTGCCACTGGACCCCATTTCCTGGTCGAACTCCTCGTCGCAGATCATCCTGAAGTGGAAGCCGCCCTCCGACCCCAACGGAAACATCACACACTACATTGTCTTCTGCCAGAAGCAGAATGAGGACATCACACACTACAAGTTCGACTACTGTCAGCAAGGTAGATCACCCGTGTGTGTGTGTGTGTGTGTGTGTGTGTGTGTGTGTGTGTGTGTGTGTGTGTGTGTGTGTGTGTGTGTGTGTGTGTGTGTGTGTGTGTGTGTGTGTGTGTGTGTGTGTGTGTGTGTGTGTGTGTGTGTGTGTGTGTGTGTGTGTGTGTGTGTGTGTGTGTGTGTGTGTGTGTGTGTGTGTGTGTGTGTGTGTGTGTGTGTGTGTGTGTGTGTTTGTTTGTGTGTGTGTGTGTCTCCACACGGCCATCAGTGGATCATGGTTAGGTTGACCACCATCAAAAAAAAAACAAATGTGGGACAATTACTAAGTTTGTGTGGGACATGTTACCGACACTAAAACAGGGCTCCCACTCGTCCTGGAAAACCTGGAAAATTAGAGAAAATGTCCTGGAAAATCTTGTTAAAATTCTTCTAAAAAAAGTTATTTCTTTAGCCGAGTATAAAGAGTTTATCGCTGGCCCAAACAATCAGCGCTAGTTGCAGAAAGCACATGTTCATGACGCTGAGTTTGATGTAGTATTCTGAATAATGACGTTTAGTCTTGCTAATAATAACTGCTCAAATGTATGCAGTGAATGTTAACTCGTAAGCTTCTCCCTAATCACATAATTTTGATATAAAGTCACATTTGTGTGTTATAAAGTCATAGTCAGAATTGCGTGATATAAACTCGCAAGTCTTTTCTTCACAATTGACTTTTTTGCGCAGTTGCGAGTTTATATCTTGCACTTCTGACTTCTTTTCTCAGAATTGTGAGATCTAAACTGCAATTGCAAGTTATAAAGTCCAATTCTGATGAAAAAAGAATTGCGACAATTTTCGCGTTTATATCACAAATATGTAAACTCGCAATTGCGAGAAAGTCAGAATAGCGAGATAAAAAGTCAGAATTACAAGATATAGTCAGAATTGCGTGATATAAACTCGCAATTCTGACCTTTTCTTCACAATTGACTTTTTTGCGCAGTTGCGAGTTTATATCTTGCACTTCTGACTTCTTTTCTCAGAATTGTGAGATCTAAACTGCAATTGCAAGTTATAAAGTCAAATTCTGAGGAAAAAAGAATTGCGACAATTTTCACGTTTATATCACAAATATGTAAACTCGCAATTGCGAGAAAGTCAGAATAGCGAGATAAAAAGTCACAATTACCTTTTCTTTTTCTGTGGTGTAAACAAGCTTCCATAGTCATAATGTATGATGAAGAGCTCATGTTGAAAAATGCTGGATTGTTTAGTAATGGCAATAAACTGGACGGCTTTCGAAAGCAGTATTTGGCGTGATCCTTGTCTTTTTATTCCCGCCGTAGTAACATTTAAAAATGTCCTGGAAAAGTACTGGAAAATGGCTGCTGAAAAAGAGTGGGAACCCTGTAAAACATAACCTGAAACTGTTACACAATGTCTATCTAACTTAATAAAAACATGTATTCTGCCTTTCAGATGATAAAAATACTTTTTTCTTTAGTCCCTTCCAGAAAACACCATTACATCAATGTAACATTTTACATCATTTAAATTCAACATCACTGAGCCCAAAGGCAGCAGCATCAGATCTGACCCAGTCCAATAATGAACAAATAAAATATAAAGCAACATGAAATTAGTTCATTGACAGTTTTATATATTATATTATATATTAAGATAACCAATTTACCGAATTATCCATTCATTTTCTAAATGGAACGAATCACCGCTCCACCTTTTGATTGACAGCCGTCAGAACCTACTAGTGACCGTGTTTACTCCTTTCTTTTCAACCATTGGACAGGATTTTAAAAACGGCTTTTGGATTTGTGAAAGGCGGGATGTTACGTCTGACGAAGCGCTGTTAAATATGTCTAGGTGAAAAACGATGCCGCAAAAAGAATAAATGAAATGCTTTCTTATAAAGGCAAAAGAACACATGCATGTTTTCTTAATATGATAATTAAAAACCAACAGACTGATGAAAATGCGGGACTTTTTCTCAATATGTGACATGCGGGACGGGTGGTCACCCTAATCATGGTCTGTATGTGGTCAGTCAAGTCAACTTTATTTAACATTGCAGATTGTTTCAAAGCAGCTTTACAGTGTTAAATAGGAAAATAATGCAGCATAATTTTATTCAGCCATTCTGGAGAAAACACTGATGTCATCAGTTCATTTCAGTTATCATACAGTGACAGTGTGGGCTTTAGATCAGTCACGTAGTTTATATGGTTAATTTAGTTTAATAATTAGTAGGGATGTCAATTTACACAAATTTCCATGATCGATCGTCGTTTAAATTAACGATCAATTAATCGATTAAGCGTTAGCCTTAAAGGGACAGTTCACCCAAAAATGTAAATTGTGTCATTGAGCCTCATGTGGTTGGACACCCGTCAGACCTCCGTTCATCTTCAGACACAAATGAAGATATTTTAGTGTAA
>NC_137120.1:40919733-40997233 GCF_949357685.1 Gobio gobio
TCTCTTAACATAAATACTATTTTCTACTTTAAAAAAATAATTTCGTTATTTTAACCCAGTGTTTTGTATGTGAATGCTGTTTCACGTGAATATTACCACAGGAGTGAAGCACAAAGCTTTGTTTAGCCTAGAAAGGAAATAATGGTCAGAGAGCTCTTTTTAATTCTGTTTTGCGATCTGTATCTGGTCACTCGATTTTCCGTGAATTTGAACAATAGGCCTAGACCATTTTATCCCAATGGACATGGACATCTCATTTCTTTTCCCAAATCTTCACTTGCGTCGCACCCATGTTCGCAGGGGATTATAAACGTTTCTTCCTTTCGTTTGCTTATAATTAAGTCTATTATAACTTCACATCCTTTACTGTGGGAAAGTATAAAAAACACTGTAAGACGAATAGCCTATTACTTCAAATTTTATTTAACACAGTTTGTTCTTGTTATTAAACTTGGTAAGGCGCGTCAAGTTTGGTTTATTTGAATAGCGCATTTCACACACACACACGCCGGTGATTTTAGTTTCGTTTTCTCTGGCAGTGAATAATCAAACATTGTCTAAATGTCTTGACCCTGTGGAAAATAAAATCCACTCTTCAGACCTTTTACAACAAGTGTTGCTTTGCAACATCAGTAGAACATATGATGACAAAGATATTCAAGAAGGTGTCTATTCAGTGTCCCATTCCTCTCAAAGCGCAGAGCGGTAGGCTATATGACACATCTTTGCGGGGAAATAGTATGAATCAAATATTTTTCTAACTAATATTTAATTTTCATATATTCTTGAGGTTACCATTATTTACTGATAATCGTTTAGATGTTTTATAGGCTGTAGTGTGTTGTTTCACTGACGGAAGTGCTAAAATAAACACGCATGCTTATGGATGTTTCAGCCTCAAATGATTTCAAAATGTAGGCTATATATCTGGCATAGACTACAGTATTTAAAATAGCATATATGCATTAGTTACATTCTCAATTTAATTTACAGAGCAATCCCTGCTATAAGTTTTTAGTTTAACTAATACGCTGTCAGACTCGCAACGGGGCGTGGCTTCACGATGGTGGCGCTCCATCTTGATGTCGGCACAATAGCGCGCGCCTCCTGCTCTCCGTTGGGTTGTTCTTTGAAACGACAGAGGACGACTCGGGGTAATTTTTCTATAAACCATCATGAAATAGCGTCGAGAAGAACATACACGACAATGTTTACTTTAGTAAACTTGACCAAAACAGTTAATGGCATCCCTACACTGCTGTGGACGTTGTTAACTTCATTAATGTGTTTACTTTGATAATGGACTGCGGATGGGAGTAGGATTCGGTATTCGGATTCGGATTCGGCCGAATCTTGACCAGTGGATTCGGTATTCGGCCGAACCCCAAAAATCTGGATTCGGTGCATCCCTAATATATATATACATACACACACACACACACACACATTATTTATATACATACACACACACACACACACACACATTATATATATACATACACACACACACACACATTATATATATACATACACACACACACACACACACACATTATATATATACATACACACACACACACACACATTATATATATACATACACACACACACACACACACACATTATTTATATACATACACACACACACACACATTATATATATACATACACACACACACACACACACACATTATATATATACATACACACACACACACACACATTATATATATACATACACACACACACACACACATTATATATATACATACACACACACACACACACACATTATATATATACATACACACACACACACACATTATATATATACATACACACACACACACACACATTATTTATATACATACACACACACACACACATTATATATATACATACACACACACACACACACACATTATATATATACATACACACACACACACACATTATTTATATACATACACACACACACACACATTATATATATACATACACACACACACACACATTATATATATACATACACACACACACACACACACATTATATATATACATACACACACACACACACACACATTATATATATACATACCAGTGTTCATTTTGACAGCATATTTTGATTTAGTTTTAGTCGTAGTCTTTTGACTAAAATGCCATTTAGTTTTAGTCATATTTTAGTCGCCTGAATTGTTTTTAGTTTTAGTCTAGTTTTAGTCTGCTAAAATCTAATGAGTTTAGTTCAATTGTAATACATTAAGCATTTAAGCGTCACATAACCGACTGACACTCGAACTGACATTTTGACATCATTTTGTTTTTGACATTAAAAATACACGAAAGAGCTCAATTCACTTTTTTAAAAACATCTATATAGTTTTTATAACTTTGTATTTCTGTTTTAGTCAGTAGGCCATATCAGGTTAAGCTAAAGGTTCAAATAAGTTTGTTTATTTTATTTTTTTAATTTCAGTTAACATTTATTTAATTTCAAGTAACAAAGTTTTTTATTAATGGTTTTAGTGAACTATTATAACCACTCTGTTAATTATTATTTATATATAAATGCACACACATTCATGTATATATTTAAGAAATATTTGCATGTTAATACTGTATATACTTTTATATAATCTAAAATATATATAAATATAAATGTTTTATATATAAAAATAATATTTTTTTCTCAAATATATACATGAATGTGTGTGTATTTATATATAAATAATAATTAACTGAGTACACATACAAATATTATGTAAACACAAACTTTTACTTTGGATGCAAATTATCGTGATTAATCTTTTGACAGCCCTAATATATATATATATATACAGTGAGGAAAATAAGTATTTGAACACCTGCTATTTTGCAAGTTCTCCCACTTAGAAATCATGGAGGGTCTGAAATTGTCATCGTAGGGTCATGTCCACTGTGAGAGACATAATCTACAAAAAAAATCCAGAAATCACAATGTATGATTTATCACTTTTTCAAGTTTACTCTAACGGTTAATGTCCCAGCAGAGGACCACACAACTGCCCCCATTTTATTGCAGAAACACACAGAACGATTCGCTCTATCTGTCTGCACCATTGGTCACACCTTTAGTGGTGTCTGTCCATTCTAAGGACCATCCTGTAGGGTTCATATGTGCCGGTCTGGATGGCCTATAGCGCCATCTACTGGTTTTTAGCTTAATTGCATCACATGGTCCACATTGCAGCTTATTCTGCTAAGAAATGCCTACTTAGGACCGTTTGACCATCTAAATGTTACAATAAATATTGCCAGTATAATTTAGTCTTTTAAAGCTGGCCAGGAAACACCACTAACACTTCATGTAGCATTACAGCTGAGACACAGAGTGCTTCTGTAGGTCTGATGAACCTCTCTGTCCTCCCGCAGGCCCCATCGACGGCGCCGCTCAGTGGGCGTAGCCAATGCTACTTTGCCGAATTTTGCGATCGCACCTTCTAGCCTGCCTAACTTCGCCACCACTTTAGTCCCAGAAGAGGAAAAGAGCCGGAAGATGGTATTCAAAGCCAGCTCCAAAGAGTCCACGGTCATCTCCAACCTGCTCCACTTCACCAGCTACCAGATCGAGATCCAGGCCTGCAACCACCAAGAGGACCTGAACCGCTGCAGCATGCCCACATACGTCAACGCCCGCACGCTGCCTGAGCGTAAGACCTCCACCTTATACACTATATAGGAGACAGTGTATAGGAGACCGTGTATAGGAGACAGTATATAAGAGACAGTATATTACAGTGTATAGGAGACAGTGTATAGGACACAGTATATTAGTGTATTGGAGACAGTATATTACAGTATATAGGAGACAGTATATTACAGTATATAGGAGACAGTATATTACAGTGTATAGGTGTATAGGAGACAGTATATAGGAGACAGTATATTACAGTGTATTTGAGACAGTATATTACAGTGTATAGGAGACAGTATATTACAGTGTATAGGAGACAGTATATTACAGTATATAGGAGACAGTATATTACAGTATATAGGAGACAGTATATTACAGTATATAGGAGACAGTATATTACAGTGTATTTGAGACAGTATATTACAGTGTATAGGAGACAGTATATAGGAGACAGTATATTACAGTGTATTTGAGACAGTATATTACAGTGTATAGGAGACAGTATATTACAGTGTATAGGAGACAGTATATTACAGTATATAGGAGACAGTATATTACAGTATATAGGAGACAGTATATTACAGTATATAGGAGACAGTATATTACAGTGTATTTGAGACAGTATATTACAGTGTATAGGAGACAGTATATTACAGTGTATAGGAGACAGTATATTACAGTATATAGGAGACAGTATATTACTGTATATATGAGACAGTATATTACAGTGTATAGGAGACAGTATATTACAGTGTATTTGAGACAGTATATTACAGTGTATAGGAGACAGTATATTACAGTGTATAGGAGACAGTATATTACAGTGTATAGGAGACAGTATATTACTGTATATATGAGACAGTATATTACAGTGTATAGGAGACAGTATATTACAGTGTATTTGAGACAGTATATTACAGTATATAGGAGACAGTATATTGCAGTATATAGGAGACAGTATATTACAGTATATAGGAGACAGTATATTACAGTATATAGGAGACAGTATATTACAGTGTATTTGAGACAGTATATTACAGTGTATAGGAGACAGTATATTACAGTGTATAGGAGACAGTATATTACAGTATATAGGAGACAGTATATTACAGTATATTACAGTGTATAGGAGACAGTATATTACAGTATATAGGAGACAGTATATTACAGTGTATAGAAGACAGTATATTACAGTATATAGGAGACAGTATATTACAGTATATAGGAGACAGTATATTACAGTATATAGGAGACAGTATATAGGAGACAGTATATAGGAGACAGTATATTACAGTATATAGGAGACAGTTTATTACAGTATATAGGAGACAGTATATTACAGTATATAGGAGACAGTATATTACAGTATATAGGAGACAGTATATTACAGTATATAGGAGACAGTATATTACAGTGTATAGGAGACAGTATATTACAGTATATAGGAGACAGTATATTACTGTATATATGAGACAGTATATTACAGTATATAGGAGACAGTATATTACAGTATATAGGAGACAGTGTATTACAGTATATAGGAGACAGTGTATTACAGTGTATAGGAGACAGTATATTACAGTGTATAGGAGACAGTGTATAGGAGACAGTGTATAGGAGACAGTATATTAGTGTATAGGAGACAGTATATTAGTGTATTGGAGACAGTATATTACAGTGTATAGGTGACAGTATATTACAGTATATAGGAGACAGTATATTACAGTGTATAGGAGACAGTATATAGGAGACAGTATATTACAGTGTATAGGAGACAGTATATTACAGTGTATAGGAGACAGTATATTACAGTGTATAGGAGACAGTATATTACAGTATATAGGAGACAGTATATTACAGTGTATAGGAGACAGTATATTACAGTGTATAGGAGACAGTATATTACAGTGTATAGGAGACAGTATATTACAGTATATAGGAGACAGTATATTACAGTGTATAGGAGACAGTATATTACAGTATACAGGAGACAGTATATTACAGTGTATAGGAGACAGTATATTACAGTATATAGGAGACAGTATATTACAGTATATAGGAGACAGTTTATTACAGTATATAGGAGACAGTATATTACAGTGTATAGGAGACAGTATATTACAGTATATAGGAGACAGTATATTACAGTATATAGGAGACAGTATATTACAGTATATAGGAGACAGTATATTACAGTATATAGGAGACAGTATATTACAGTATATAGGAGACAGTATATAGGAGACAGTATATTACAGCATATAGGAGACAGTATATAGGAGACAGTATATTACAGTATATAGGAGACAGTATATTACAGTATATAGGAGACAGTATATTACAGTATATAGGAGACAGTATATAGGAGACAGTATATTACAGTATATAGGAGACAGTATATTACAGTATATAGGAGACAGTATATTACAGTATATAAGAGACAGTATATTACAGTATATAGGAGACAGTATATTACAGTATATAGGAGACAGTATATTACAGTGTATAGGAGACAGTATATTACAGTATATAGGAGACAGTATATTACTGTATATATGAGACAGTATATTACAGTATATAGGAGACAGTATATTACAGTATATAGGAGACAGTATATTACAGTATATAGGAGACAGTATATTACAGTATATAGGAGACAGTATATTACAGTATATAGGAGACAGTATATTACAGTATATAGGAGACAGTATATTACAGTATATAGGAGACAGTATATTACAGTATATAGGAGACAGTATATTACAGTATATAAGAGACAGTATATTACAGTATATAGGAGACAGTATATTACAGTATATAGGAGACAGTATATTACAGTATATAGGAGACAGTATATTACAGTATATAGGAGACAGTATATTACAGTATATAGGAGACAGTATATTACAGTATATAAGAGACAGTATATTACAGTATATAGGAGACAGTATATTACAGTATATAGGAGACAGTATATTACAGTATATAGGAGACAGTATATTACAGTATATAGGAGACAGTATATTACAGTATATAGGAGACAGTATATTACAGTATATAGGAGACAGTATATTACAGTATATAAGAGACAGTATATTACAGTATATAGGAGACAGTATATTACAGTATATAGGAGACAGTATATTACAGTATATAGGAGACAGTATATTACAGTATATAGGAGACAGTATATTACAGTATATAGGAGACAGTATATTACAGTATATAAGAGACAGTATATTACAGTATATAGGAGACAGTATATTACAGTATATAGGAGACAGTATATTACAGTATATAAGAGACAGTATATTACAGTATATAGGAGACAGTATATTACAGTGTATAGGAGACAGTATATTACAGTATATAGGAGACAGTATATTACAGTGTATAGGAGACAGTATATAGGAGACAGTATATTACAGTATATAGGAGACAGTATATTACAGTATATAGGAGACAGTATATTACAGTATATAGGAGACAGTAAGGTTTGGGTTCACGTTGTAATATGATGACTTTCCGTTTGTGTTCTTAGTAAAATCGGACAACATTGTCGGGCCGGTGACTCACAAATTTATTCCCGATGAACCGGAATTCGTCTACATCAAATGGCAGGAACCGAGAGCGCCCAATGGCATGATCATCCTATATGAAGTCAAGTTCCTGAGGATGTCAGATAACTATGTAGGTGTTCCATTCATCCTAAAGAGATTCAGTATTTCTACATTTAAAAATATCAGAGGTTTATCACATTCAAAATAAAAGTTTGTGTTTGCGTTATATATGTGTGTACTGTGTATAAATATAATGCGTATATATACACACACACGCATATATATAATTTATCTTATAAATTATAATAAATATTAGGGCTGTCAAAAGATATAAATAATATAAATAATATATAAATAATAATTAACAGAGTACACACACATATATTATGTAAACACAAACTTTTATTTTGGATGCGATTAATCGCGATTAATCTTTTGACAGCCCTAATAAATATATAATAATATAAATTCACATATTACAAAATAGTTTTTCAATATATAAATATACATGTCTTTGGTTAATTTTCTTTGTAATTTCTTGTCTCTCAGGAGGATCAAATCTGTGTGTCCAGAATCACTTATGAGAAAAATCAGGGCTGTCGATTAAGAGTAGGGCATCCTGGGAACTACAGTGTGAGAATCCGTGCCACTTCGCTGGCCGGCAACGGTTCCTGGACGGAGCCCATGTACTTCTTTGTTCAAGACCGTAAGCTTTACTGTGTTTATGATGTGTTTTTACTGTGAATCTGGCCACTCTGGTCTCTAATATGCATGTTTTGCAGGGGAAATGAACATGAAAATCATCATTGGCCCGGTCATCTGCTTCATCGTGGTGCTGTTCCTGGCCAGCACAGTCTTTATTGTCCTTAGGAAGAAGTATGTAGAAGACACTCTTCAATTAAGCCCGTTTTTTGTCATATCAACAGTGCTCTCATGTATGATTTATCTCTCCCAGGCAAACTGAAGGTCCAACTGGCCCACTAATTGCTTCCTCGAACCCAGAATATTTAAGTGCAAATGATGGTAAGATTCTAGATGTAACCCAATCAATAATTAAAGGATTATTTCACTTTTAGATAAACTTTTGCTGATAGTTTACTCACCTCATGTCATCCAAGATGTCCATGTCTTTCTTTCTGCGGTCGAAAAGAAATGAAGGTTTTGGATGAAAATATTCCAGGATTGTTCTCCATATAATGGACTTCAATGGGCTCCAAACGGTTCAAGGTCCAAATGACAGTTTCAGTGCAGCTTTAAACGACACCAGATGATGAATAAGGGTCTGATCTAGCCAAACCATCAGTTTCTGAGAGAAACCCAGCAGTATTTATGCTATTATTTTACCTCTTATCAGACGAGCGTGATCATCTCTGAGCTCCGTCATAACTTCCGCTAAGTGAGGTCAAAATACGAGTGTGGTCATAGATATATATATATATATACGTAGATATATACGCCTCATTAGTGACTGCATGGATCAGTAGAATGAGGCATCTACTATCGATATATCTATGACCACACTCGTATTTTGACCTCACTTAGCGGAAGTTATGTCGGAGCTCAGAGATGATCACGCAGAAGCTGATGGTTTGGCTAGATCAGACCCTTATTCATCATCTGGTGTCGTTTAAAGCTGCACTGAAACTGTCATTTGGACCTTGAACCGTTTGGAGCCCATTGAAGTCCATTATATGGAGAACAATCCTGGAATGTTTTCATCCAAAACCTTCATTTCTTTTCGACTGAAGAAAGAAAGACATGGACATCTTGGATGGCATGGGGGTGAGGAAACTATCAGCAAAAGTTTATTTAAAAGTGAACTAATCCTTTAAGAGATTTTCAACGAATGATATCAATTAAATTTGTGTTCACAGTGTACATCCCAGACGAATGGGAGGTGCCTCGGGAGAAGATCAACGTTTTTAAAGAGCTCGGTCAGGGATCGTTTGGAATGGTGTACGAAGGCCTCGCTAAAGACATCGTAAAGGGCGAGCCGGACACGCGAGTGGCCGTAAAAACCGTCAACGAGTCCGCGAGTCTGCGGGAGAGGATCGAGTTCCTCAACGAGGCTTCGGTCATGAAGGCCTTTACCTGCCATCATGTGGTGAGTGTGTGGATGTGCTTGAGCTGAAATAATCCAGGCGGAAACAGCCTTGTGTAAATGTTTGCCGTGTTCTCATAGGTCCGCTTGCTCGGTGTGGTGTCTAAGGGGCAACCGTCATTGGTCGTGATGGAGTTGATGACGCACGGAGATCTGAAAAGCTACCTGCGGAGCCTGAGGCCTGATTCTGAAGTAAGACTTCCTGTTGCAGCTGTCGAATGACATCATATCCCCTGTTCTCGTTTACCCCCAATTTTGTTAGCCCTCACCTAAGGGCATTATAACAGTAAAATGTATTAAATGCTACCATTTTTATGCTAAATAATAGGGGTGTGACGAGATCTTGCGAGACTAAACTGTGTCTCGTGTCATATTGTTATGACCTGGTCATGAAGGAGTGTGAGGGTGAAGTTCGGATAGAAGATGCCAACGCTACGTTTACATTACGCCTCCACTGTAGTTTTGCTTTTTATAGAAATAAAAACAATTTACTTCAAGTGGATAACAGTCGCTTCAAATCCATCAGCTCATCCAACACGAGCTGTTCGAGTGTGTTACGAGCGTGTGTTACGAGCGTGTTACAAGCGCGTGTTACGAGCGCGTTACGAGCGCGTGTTACGAGCGCGTGTTACGAGCGCGTGTTACGAGCGTTACGAGCGCGTGTTACGAGCGCGTGTTACGAGCGCGTGATACGAGCGTCTGTTACGAGCGTCTGTTACGAGCGTCTGTTACGAGCGTCTGTTACGAGCGTGTGTTACGAGCGCGTGTGTTACGAGCGTGTGTTACGAGCGCGTGTTACGAGCGCGTGTTACGAGCGTGTGTTACGAGCCTGTGTTACGTGCGTGTGTTACGTGCGTGTGTTACGAGCGTTTGTTACGAGCGTGTGTTACGAGCGTGTGTTACGAACGTGTGTTACGAACGTGTGTTACGAGCGCGTGTTACGAGCGCGTGTTACGCGAGCGCTACGAGCACGTGTGTTACGAGCGCGTGTTACGAGCGTCTGTTACGAGCGTGTGTTACGAGCATGTGTTACGAGCGTGTGTTACGAGTACGAGCGTGATATGAGCGTGTTTTACGAGCATTGTGCGTGTGTTATGAGTGTGTGTTACGAGCTTCGAGTGTGTGTTACGAGCATGTGTTACGAGCGTCGAGTTTGTGTTACGAGCGTGTGTTACGATTTAAAAAAAAATCGGATATAGTCACCAAATGGGAATTGTGCAGCAAGACCAGCAGTGTAAATGCGGCCTAAGTGTCTCGTCACACCCCTACTAAATAACGGAGTTTCCCTTCAGCTTAAATGTCTTTATGAGTCCACGGAACATCACAGTCGATCATTAACTGTAGCCTTTGGCCATGAACATTGATTTAATGTTTTTTTACAGAATAACCCAGGCCGTCCACCACCAACCCTGAAGGAGATGATCCAAATGGCAGCAGAGATAGCCGACGGCATGGCATACCTCAACGCTAAAAAGTTCGTCCACAGAGACCTTGCTGCCAGAAACTGCATGGTGGCTGAAGATTACACTGTGAAGATTGGAGGTAAGCAGACCAGAATTGAGCACATGGAGTCAAACCTGGGAGTTCGAAGGGCGAAACATCTTGATTTTTGTTTTTTTGTTGCAGATTTTGGTATGACACGAGATATATATGAGACTGATTATTATCGCAAGGGCGGGAAAGGCCTGCTGCCCGTCAGATGGATGGCACCAGAGTCCCTGAAAGATGGTGTTTTCACCGCTCACTCTGACTGCTGGTGGGTATTTCTTTGGGTTTGTGTGGGATTTTTTGGGGGTTAGATCACCACATGCAAGCAACTAGTCAAGAAATGCCTTGCCAATCCTGTCCAATCCCCAAACCAGCTAATTAAAGGGTTAGTTCACCCAAAAATGTAAATTGTGTCATTAATGACTGAGCCTCATGTGGTTGGAGACCCGTCAGACCTCCGTTCATCTTCAGACACAAATGAAGATATTTTAGTGTAAATCTGATGCTCTGAAAGGCCTCCATTGGCTCAACTTTACACTCTCAAGACCCTTAAAAGACACTAAAGACTAAAGTTACAAAGTCCATCTCACTACAGCGGCTCTACAATAACTTTATGAATCGGCGACAATAGTTTTTGTGCGAAAAAAAACCCTAAATACCGACTTATATAGTGATGACGATTTCAAAACAAAGCATCATGAAGCTTCAAAGCGTTATGAATCAATGAGCCGAATGATTTGGCGATTCAAACCGCTGAATCGACTCACTGATTCATAACGCTTTGAAGCTTCATGAGGTGTGTTTTGAAATCGTCATCACTATATAAGTCGTTATTTAGGGTTTTTTTGCGCACAGAAACTATTCTCGTCTTCATAAAGTTATTGTAGAGCCGCTGTAGTGAGATGGACTTTGTAACTTTAGTCTTTAGTGTCTTTTAAGGGTCTTGAGAGTGTAAAGTTGAGCCAATGGAGGCCTTTCAGAGCATCAGATTTACACTAAAATATCTTCATTTGTGTCTGAAGATGAACGGAGGTCTGACGGGTGTCCAACCACATGAGGGTCAGTCATTAATGACACAATTTTCATTTTTGGGTGAACTGTCCCTTTAACAGATTATAATGACGTATAACACTTGCCTGAATGATAAAAAAAAAGTTATTGGAGTCTCTTGGGCACTGATAAGAAAAAAAGCGAGAAGATCGCGCCGGCGCGTCCGCTGACTCGAGGGGGTTATGTTGGCAGCACTGTAATGAAATTCTCTCCACTTCCAGGTCTTTTGGAGTGGTATTATGGGAGATCAGCACGCTTGCCGAGCAGCCTTACCAGGGACTGTCCAATGAGCAAGTGCTCAAGTTTGTCATGGATGGAGGATGCCTGGACAGACCGGAGAACTGTCCGGAGAGAATGTAAGTACTGACGTAAACTTTGCTGAAAACACCAGCATGAACCGACTTGTAGCTGGTTTACCCTGTTGATGTTCCCAGTATCTAAAACTAAGGATTTTTCACTGACACCGAAAACTAAACTTTCAATTTGGGAAATGAAACTCGGTTTCATGTTCACAGGTGATAAACCAGTCAATGACTTCAGTTTACAAAACAATTTCGTCGCCTAAAATTTCATCCTGAATGTTATATATTCTGAACCTGATTCTTATTATTTGTAAGTGTGTGCGATATGTTTCGCCTACGATATTATAATTGTTTTAACAATGTGCAAGCTGACGATATCAAGCATGTCACTCGCTTTCACAGCACCTCTGCGTTAAACAGTCTGTGTAACTACAGATAAATGCCACTTCTGATACAGCATCTTTATGGATTTTGTTGATTCTGATTTATTTGGATTATTCTAATTAGATTTTTTTATTTAAATGTAACAGTTTGACGACAGATGTTTAGATGTAGATTTCATTTTGACCTGAAACTATTTAAAATAATTGAGTGTTCATCTGAGTGGTGCAAGACCCCTAGGAATTTTGTCGCACTTGAACCACGAATACACAAAAAATGGACTGGATTCAAGGAGTTTGTGGATAAAAAAAGGTCACAAATCCTTCTCAAATCCACAAATCCATGTCAATTTGACCCCTTTAGGAATGAATGCAATCTGAGGAATGCTTCAGTACACATAGAAAAACTTACAAATGCGCAAAATTCTAACTATAACTTTACCAAAACGTTATTGTATAATGTCTACATGTGTATCTGAACGTGTACTGAAGAGTTAACTGACTTTAGGACCCAGCGGAACCGCTCATTTGCTCCATATTGAGATATAATGCCATCTAGTGGTCATGAAATATCATATTATATATATATATATGTTTGCAGAGACACTCAATGTAAGATATTCTGAGCTGAAATAAAAGGGTTATGCATACAAATTTATCTTGAATTTAAGTAGAAAGAATGTGCTTAAATTATTATTTATTGATAAAATCTAGTAATTTAAAGGAACACGCCACTATTTTTGCTCATTCTCCGACTCCCCTAGAGTTAAACAGTTGAGCGTTTTCTCATCCATTCAGCCGATCTCCGGGTTTGCACTGTTAGCATAGCTTAGCATAGATCATGGAATCTGATTAGACCGTTAGCATCTCGCTCAAAAATGACCTTTTTTGATATTTCTCCTGTTTAAAACTTGACTCTTCTGTAGTTCCATCGTGTACTAAGCAGTGTTAATTTCGTTGACGAATAATTTTCGTCATAATTTTCGTCAATGACCTTTTTTCACTGACGAAAACGAGACGATAACTAAATAAAAACTAGTGTTAGATGACAAAAACCTGTCATTTTGGTCAACAGATAAAGCGAGAGGAGAATGTTATTGAGGGATTAGGGCAGAGATGGAGTCAGAACTGATGATCTGTGTCACAGATGCTGATCTAACGGCTGGAAAACACGGCTCACACACACACAATCCAGCTCCAGAGCCGCTCAATCAATAACACACACACACACACACACACACACACACACACACACACACACACACACACACACACACACACACCCCCAATCCAGCTCCAGAGCCGCTCAATCAATCAATAACACACATTTATGACAGAACAGTGTTTATGAACTAATGCTGATGAATAATGACAATGTGTACTTTACCATGTTTATATAGTAATATGTTTTAGACGGTTGTAATGCATATTTTATCTCCTGAACTTGAATGAGCTCCTGCAACTGCAATAGAGGAGCAGACATTTCAAAATAAGAGTCCTGGTGTATTTCCAGCTTGTTTATCATTAAAAGTCACGCATTATATATTTGTTTTTGCTTACACAATAAACTGTATTTCATTTAATT
Organism: Gobio gobio; assembly: GCF_949357685.1. NCBI lineage: Eukaryota > Metazoa > Chordata > Actinopteri > Cypriniformes > Gobionidae > Gobio > Gobio gobio. The sequence goes on from NC_137120.1 coordinate 40,933,875, forward strand.
CCCATTTAATTCATAGTCAGGAGGAAAGAGCAGTATTAGACACATATTCAATAAAGTATCAGGGTTATAATAGTTCACTAAAACCATAAAAAAAATCTTTACTTGAATCTAAATTACTTGAAATTAAATAAATGTTAACTTAAATTAAAAGCTTTAGCTTAACCTGATATGGCCTACTGACTAAAACAGAAATACAAAGATTTAAAAACTATATAGATGTTTTTAAAAAAGTGAATTGAGCTCTTTTGTGTATTTTTAATGTCAAAAACAAAATGTCAGTTAGAGTGTCAGTCGGTTATGTGATGCTTAAATGCTTAATGTATTACAATTGAACTAAACTCATTAGATTTTAGGAGACTAAAACTAGACTAAAACTAAAAACAATTCAGGCGACTAAAATATGACTAAAACTAAATGGCATTTTAGTCAAAAGACTACGACTAAAACTTTGACTATGTCAAAATTAACACTGGTATTAAGGAAAATGAGAAGTTGTGATGTTCTAGGCCGATATGGCAGGAACTATACTCTCATTCCTGCGTAATAATCAAGAGCTGTGAGCCGCCCCATGAGTGCAGCGGCGCAATGATATTACACATCTAGGCTAACTTCAGTCAACATAACCAACGGGACGACAGAGAGAGCGCTGGGACTATTTTCAGCTGCTGCGGAATATCATATCAAGAGAGATGCTAACGGTCTAATCCGATTCAATGATCTATGCTAAGCTATGCTAACAGTGCAGACCCGGATTCGGATTATAGTACTAAGTAGGGATCGACCGATATGGATTTTTTAGTGCCGATACCGATTTTTTTTCCTCAGCCTTAGCCGATGAGCGATACGGCTGCCGATTTTCTTGAGCTGATATTTGGAGCCGATACTGCTTTTGCTCCCTCAATTTACATCATAAAAATGACACAATGATCATGATGATAACAATTTAAAATTTACAATTTAAAAAAGGAACATTTATTGAACTAAAAAAAACTATATTTAACAAATAGTAAAAACAGGTGAGGTAGAACAAGAAAAAAAAGAGTTCAGTGGTAAAAAATAAATAAATATTTAAGCATAAATAAAATAATGACACTATTGCACACAGTATCAACAAGCGAGCAGCATAATAAAGTGCACACTGACTGCACTATACTTCATTTAAAACTATTTACAACCTAGTCATTTAATGGCTACACTCTAAAAAATGCTGGGTTAAAAATAACCCAAGTTGGGTTGAATATGGACTAACCCAGCAATTGGGTTGTTTTGACCCAGCGGTTGGGTTAAATGTTTGCTTAAAACAACCCAATCGCTGGGTTAGTCCATTTTCAACCCAACTTGGGTTATTTTTAACCCAGCATTGTTTAGAGTGTAGGTGCACTTCACTTAATCTCTTGTAGAGCAACACCAGCGGTAATTCAGGAAAAAATCTCCCAATGCTCCACGTGAAACTTCAGTCTTTCCACCTTTTACCATCGTCAATTCTCAACTGATTTTGATTAATATGCGCGAGGGAGAGCAAGAGAGTTTGAAGACGGTGAGAGCTGCCCTGTGGACGCCTGTCTGGAAATAATGCAGGGGAAAAAATATTGGTGAACCCAGCAGCCTTATATCGGCCGATACACGTAAAAATCACAAATATCGCCGAACGCAGCAGCCTTATATCGGCCGATACACGTAAAAATGGCAAATAACGGCGAACGGAGCAGCCTTATATCAGCCGATACACGTAAAAATCACAAATATCGCCGAACGCAGCAGCCTTATATCGGCCGATACGCATAAAAATGGCAAATAACGGCGAACGGAGCAGCCTTATATCAGCCGATACACGTAAAAATCGCAAATATCGGCGAACCCAGCAGCCTTTTATCGGCCGATACACATAAAAATCACAAATATCGGCGAACCCAGCAGCCTTAAATCAGCCGATACACGTAAAAATCACAAATATTGGTGAACGCAGCAGCCTTATATCGGCCGATACACGTAAAAATCGCAAATATCGGCGAACACAGCAGCCTTATATCAGCCGATACACGTAAAAATCACAAATATCGCCGAACGCAGCAGCCTGATATCGGCCGATACACGTAAAAATCACAAATATCGCCAAACGCAGCAGCCTTATATCGGCCGATACACGTAAAAATCACAAATATCGCCGAACGCAGCAGCCTTATATCGGCCGATACACGTAAAAATGGCAAATATCGGCGAACGGAGCAGCCTTATATCGGCCGATACACGTAAAAATGGCAAATATCGGCGAACCCAGCAGCCTTATATCAGCCGATACACGTAAAAATCGCAAATATCGGCGAACGCAGCAGCCTTATATCAGCCGATACACGTAAAAATCACAAATATCGCCGAACGCAGCAACCTTATATCAGCCGATACACGTAAAAATGGCAAATATCGGCGAACGGAGCAGCCTTATATCGGCCGATACACGTAAAAATCGCAAATATCGGCGAACCCAGCAGCCTTATATCAGCCGATACACGTAAAAATCGCAAATATCGGCGAACGCAGCAGCCTTATATCGGCCGATACACGTAAAAATCGCAAATATCGGCGAATCCAGCAGCCTTATATTGGCCGATACACGTAAAAATCGCAAATATCGGCGAACACAGCAGCCTTATATTGGCCCGATACACGTAAAAATCGCAAATATCGGCGAACACAGCAGCCTTATATTGGCCCGATACACGTAAAAATCGCAAATATCGGCGAACCCAGCAGCCTTATATCAGCCGATACACGTAAAAATCGCAAATATCGGCGAACGCAGCAGCCTTATATTGGCCGATACACGTAAAAATCGCAAATATCGGCGAACCCAGCAGCCTTATATCAGCCAATACACGTAAAAATCGCAAATATCGGCGAACGCAGCAGCCTTATATCAGCCGATACACGTAAAAATCGCAAATATCGGCGAACACAGCAGCCTTATATCGGCCGATACACTTAAAAATCACAAATATCGGCGAACACAGCAGCCTTATATCAGCCGATACACGTAAAAATCACAAATATCTGCGAACGCAGCAGCCTTATATCAGCCGATACACGTAAAAATCACAAATATCGCCGAACGCAGCAACCTTATATCAGCCGATACACGTAAAAATGGCAAATATCGGCGAACGGAGCAGCCTTATATCGGCCGATACACGTAAAAATCGCAAATATCGGCGAACCCAGCAGCCTTATATCAGCCGATACACGTAAAAATCGCAAATATCGGCGAACGCAGCAGCCTTATATCGGCCGATACACGTAAAAATCGCAAATATCGGCGAATCCAGCAGCCTTATATTGGCCGATACACGTAAAAATCGCAAATATCGGCGAACACAGCAGCCTTATATTGGCCCGATACACGTAAAAATCGCAAATATCGGCGAACACAGCAGCCTTATATTGGCCCGATACACGTAAAAATCGCAAATATCGGCGAACCCAGCAGCCTTATATCAGCCGATACACGTAAAAATCGCAAATATCGGCGAACGCAGCAGCCTTATATTGGCCGATACACGTAAAAATCGCAAATATCGGCGAACCCAGCAGCCTTATATCAGCCAATACACGTAAAAATCGCAAATATCGGCGAACGCAGCAGCCTTATATCAGCCAATACACGTAAAAATCGCAAATATCGCCGAACCCAGCAGCCTTATATTGGCCGATACACGTAAAAATCGCAAATATCGGCGAACGCAGCAGCCTTATATCAGCCGATACACGTAAAAATCGCAAATATCGGCGAACACAGCAGCCTTATATCGGCCGATACACTTAAAAATCACAAATATCGGCGAACACAGCAGCCTTATATCAGCCGATACACGTAAAAATCACAAATATCTGCGAACGCAGCAGCCTTATATCAGCCGATACACGTAAAAATCACAAATATCTGCGAACGCAGCAGCCTTATATCAGCCGATACACGTAAAAATCACAAATATCTGCGAACGCAGCAGCCTTATATCAGCCGATACACGTAAAAATCACAAATATCGGCGAACGCAGCAGCCTTATATCAGCCGATACACGTAAAAATCACAAATATCGGTGAACCCAGCAGCTTTATATCGGCCGATACACGTAAAAATCACAAATATCGGCGAACCCAGCAGCCTTATATCAGCCGATACACGTAAAAATCGCAAATATCGGCAAACGCAGCAGCCTTATATCGGCCGATACGCGTAAAAATCACAAATATCGGCGAACCCAGCAGCCTTATATCAGCCGATACACGTAAAAATCACAAATATCGGTGAACGCAGCAGCCTTATATCGGCCGATACACGTAAAAATCGCAAATATCGGCGAACCCAGCAGCCTTATATCAGCCGATACACGTAAAAATCACAAATATCGCCGAACGCAGCAGCCTTATATCAGCCGATACACGTAAAAATCCACAAATATCGCCGAACGCAGCAGCCTTATATCGGCCGATACACATAAAAATGGCAAATATCGGCGAACGGAGCAGCCTTATATCGGCCGATACACGTAAAAATCGCAAATATCGGCGAACCCAGCAGCCTTATATCGGCCGATACACGTAAAAATCACAAATATCGGCCGATATATCGGTCTAACACTAGTACTAAGATTGTGTTTTCCCGCTCTAACTCTTCTCCCAGGCACAGCCTCATGCAGATGTCATGGCAGTACAACCCGAAGATGCGGCCCACCTTCCACGAGATCATCGAGATGATCAAGGAGGACCTGCATCCCACTTTCCAAGAGGTCTCCTTCTTCTACAGCGAGGAGAACAAATTGCCTGAGAGCGAGGAGTTCGATCTGGACTTCGAGAACATGGAGAGCATACCACTGGACCCCTCATCCTATTCCCAGCGCGAGGAGAGCCTCAGTAGAGACAATGGGCCCTCGGTGGGCCTTAGGGGCCATTATGAGGAGCACGTGCCCTACACACACATGAACGGGGGAAAGAAAAACGGCAGAATTCTGTCTTTACCCAGATCCAGTCCGTCCTAACATTTGCTTTTGGCTTTTCCTATCTCGTTTTTTTTTTTTTATATATAATAATAAAAGTTTTTAAATGCGTTATTTTTGCAGAGGCCCTTAAAGATACAGATCTCAGGTCTTTTTCGTTGTTGTCGTCTAGTATGGTTACTACGGAAACGGGACGTTTTTCCGCCATTCGCTTTCTGACACTTTTGCCAAGTTTTCCAAGACAGTTTGGGTTGGGCAAACTGTGAACATGTGACTAAATCAACCAGAGAAGCTGCTTCAGCTACATCACCTCAGAGTCCCTCGGATGCTTACTTCCTGTCTTTTTTTTATTTTTCAAAGTGGAAATCTTTTAAGATAGTGGCCTTTTATTAAGTGGCCTATAAAAAGAGAAGTGTCTATCAATGCTTGTGTTCATTTCTTTAGAACAATGACTTTACAGTGTGGAACTATGGGATGGCTTATATTCTTTTAGAACAAGAGGAAGGACTTTTATTTTGTCCTGGAGAGTTCCTGAATTCACATAGATGGTGTTCTGGTGAATGAGGTTTAATTTATTTGCTTTGTTTTATTTTTTTTTTCCTCTGAGCTTTTTACTCCTGTGTCCTTTTTACCGGCTGAAGGATATTTAACAGTTATGAATTGGACAAAAGAGTTACTCAGACTGACCAATAGCTGCTGCTCTCATATAAAGTGGGTATTTTATATATATATATATATATATATATATATATATATATATATATATATATATATATATATATATATATATATATATATATATATATATATATATATATATATATATATATATATATCAGTATTTACAATATTCACGACATCTGAACTTTTGTACATAATTCTAATGTCTTTTTTCTAATGTCTTCATCGGCTTTGCATATACAATTTTCTCTTTTTTTTTTTGCAACAGTGTCTCTTTTTATGAGCTGTTTTTTTATGTCTAACCAAAAACAATCGCGTTCATTGCCGTGCAGGTCGACTCACAGTGATATTCCAGAGGGGAGCATTTTTGGTTTAGCTTAAAATATCAAAATTATTATTACTGTTTCATTAAAAACACAGGTATTTTGCTTGCTCAACTCGAGAGAATAAACATTCATATTTCCTGTCATGAATCGAATTGCTGTAGGATATCCCGGAGTTTAATTTTGGGCTTGCGAGTGCTGTTTTGGGAATGTCTATAAGAGGTTGATTTTTTTTACCTGGTTTTTCAGCGGGATTTAGGATCTTATTGTGAAGGGTAAGCTTGTCTACCGAGGGATTCTGGGTAGATTTTCGACAGTGGAAATACTTAAATCGGATCAATAAAGCATTCCTGTAAGTTCTCAAGCTCCCCTGTTAAAGGAACACGCCACTATTTTTGCTCATTTCCCGACGACTCTAGAGTTGTTAGCATAGCTTAGCATAGATCATTGAATCTGATTAGACCGTTAGCATCTCTCTTGATATGATATTACGCAGCGGCTGAAAATAGTCCCAGCGCTCTCTCTGTTGTCCCGTTGGTTATGTTGACTGAAGTTAGCCTAGATGTGTAATATAATTGCGCCGCTGCACTCATGGGGCGGCTCACAGCTCTTGATTATTACGCGGGAATGAGAGTATAGTTCCTGCCATATCGGCCTAGAACATCACAACTTCTCATTTTCCGTCGGTCTTAGTACACGATGGAACGACAGAAGAGTCACGTTTTAAATAGGAGAAATATCAAAAAAGGTCATTTTTGAGAGAGATGCTAACGGTCTAATCCGATTCAATGATCTATGCTAAGCTATGCTAACAGTGCAGACCCGGAGATCGGACCAGAAAACGGTCAAACTCAGTCGGAAAACGAGCAAAAAAAGTGGCGTGTTCCTTTTAAAGTATCCAAAAGTGAGTGTAGTTCTCGCACGTTTACTCTAAGAAAGGGACGTCTTAGAAGACCAATGGGAAAGTAAGCTTTGCGGCTTTTCCCAATCAACCCCTTAAAGAAGAAGCTTTTTCGTATGCAGATGCTCAATTCCTCAACTTTGTGCCTTCTCCCATCGCCAGAGGCAAGAGAGATGGCATTTTTACTGGATCTTACTTGTCGTCATCAACACATGTATGTGCGTGTATATTTGTGTATGTATATTTATTTGTGGGCAGGAAAACGGCAGAACGGCTGAAATTAATTTCCTCACCATAATGCGCACGTTTATAATAAGAAAACAAAGTTCCCTTTCACGACCGTATTGGCTTTATTTTAGATGTACATAACAGAATCAAAGAAATCACTCGTACTCGATTGCTGTAGCAGACGTCTGTATGAATTTTTTTTTTCTCTAAATTACAAGATATGTTTGAGGCAGATGTTGATGTTTTTATTTATTTTATGATCCTCATAATTATGTAAATCCCTGCTAGCTTTTATTACAGTGCTCTAAGGCGGGTAAACCTAGTCTTTTAGGTGTTTTTTCTTCTACAGCTGGAGAGGTGGAGAACGGTGTGGGTTTACTAGCGCTAAAGTCTTTCTGTTGGTTATTTGGACACAGTCTACCTCAGTATGTTAGAAATGTATTAGAGCATCTCTCTTTAGTTGTTTGAATTTCGTTAAAGGATTTGTTCACTTTAAAATGAACATTTCCTGATTGTTTACTCAACCCTCATGTCCTTCTTTCTTCAGTTTTTTGAGGATCATTCCAGGATTTTTCTGCTCATAATGGACTTCAATGGGAACCAACGGCTGAAGGTCCAAATCACTGCAGTTTCAGAGGCTCTGACCAATCCCAGACGAGGAATAGAGTCTGATCTAGACAAACCATCGCCACATTTACAACACACAAACACACATTTATTAGCCTGGATGCCAGCTGAACTTAGCCCCGCCCACAACATTTTAACTCAGGCAGTTCGGTCTGGACTTGATCTGTAAAGGAGTAATTATGCGCGAACAGAAACCGTTCGGACCAATGAGATCGTCAGGGGGGCGGGCTTTAGACGATGATGGACAGATGATCAACAGTAACGTCATCAAAGCCACTTGAGTTGAATTTGTTCTAATCCTAAACGGAGAACTTGTTCGTATATGCGTTCACCTTTACTATCTCTCTCAGAAATGATGATGGTGTTGGTCAGTACTTTTTTTACAACACCGGAAAACATCGTTAACACTCATCTTTTTCTTCTAGCGTTACTTATTCCAGCGTGCGGGCACAGGGTTGCCAAGTTTTTACAACAAAACCCGCCCAATTGCTACTCAAAACTAGCCAAAAACAAGCCCAATAGCTTCCCGGGGGCGGTTCTCGAGAAAAAAAGGCATTTGGGGGGGAAAATGTGTTATTTTGGCAGGGCTTCCTGCTTAAATTCGCATTCCTGGGTCTGTATATCCCATAATTGGGGTCACTTCAACCCGCAGACTTGGCAACTCAGGTCAGTTGAGTTCTGTTGACATTTGACAACTAATGTTATGCGTCGCTCCGTTGCTCTGATTGGTCTATCCAATTGAGGTATTTCCTAGTTCGGTTGAAACACATCCCATAATCACAGCCCAATGGAGCAGATCAGACTCAAATTCTAACTAGAATTGAGTATGACAACGTCAGGCTACACATTTATACACTTTAACCTCTGAGACACACCATGGATTGAGCAATCACGTCTGAAAGGTCCATGACCAGTGTTGCCATAAAAGTAATCTGATTACTCCTTTAAAAAGTAACTTAGTTACTTTACAGATTACTTGATTTTAAAAGTAACTAAGTTAGATTACAAGTTACTTTATTAGTTACATTCAGCAGTAGCCGACAACACCCCTGCCGCCTCGACATAACCGTTTTTGCCAACACTCACTTTATTGGAAGTGCATTTTTAACAGTAACGTTCAAAAATGTATCTCCTGACATTTTAAGTTGAAATTAAAAAATATTGCCTGAAAAAAAAAAAAGTCTTTCTTGACTTCACTTGACATAAATACTCTCCCAAAAATATATATTTTTAACTAAGGAAAATGACTAAAATAGTAACTTGGATAAATTACTTTAATCTGATTACTGGTTTGGAAATAGTAACGCATTAGATTACTCGAAAGAAGTGTGTCTCAGAGCAGCTCAAGATGAGCATTAGAGGTTAAAAAGTTGTAAATGTGGCGATGGTTTGTCTAGATCAGACTCTATTCCTCGTCTGGGATTGGTCAGAGCCTCTGAAACTGCAGTGATTTGGACCTTCAGCCGTTGGTTCCCATTGAAGTCCATTATGAGCAGAAAAATCCTGGAGTGATCCTCAAAAAACTGAAGAAAGAAAGACGTAAACATCTTGGATGAGATGGGGGTGAGTAAACAATAATTTTGACGTGAACTCGTCCTTTAACAGGCTTGTTTCGAGACAGCGAACACCACATCCACAATCCCTAATTCGGCCACTAGGGGTTCTCTCGCGCGATTACGAACGTCACGTGATTTCCCTTTGGCGATCGTTTGATTTTGGAGAAAGCTTTGAACCCAAAGAGTCACTTTTAACGGGTTGCGTCTTTCTTTCGAGTCGTTTGAATTCGACCGAGCCAGTGAGATGAAAATAATTGCGTGAAAAGTTGAACCGCGGAGTATTACGAAGAATACTGTGAGGTGTGTGTGGGAGAAACAAGCTTTTATAGTGGCGGAGTTTTATATGGTCTATAACGTAAAGCACTTATTTGAGTAATACAAACGTTTTCTTAAAGCCACTCGTCGTTACGCCACGAAAACACTTTAGTCCGGTTTTTGTTTCTCTGCGATTTTTTTTTTTTTAAGCTGAACCTTCTCAAGTCGCGTCCTAAGAGTGGATGACTACTGAATCACAGTTTGTTACGCAAAGACGGCCATTTTGTTTTATTTTTATCGGCTATGTTTGTGAATCAGACGGCCATTTTGTTTTATTTTTATCGGCTATGTTTGTGAATCAGACGGCCATTTTGTTTTATTTTTATCGGCTACGTTTGTGAATCAGACGGCCATTTTGTTTTATTTTTATCGGCTACGTTTGTGAATCAGACGGCCATTTTGTTTTATTTTTATCGGCTACGTTTGTGAATCAGACGGCCATTTTGTTTTATCTTTATCGGCTACGTTTGTGAATCAGACGGCCATATTGTTTTATTTTTATTGGCTACGTTTGTGAATCCGATCTTTGCTCGCTAGATTTTTCTTTTTTTGGGAACGTTTCTGGAAATTCACAGGAAAATTGCCCTTGCGACATCTTACCGAACAAACTTTCCGATGCCGTAGTTCAGCGAAGTTTCGCGTTAAAAAAAAAAAAAATCGTTCACTGTTTCTTTTTTTTTGTTTGTTTGCTCCAAATGTGATTGTCTTTTTTTTATCATTGTGTTTTTCTACTGTGAAAATTTCTATCAATGCCATAGTTTATAGCGAACACGGACTTCACCTCTGTCTCTCCTTGCGTTCATTCTTGCGGACAATCCTATGTGCCATAGAAACTTTGTTTTCCTCAGGGAGAGATTGTGAGCGTTGGGTTTCGTTTATCGGAGGAGCGTCATCGTAATCGTACGAGAAAAACGAAGGATGGACAACTGCAAAAACGATGCCTAGCGCATTTCGTTGCCTCATTGTGTGTTGGGGAATAAATCGAGCGCCCCCTGGTGGATCCATAGTGCCTTGCACAAACCTAAGTATCCTCCACGCCAAACCTGGCCAACAAACTCCCCAGACCGGACTGCTTTTCACGCAACATCCTCGAAATACTCGAGCCTATTGTACAGGTTAGCACATCTGGCTCGACGCTTGGCTCGTTTTACTGTATATGTGAATGATATTCTTTTATTGTTAAGCTGAATTTGTCTTGTTTTGTGCGCTTGACAAACTGCCCGACGTCGTACGATAAATTCACCAAACAACAAAACTTCGGCAGCTCCCAGTGTAAAATTAAGAGAGTATAATTTTGATAAATTTTCACACATGAACCCAAATGCGGTTTTCTACGGCAAGCTAGAAGAGCGAAACAGGTCGAGCGCGAGGCATTGTATGTATTTTATTGTTTTTAAAAGGAAAAAGTATTACACGTAGAGATATTAATTTCTATTTTTTTAGTCCAAATAGGGAGGGCGAATTCAATAACTTTTTCGACTGTCAACTTTTACTATTCGTGTACATTACGGAATTAACATTATCAATGTATATAGCCTTCTTTTCCATGAGAGTGTGATGTCTTTCGTTCATGGCATTACACTGTGATTCAGAGGTTGTTTTTTCTTTTATTTCATGTACAACTACTTGTTTGCCATCCAACAAATGATCGCATATCCTTTGTCAGCATTTTGTATTTGTAAATTGTTGCCCTTTTCTTTGTACGAAATATGGAAAATTCGCGATTGGTAAAGGTGACCGTTGTTTTTCAATGTGAAAAACTGGAAAAGACCACTGCAGACTTTATTATAAGCTACAATCATGCCGAGATAAAGCTATGATTGACATCTGAAACAATTACACGTACAAAATCACGTCGAGTTTTGTTAATATTGAATGTCGTGTTTATTTCTAATGTAAATCTGACATGGTTTGTGGGTTGTGTATGACCACGGTCCGGCCTGTTTAAGCATCAGATGATGTGTGTTTTGTTTCGTTTATCCCTGCATTTCTGGTTTGCTTTGTCTTGTCTTCTGTGCACATAGACGATGTTATTTAATCATCAACACACACTTTCCCCTCAAAACTTTCCCTTCACTGCTTGAATTTGTGCCATTTGTGTCACTTAAACGAAACAACTCCTCCGTTTGACCAGGATCAAACTGTGCCATGATTAACTCGTGCGGATCGACAGTTTTTAGTTTTTCAAGGAGAGCCGAGCGGCGATGTGTACAGTAAATGTTGGAATGAAAATGAATCTTGCTGTGTGTAAATTATTCAACAATTAACTGTTTATATGAAATTTATGAATTAAAAATTATTGGGAAAAAAATGGCTCGCAGTTGTGTCTGTTCTCAAGAAGCTGCACTATGTACGATTTTTTTATTTTTATTTTGTTGAGTACTCAATATCCCAAATGTTTCCGACTATTTGTAAATGGTGAGATGCTATTTTACCCGAGGAACCGGGACGTGTGAGGGCGTGGCCTGTCGATGACATCATATCCGCGGTTTAATTCTGCAGAAACACTTTACTTTAAGTGTCATAGCAGCCGCTGAGAGAATCAAACTCATCAAACTCATACGCCTTTGTTTTGAACCGGCGACCTCTAGCGGACGGAAAACTTACATAGTGCAGCTTTAACTTGGGTTATGTTGAAATAGCATGCTAGTATACTTTTTTACGTGCAGTGTATACTTCATTTATCAGAAACTGTGATTGATTATACTTCCTTTTCCAGTTTTGGCAACGATCTGGATGAAATATCAGATATTTAATCTCCTTTTTTAGTACCAAAATAAGATTTAAAGCTGCACTATGTAAGTTTTCCGTCCGCTAGAGGTCGCCGGTAAGATGTGTGTATGTATGTAAGATTTTTTTATTTTTATTTTGTTGAGTACTCGATATCCCAAATGTTTCCGACTATTTGTAAATGGTGAGATGCTATTTTACCCGAGGAACCGGGACGTGTGAGGGCGTGGCCTGTTGATGACATCATATCCGCGGTTTTATTCTGCAGAAACGCTTTACTTTAAGTGTCAAACTTAAAGAGAGAATCAAACTCATACGCCTTTGTTTTGAACAGGCGACCTCTAGCGGACGGAAAACTTACATAGTGCAGCTTTAAATGGAGGAAGATGGGGAAAAAAAACAACCAAGATCAAAATTTCTCCTTTTATGTTCCACAGAAATCTTACAGATTTGGAACGACATGAGGGTGAGTCGATTATTTTAACCCTTTTGTGCATTTTTTTTTATTTCAATCAAATGAACGCAGTATATTTTAGTTTGATAATGTTTTTGTTTAAAGCTACACTGTAACTTTTTTTAGTTTATTCTTAGCTAAAAACACTTAGTTCTTTCAAAAATATATGTGCTCATTAATGTATATTTACTTCTTTCAAGTAATAAAGTATTGTCGTAAGTTTATAATATGCCATTGTAAACACATACGGGTGAGGGTTCGAATGCGGGTCGCCATGTTGATCCTCCATCTTGAAAGTACATTAGCCAAAGAGGGACATTCCCGTAAATTCAAGCTTGGCCTTTGGCGTTTTAACACTCGATGGCTCCGTGTCCAATGTGGACGAGGTCGAACTGGAAGCCATGTTAATATTGGACTAAATGGGCCACCGTAGGAGTTAAAACGAAATCTGAATTGAGAGGAACAGAAACTAATGTTCACTGGATGGTCATATACAAGTTCACCACTAGATGGGGGAAAATATCACACAGTAGCTTTAATATATTGTATTTTTAGGGGATTTTATGGTACACTCTAAAAAATGCTGGGTTAAAAACAACCCAAGTTGGGTTGAAAATGGGCTAACCCAGCAATTGGGTTGTTTTAAGCAAACATTTAACCCAATCACTGGGTTAAAACAACTCAGTTACTGGGTTAGTCCATTTTCAACCCAACTTGGGTTGTTTTTAACCCAGCATTTTTTATAGTGTACTAAATTGTATTTATGGTATAGTTATGATCCATTTATTACCTGTTAATAACTTTTTGAGCTGAGAATGAATTTTCTCACTTAAACTATTAATGTATTGTAATCTTAAATGTTTTTTGAGCACAGACTTAAAGGGATAGTTCACCCAAAAATGAAAATCATCCCATGATTTGCTCTCCCTCAGCTCATCTGAGGTGTGTGTGACATTCTTCTCTCAGACGAACACAATCAGAGTTATATTAATAATGCCCTGACTCTTACAAGCTTTATATTGATTGTTGCCTCGTTTTTGAAGACTATAAAAGTGCATCTATCCATCATAAAAGTGCATCTATCCATCATAAAAGTGCATCTGTCCATCATAAAAGTGCATCCATCCATCATAAAAGTGCATCTATCCATCATAAAAGTGCATCTATCCATCATAAAAGTGCATCTGTCCATCATAAAAGTGCATCTACCCATTATAAAAGTGCATCTGTCCATCATAAAAGTGCATCCATCCATCATAAAAGTGCATCTATCCATCATAAAAGTGCATCTGTCCATCATAAAAGTGCATCTATCCATCATAAAAGTGCATCTATCCATCATAAAAGTGCATCTGTCCATCATAAAAGTGCATCCATCCATCATAAAAGTGCATCTATCCATCATAAAAGTGCATCTATCCATCATAAAAGTGCATCTGTCCATCATAAAAGTGCATCCATCCATCATAAAAGTGCATCTATCCATCATAAAAGTGCATCTATCCATCATAAAAGTGCATCTGTCCATCATAAAAGTGCATCTACCCATCATAAAAGTGCATCTGTCCATCATAAAAGTGCATCCATCCATCATAAAAGTGCATCTATCCATCATAAAAGTGCATCTATCATTATAAAAGTGCATCTATCATCATAAAAGTGCATCTGTCCATCATAAAAGTGCATCTATTCATCATAAAAGTGCATCTATCCATCATAAAAGTGCATCCATCCATCATAAAAGTGCATCCATCCATCATAAAAGTGCATCTATCCATCATAAAAGTGCATCCATCTATCATAAAAGTGCATCTGTCCATCATAAAAGTGCATCCATCCATCATAAAAGTGCATCTGTCCATCATAAAAGTGCATCTATTCATCATAAAAGTGCATCTATTCATCATAAAAGTGCATCTATTCATCATAAAAGTGCACCTATCCATCATAAAAGTGAATCTATTCATCATAAAAGTGCATCTGTCCATCTTATAAGTGCATCTATCATCATAAAAGTGCATCTGTCCATCATAAAAGTGCATCTATCCATCATAAAAGTGCACCTATCCATCATAAAAGTGCATCTATTCATCATAAAAGTGCATCTATCCATCATAAAAGTGCATCTATTCATCATAAAAGTGCATCTATCCATCATAAAAGTGCATCTATCCATCATAAAAGTGCATCTATTCATCATAAAAGTGCATCTATCATCATAAAACTGCATCTGTCCATCTTATAAGTGTATCTGTCCATCATAAAAGTGCATCTATCCATCATAAAAGTGCATCTATTCATCATAAAAGTGCATCTATTCATCATAAAAGTGCATCTATCATCATAAAAGTGCATCTATTCATCTATTCATCATAAAAGTGCATCTATCCATCATAAAAGTGCATCTATCCATCATAAAAGTGCACCTATCCATCATAAAAGTGCATCTATTCATCATAAAAGTGCATCTATCCATCATAAAAGTGCATCTGTCCATCATAAAAGTGCATCTATCCATCATAAAAGTGCATCTATCCATCATAAAAGTGCACCTATCCATCATAAAAGTGCATCTGTCCATCATAAAAGTGCATCTGTCCATCATAAAAGTGCATCTGTCCATCATAAAAGTGCATCTATTCATCATAAAAGTGCACCTATCCATCATAAAAGTTCACCTATCCATCATAAAAGTGCATCTATTCATCATAAAAGTGCATCTATCCATCATAAAAGTGCATCTATCCATCATAAAAGTGCACCTATCCATCATAAAAGTGCACCTATCCATCATAAAAGTGCATCTATCCATCATAAAAGTGCACCTATCCATCATAAAAGTGCATCTATCCATCATAAAAGTGCATCTATTCATCATAAAAGTGCATCTATCCATCATAAAAGTGCACCTATCCATCATAAAAGTGCATCTGTCCATCATAAAAGTGCATCTATCCATCATAAAAGTGCACCTATCCATCATAAAAGTGCATCTGTCCATCATAAAAGTGCACCTATCCATCATAAAAGTGCATCTGTCCATCATAAAAGTGCACCTATCCATCATAAAAGTGCATCTGTCCATCATAAAAGTGCATCTATCCATCATAAAAGTGCACCTATCCATCATAAAAGTGCATCTGTCCATCATAAAAGTGCATCTATTCATCATAAAAGTGCATCTATCCATCATAAAAGTGCATCTATCCATCATAAAAGTGCATCTGTCCATCATAAAAGTGCATCTATCCATCATAAAAGTGCATCTATTCATCATAAAAGTGCATCTATCCATCATAAAAGTGCATCTATTCATCATAAAAGTGCATCTGTCCATCATAAAAGTGCATCTGTCCATCATAAAAGTGCATCTGTCCATCATAAAAGTGCATCTGTCCATCATAAAAGTGCATCTATTCATCATAAAAGTGCACCTATCCATCATAAAAGTGCACCTATCCATCATAAAAGTGCATCTATTCATCATAAAAGTGCATCTATCCATCATAAAAGTGCATCTATCCATCATAAAAGTGCACCTATCCATCATAAAAGTGCACCTATCCATCATAAAAGTGCATCTATCCATCATAAAAGTGCACCTATCCATCATAAAAGTGCATCTATCCATCATAAAAGTGCATCTATTCATCATAAAAGTGCATCTATCCATCATAAAAGTGCACCTATCATCATAAAAGTGCATCTGTCCATCATAAAAGTGCACCTATCCATCATAAAAGTGCATCTGTCCATCATAAAAGTGCACCTATCCATCATAAAAGTGCATCTGTCCATCATAAAAGTGCATCTATCCATCATAAAAGTGCACCTATCCATCATAAAAGTGCATCTGTCCATCATAAAAGTGCATCTATCCATCATAAAAGTGCACCTATCCATCATAAAAGTGCATCTGTCCATCATAAAAGTGCATCTATTCATCATAAAAGTGCATCTATCCATCATAAAAGTGCATCTATCCATCATAAAAGTGCATCTGTCCATCATAAAAGTGCATCTATCCATCATAAAAGTGCACCTATCCATCATAAAAGTGCATCTATTCATCATAAAAGTGCATCTATCCATCATAAAAGTGCATCTATTCATCATAAAAGTGCATCTATCCATCATAAAAGTGCATCTATTCATCATAAAAGTGCATCTATCATCATAAAAGTGCATCTATCCATCATAAAAGTGCATCTATCATCATAAAACTGCATCTGTCCATCATAAAAGTGCATCTATTCATCATAAAAGTGCATCTATCCATCATAAAAGTGCATCTATCCATCATAAAAGTGCATCTATCATCATAAAAGTGCATCTATCCATCATAAAAGTGCATCTATTCATCATAAAAGTGCATCTGTCCATCATAAAAGTGCATCTATCATCATAAAAGTGCATCTATTCATCATAAAAGTGCATCTATTCATCATAAAAGTGCATCTATCATCATAAAAGTGCATCTATCCACAATAAAAGTGCATCTATTCATCATAAAAGTGCATCTGTCCATCATAAAAGTGCATCTATCATCATAAAAGTGCATCTATTCATCATAAAAGTGCATCTATCATCATAAAAGTGCATCTATTCATCATAAAAGTGCATCTATTCATCATAAAAGTGCATCTGTCCATCATAAAAGTGCATCTATCATCATAAAAGTGCATCTATTCATCATAAAAGTGCATCTATTCATCATAAAAGTGCATCTGTCCATCATAAAAGTGCATCTATCATCATAAAAGTGCATCTATTCATCATAAAAGTGCATCTATCCATCATAAAAGTGCATCTATTCATCATAAAAGTGCATCTATTCATCATAAAAGTGCATCTGTCCATCATAAAAGTGCATCTATCCATCATAAAAGTGCATCTATCCATCATAAAAGTGCATCTATCCATCATAAAAGTGCGTCTATTCATCATAAAAGTGCATCTATCCATCATAAAAGTGCATCTATTCATCATAAAAGTGCATCTGTCCATCATAAAAGTGCATCTATCCATCATAAAAGTGCATCTATCCATCATAAAAGTGCATCTATTCATCATAAAAGTGCATCTGTCCATCATAAAAGTGCATCTATTCATCATAAAAGTGCATCTATTCATCATAAAAGTGCGTCTATTCTTCATAAAAGTGCATCTATTCATCATAAAAGTGCATCTGTCCATCATAAAAGTGCATCTATCATCATAAAAGTGCATCTGTCCATCATAAAAGTGCATCTATCATCATAAAAGTGCATCTGTCCATCATAAAAGTGCATCTATCATCATAAAAGTGCATCTGTCCATCATAAAAGTGCATCTATCATCATAAAAGTGCATCTATCCATCATAAAAGTGCATCTGTCCATCATAAAAGTGCATCTATCATCATAAAAGTGCATCTATCCATCATAAAAGGGCATCTATCCATCATAAAAGTGCATCTATCCATCATAAAAGTGCATCTATCCATCATAAAACTGCATCTATCCATCATAAAAGTGCATCTATCATCATAAAAGTGCATCTGTCCATCATAAAAGTGCATCTATCATCATAAAAGTGCATCTATCCATCATAAAAGGGCATCTATCCATCATAAAAGTGCATCTATCCATCATAAAACTGCATCTATCCATCATAAAAGTGCATCTATCCATCATAAAACTGCATCTATCCATCATAAAAGTGCATCCATCCATCATAAAAGTGCATCTATCCATCATAAAACTGCATCTATCCATCATAAAAGTGCATCTATCCATCATAAAACTGCATCTATCCATCATAAAAGTGCATCCATCCATCATAAAAGTGCATCTATCCATCATAAAACTGCATCTATCCATCATAAAAGGGCATCTATCCATCATAAAAGTGCATCTATCCATCATAAAACTGCATCTATCCATCATAAAAGTGCATCTATCCATCATAAAACTGCATCCATCCATCATAACACTGCATCCATCCATCATAAAAGTGCATCTATCCATCATAAAACTGCATCTATCCATCATAAAAGTGCATCTATCCATCATAAAACTGCATCTATCCATCATAAAAGTGCATCTGTCCATCATAAAAGTGCATCTATCCATCATAAAAGTGCATCTATTCATCATAAAAGTGCATCTATCCATCATAAAAGTGCATCTATCCATCATAAAAGTGCATCTGTCCATCATAAAAGTGTATCTATCCATCATAAAAGTGCATCTATCCATCATAAAAGTGCATCTATTCATCATAAAAGTGCGTCTATTCTTCATAAAAGTGCATCTATTCATCATAAAAGTGCATCTATTCATCATAAAAGTGCATCTGTCCATCATAAAAGTGCATCTATCCATCATAAAAGTGCATCTATCCATCATAAAAGTGCATCTATTCATCATAAAAGTGCATCTGTCCATCATAAAAGTGCATCTATTCATCATAAAAGTGCATCTATTCATCATAAAAGTGCATCTGTCCATCATAAAAGTGCATCTATCCATCATAAAAGTGCATCTATTCATCATAAAAGTGCATCTATTCATCATAAAAGTGCATCTGTCCATCATAAAAGTGCATCTATCCATCATAAAAGTGCATCTATCCATCATAAAAGTGCATCCATCCATCATAAAAGTGCATCTATTCATCATAAAAGTGCATCTATTCATCATAAAAGTGCATCTGTCCATCATAAAAGTGCATCTATCCATCATAAAAGTGCATCTGTCCATCATAAAAGTGCATCTATTCATCATAAAAGTGCATCTATTCATCATAAAAGTGCATCTGTCCATCATAAAAGTGCATCTATTCATCATAAAAGTGCATCTATTCATCATAAAAGTGCATCTATCCATCATAAAAGTGCATCTGTCCATCATAAAAGTGCGTCTATTCATCATAAAAGTGCATCTATCCATCATAAAAGTGCATCTGTCCATCATAAAAGTGCATCTATCCATCATAAAAGTGCATCTATCCATCATAAAACTGCATCTGTCCATCATAAAAGTGCATCTATCCATCATAAAAGTGCATCTATTCATCATAAAAGTGCGTCTATTCTTCATAAAAGTGCATCTATTCATCATAAAAGTGCATCTGTCCATCATAAAAGTGCATCTATTCATCATAAAAGTGCGTCTATTCTTCATAAAAGTGCATCTGTCCATCATAAAAGTGCATCTGTCCATCTTAAAAGTGCATCTGTCCATCATAAAAGTGCATCTATCATAAAAGTGCATCTGTCCATCATAAAAGTGCATCTATTCATCATAAAAGTGCGTCTATTCTTCATAAAAGTGCATCTGTCCATCATAAAAGTGCATCTGTCCATCTTAAAAGTGCATCTGTCCATCATAAAAGTGCATCTATCATAAAAGTGCATCTGTCCATCATAAAAGTGCATCTATCATCATAAAAGTGCATCTGTCCATCATAAAAGTGCATCTATCCATCATAAAAGTGCATCTATCCATCATAAAAGTGCATCTATCCATCATAAAAGGGCATCCATCCATCATAAAACTGCATCTATCCATCATAAAAGTGCATCCATCCATCATAAAAGTGCATCTATCCATCATAAAACTGCATCTATCCATCATAAAAGTGCATCCATCCATCATAAAAGTGCATCTATCCATCATAAAACTGCATCTATCCATCATAAAAGTGCATCCATCCATCATAAAAGTGCATCTATCCATCATAAAACTGCATCTATCCATCATAAAAGTGCATCCATCCATCATAAAAGTGCATCCATCCATCATAAAACTGCATCTATCCATCATAAAAGTGCATCTATCATCATAAAAGTGCATCTGTCCATCATAAAAGTGCATCTATCCATCATAAAAGGGCATCTATCCATCATAAAAGTGCATCTATCCATCATAAAACTGCATCTATCCATCATAAAAGTGCATCTATCCATCATAAAACTGCATCTATCCATCATAAAACTGCATCCATCCATCATAAAAGTGCATCCATCCATCATAAAAGTGCATCTATCCATCATAAAACTGCATCTATCCATCATAAAAGTGCATCCATCCATCATAAAAGTGCATCTATCCATCATAAAACTGCATCTATCCATCATAAAAGTGCATCCATCCATCATAAAAGTGCATCCATCCATCATAAAAGTGCATCCATCCATCATAAAACTGCATCTATCCATCATAAAAGTGCATCTGTCCATCATAAAAGTGCATCTATCATCATAAAAGTGCATCTATTCATCATAAAAGTGCGTCTATTCTTCATAAAAGTGCATCTATTCATCATAAAAGTGCATCTGTCCATCATAAAAGTGCATCTATCCATCATAAAAGTGCATCTATCCATCATAAAAGTGCGTCTATTCATCATAAAAGTGCATCTATCCATCATAAAAGTGCATCTGTCCATCATAAAAGTGCGTCTATTCATCATAAAAGTGCATCTATCCATCATAAAAGTGCATCTATTCATCATAAAAGTGCGTCTATTCTTCATAAAAGTGCATCTATTCATCATAAAAGTGTGTCTATTCTTCATAAAAGTGCATCTGTCCATCATGAAAGTGCATCTGTCCATCATAAAAGTGCATCTATCCATCATAAAAGTGCATCTATTCATCATAAAAGTGCGTCTATTCTTCATAAAACTGCATCTATCCATCATAAAAGTGCATCTATCATCATAAAAGTGCATCTATCCATCATAAAAGGGCATCTATCCATCATAAAAGTGCATCTATCCATCATAAAACTGCATCTATCCATCATAAAAGTGCATCTATCCATCATAAATCTGCATCTATCCATCATAAAAGTGCATCCATCCATCATAAAAGTGCATCTATCCATCATAAAACTGCATCTATCCATCATAAAAGTGCATCTATCCATCATAAAACTGCATCTATCCATCATAAAAGTGCATCCATCCATCATAAAAGTGCATCTATCCATCATAAAACTGCATCTATCCATCATAAAAGGGCATCTATCCATCATAAAAGTGCATCTATCCATCATAAAACTGCATCTATCCATCATAAAAGTGCATCTATCCATCATAAAACTGCATCCATCCATCATAAAACTGCATCCATCCATCATAAAAGTGCATCTATCCATCATAAAACTGCATCTATCCATCATAAAAGTGCATCTATCCATCATAAAACTGCATCTATCCATCATAAAAGTGCATCTGTCCATCATAAAAGTGCATCTATCCATCATAAAAGTGCATCTATTCATCATAAAAGTGCATCTATTCATCATAAAAGTGCATCTGTCCATCATAAAAGTGCATCTATCCATCATAAAAGTGCATCTATCCATCATAAAAGTGCGTCTATTCATCATAAAAGTGCATCTATCCATCATAAAAGTGCATCTGTCCATCATAAAAGTGCGTCTATTCATCATAAAAGTGCATCTATCCATCATAAAAGTGCATCTATTCATCATAAAAGTGCGTCTATTCTTCATAAAAGTGCATCTATTCATCATAAAAGTGTGTCTATTCTTCATAAAAGTGCATCTGTCCATCATAAAAGGGCATCTATCCATCATAAAAGTGCATCTATCCATCATAAAACTGCATCTATCCATCATAAAAGTGCATCTATCCATCATAAAACTGCATCTATCCATCATAAAAGTGCATCCATCCATCATAAAAGTGCATCTATCCATCATAAAACTGCATCTATCCATCATAAAAGTGCATCTATCCATCATAAAACTGCATCTATCCATCATAAAAGTGCATCCATCCATCATAAAAGTGCATCTATCCATCATAAAACTGCATCTATCCATCATAAAAGGGCATCTATCCATCATAAAAGTGCATCTATCCATCATAAAACTGCATCTATCCATCATAAAAGTGCATCTATCCATCATAAAACTGCATCCATCCATCATAAAACTGCATCCATCCATCATAAAAGTGCATCTATCCATCATAAAACTGCATCTATCCATCATAAAAGTGCATCTATCCATCATAAAACTGCATCTATCCATCATAAAAGTGCATCTGTCCATCATAAAAGTGCATCTATCCATCATAAAAGTGCATCTATTCATCATAAAAGTGCATCTATTCATCATAAAAGTGCATCTGTCCATCATAAAAGTGCATCTATCCATCATAAAACTGCATCTATCCATCATAAAAGTGCATCTATCCATCATAAAACTGCATCTATCCATCATAAAAGTGCATCCATCCATCATAAAAGTGCATCTATCCATCATAAAACTGCATCTATCCATCATAAAAGGGCATCTATCCATCATAAAAGTGCATCTATCCATCATAAAACTGCATCTATCCATCATAAAAGTGCATCTATCCATCATAAAACTGCATCCATCCATCATAAAACTGCATCCATCCATCATAAAAGTGCATCTATCCATCATAAAACTGCATCTATCCATCATAAAAGTGCATCTATCCATCATAAAACTGCATCTATCCATCATAAAAGTGCATCTGTCCATCATAAAAGTGCATCTATCCATCATAAAAGTGCATCTATTCATCATAAAAGTGCATCTATTCATCATAAAAGTGCATCTGTCCATCATAAAAGTGCATCTATCCATCATAAAAGTGCATCTATCCATCATAAAAGTGCGTCTATTCATCATAAAAGTGCATCTATCCATCATAAAAGTGCATCTGTCCATCATAAAAGTGCGTCTATTCATCATAAAAGTGCATCTATCCATCATAAAAGTGCATCTATTCATCATAAAAGTGCGTCTATTCTTCATAAAAGTGCATCTATTCATCATAAAAGTGTGTCTATTCTTCATAAAAGTGCATCTGTCCATCATAAAAGTGCATCTGTCCATCATAAAAGTGCATCTATCCATCATAAAAGTGCATCTATTCATCATAAAAGTGCGTCTATTCTTCATAAAAGTGCATCTATTCATCATAAAAGTGCATCTGTCCATCATAAAAGTGCATCTGTCCATCATAAAAGTGCATCTGTCCATCTTAAAAGTGCATCTGTCCATCATAAAAGTGCATCTGTCCATCATAAAAGTGCATCTATCATCATAAAAGTGCATCTGTCCATCATAAAAGTGCATCTATCATCATAAAAGTGCATCTGTCCATCATAAAAGTGCATCTATCCATCATAAAAGTGCATCTATCCATCATAAAAGTGCATCTATCCATCATAAAAGTGCATCTATCATCATAAAAGGGCATCTATCCATCATAAAACTGCATCTATCCATCATAAAAGTGCATCCATCCATCATAAAAGTGCATCTATCCATCATAAAACTGCATCTATCCATCATAAAAGTGCATCCATCCATCATAAAAGTGCATCTATCCATCATAAAACTGCATCTATCCATCATAAAAGTGCATCCATCCATCATAAAAGTGCATCCATCCATCATAAAAGTGCATCCATCCATCATAAAACTGCATCCATCCATCATAAAAGTGCATCCATCCATCATAAAAGTGCATCTATCCATCATAAAACTGCATCTATCCATCATAAAAGTGCATCTATCCATCATAAAAGTGCATCTATCCATCATAAAAGTGCATCTATCATCATAAAAGTGCATCTATCATCATAAAAGTGCATCTATCCATCATAAAAGTGCATCTATCCATCATAAAACTGCATCTATCCATCATAAAAGTGCATCTATCCATCATAAAAGTGCATCTATCCATCATAAAAGTGCATCTATCCATCATAAAAGTGCATCTATCCATCATAAAACTGCATCTATCCATCATAAAACTGCATCTATCCATCATAAAACTGCATCTATCCATCATAAAACTGCATCCATCCATCATGAAAGTGCATCTATCCATCATAAAACTGCATCTATCCATCATAAAACTGCATCTATCCATCATAAAACTGCATCTATCCATCATAAAACTGCATCCATCCATCATAAAACTGCATCTATCCATCATAAAACTGCATCTATCCATCATAAAAGTGCATCTATCCATCATAAAACTGCATCTATCCATCATAAAAGTGCATCCATCCATCATAAAAGTGCATCTATCCATCATAAAACTGCATCTATCCATCATAAAAGGGCATCTATCCATCATAAAAGTGCATCTATCCATCATAAAACTGCATCTATCCATCATAAAAGTGCATCTATCCATCATAAAACTGCATCCATCCATCATAAAACTGCATCCATCCATCATAAAAGTGCATCTATCCATCATAAAACTGCATCTATCCATCATAAAAGTGCATCTATCCATCATAAAACTGCATCTATCCATCATAAAAGTGCATCTGTCCATCATAAAAGTGCATCTATCCATCATAAAAGTGCATCTATTCATCATAAAAGTGCATCTATTCATCATAAAAGTGCATCTGTCCATCATAAAAGTGCATCTATCCATCATAAAAGTGCATCTATCCATCATAAAAGTGCGTCTATTCATCATAAAAGTGCATCTATCCATCATAAAAGTGCATCTGTCCATCATAAAAGTGCGTCTATTCATCATAAAAGTGCATCTATCCATCATAAAAGTGCATCTATTCATCATAAAAGTGCGTCTATTCTTCATAAAAGTGCATCTATTCATCATAAAAGTGTGTCTATTCTTCATAAAAGTGCATCTGTCCATCATAAAAGTGCATCTGTCCATCATAAAAGTGCATCTATCCATCATAAAAGTGCATCTATTCATCATAAAAGTGCGTCTATTCTTCATAAAAGTGCATCTATTCATCATAAAAGTGCATCTGTCCATCATAAAAGTGCATCTGTCCATCATAAAAGTGCATCTGTCCATCTTAAAAGTGCATCTGTCCATCATAAAAGTGCATCTGTCCATCATAAAAGTGCATCTATCATCATAAAAGTGCATCTGTCCATCATAAAAGTGCATCTATCATCATAAAAGTGCATCTGTCCATCATAAAAGTGCATCTATCCATCATAAAAGTGCATCTATCCATCATAAAAGTGCATCTATCCATCATAAAAGTGCATCTATCATCATAAAAGGGCATCTATCCATCATAAAACTGCATCTATCCATCATAAAAGTGCATCCATCCATCATAAAAGTGCATCTATCCATCATAAAACTGCATCTATCCATCATAAAAGTGCATCCATCCATCATAAAAGTGCATCTATCCATCATAAAACTGCATCTATCCATCATAAAAGTGCATCCATCCATCATAAAAGTGCATCCATCCATCATAAAAGTGCATCCATCCATCATAAAACTGCATCTATCCATCATAAAAGTGCATCCATCCATCATAAAAGTGCATCTATCCATCATAAAACTGCATCTATCCATCATAAAAGTGCATCTATCCATCATAAAAGTGCATCTATCCATCATAAAAGTGCATCTATCATCATAAAAGTGCATCTATCATCATAAAAGTGCATCTATCCATCATAAAAGTGCATCTATCCATCATAAAACTGCATCTATCCATCATAAAAGTGCATCTATCCATCATAAAAGTGCATCTATCCATCATAAAAGTGCATCTATCCATCATAAAAGTGCATCTATCCATCATAAAACTGCATCTATCCATCATAAAACTGCATCTATCCATCATAAAACTGCATCTATCCATCATAAAAGTGCATCTATCCATCATAAAACTGCATCCATCCATCATGAAAGTGCATCTATCCATCATAAAACTGCATCTATCCATCATAAAACTGCATCTATCCATCATAAAAGTGCATCTATCCATCATAAAACTGCATCTATCCATCATAAAACTGCATCTATCCATCATAAAACTGCATCTATCCATCATAAAACTGCATCTATCCATCATAAAATTGCAAAACAGAGATGAAAAATAAACTTAAGAACTCTAGAACATCTAAAGAATGCTGATATGCCAGCTAAATGCACGAAGTTTCGTCACCCGGTCATGTGTGTAAAGTGTTAAACCGTGTGTGTCACAGCGAAGCTCGCTCTGGGAACTCAGTAGTCAGCGAAGTGTGAGCAGCTGCGATAGTTTAAGCAAAACAAACTCTTCAAAAGAGCTTCGTTTTCACCACGGTAACCACCAGCATTCGACTTCAGCTTATCTTTTCCAAATCCTGCACAAGTGCACTCATCAGTGTGAGATATCACGTCATCACGTGCACACGCAAAAGACATCGCTTTTCCTACAGTTTGAATTTTAACGTCCCTCGTCAACATGTTTTGATCGTATCATGCCCAAATAGAAGGGCCCCGTATGTGTGTGTGTGTGTGTGTGTGTGTGTGGATGTAAAGGCCATGTGCCTGTGCTGGATGTTAGTCTGAAGAGGAAGTTGTAGCAGTGTTGTGTGTTTTAGGCTGTGGTTAACGCAGCACTCTGCTCTTTTCAGACCCTTCAGCTGGCAGAAAGGCCTGTGTTAGTCTCAGACTCCTCGCTTTGCTCGTTGTGGATGGTTGTTTATCTCATTTGGATTGGGTGAGTACATAAAAACGTTGAATTTCTGCTTCACTAACTTCTAACTTCTAATCTGAGCCTGGTAATTCTTTATCTTCTGCAGTTCCAGATAAGCCGAGATGCTATCATGCGAACCTTTAATGCGTTTAACCTCGAGTTTTGAATGGCGTTTGGCTATCTTGAGAACCACGCATTAACTCGACTTGATGGAATTCACTGCTGCTTTCGGCCATTATTGCTTCACCGGTTTCATTTAAGGAACTGTCTAAGCAGAAATGCTGTGGTGTGGGGCAGGATCTGTGTGGTGCAACGGCAATACAAAGTGTCTTTTTGTGTTGAAAACAAGCTTATTTTCCATCATGATGCTTCACAAATGGTGTTTTACACTTTCAGTCATGTAGATTTCATTTTTGTCCATTTTGCAAAAATGTACCATGGTGTTGTGTTTTTTTGGGGGGGATGTGTGTGTGTGTGTGTGTGTGTGTGTGGTAGTATCAGATGGCAATACCACAGTACTTTAAAATATATTTTGTAAAAAGATTTTGTATATGGTACTTCCAAATATAATGTATGAATATAGGATTTATGCAATATTGTGATATATACATTGGCCCCAAAAGTATTTGGACATTTGACACTTAAAGATCACCTATAATGCCCCTTTTTACAAGATGCAATAAGTCTCATGTGTCCCCAGAGTGTGTCTGTGAAATTTCAGATCAAAATTCCTAACAGATCATTTGATATACCATTTTGAAAATGCCACACGCTTTTTTGTGCGTGTCTCCTTTAAATGCAAATGAGCTGCTGCGGTGCGGGCTCTTCACAGCTCGTGAACACTAGCGAACTCAAATGAAAACTGAAATATGATACATGTGTTTGGCTTTGATTAATCATCTCTATCGCGGACACTGCCATTGCAGTTCTTCATCATTATGAAATATTATCATCTGCAAGCGTTGTAAAGCCTTCTCAACTTGAGCACACACACCCGACGCATGCGCACAGAGAGCTGGAGTAGCGTCCGTCCGTGAGTAGCTAAACTACACTAGTTCTCTCATGTGTTATTGCGATTAAACTGTCAAACGCACACAATGTTATGTCAGTAACACACAAAGTTCACATGAAAACAGTTGGTTATGTGCAGAAATCCTGTGTGTATATTAGATCTAAAGTGAAAGCAGTGTAATAGGCTATAGAGTACTGCTTTATCTGCTGTTAATATGAATCAAACAACAGAAGATAAACAGAAAATCACTCACTGCTCTCCACTGAATGAACTTTAGAACACATTTCTTACTTGAATGCTGCTGTTAAACACTCTGGCGGGGAGATAAACATGGCAGACTGTGTACAGCTCTCTGAGGGCGTGGTTTATGCTAATATGGCAGTGTCCATCAACACTCGTGGGCGGGGTCTATGCTAATACAGCAGTGTCCATCAACACTCGTGGGCGGGGTCTATGCTAATACAGCAGTGTCTGTCAACACTCGTGGGCGGGGTCTATGCTAATACCTCAGTGTCTGTCAACACTCATGGGCGGGGTCTATGCTAATACAGCAGTGTCCATCAACACTCGTGGGCGGGGTCTATGCTAATACAGCAGTGTCCGTCAACACTCATGGGCGGGGTCTATGCTAATACAGAAGTGTCTGTCAACACTCATGGGCGGGGTCTATGCTAATACAGCAGTGTCCGTCAACACTCATGGGCGGGGTCTGTGCTAATACAGAAGTGTCTGTCAACACTCATGGGCGGGGTCTATGCTAATACAGCAGTGTCCGTCAACACTCATGGGCGGGGTCTATGCTAATACAGCACTGTCTATCAACACTCGTGGGCGGGGTCTATGCTAATACCTCAGTGTCCATCAACTCTTGTGGGCGGGGTCTATGCTAATACAGCAGTGTCCGTCAACACTCGTGGGCGGGGTCTATGCTAATACAGCAGTGTCCGTCAACACTCGTGGGCGGGGTCTGTGCTAATACAGCAGTGTCCGTCAACACTCGTGGGCGGGGTCTATACTAATACCTCAGTGTCCATCAACTCTCGTGGGCGGGGTCTATGCTAATACAGCAGTGTCCGTCAACACTCATCGGCGGGGTCTATGCTAATACAGCAGTGTCTGTCAACACTCGTGGGCGGGGTCTATGCTAATACAGCAGTGTCTGTCAACACTCGTGGGCGGGGTCTATGCTAATACAGCAGTGTCTGTCAACACTCATGGGCGGGGTCTATGCTAATACAGCAGTGTCTGTCAACACTCATGGGCGGGGTCTATGCTAATGCAGCAGTGTCTGTCAACACTCATGGGCGGGGTCTATGCTAATGCAGCAGTGTCCGTCAACACTCATGGGCGGGGTCTATGCTAATACAGAAGTGTCTGTCAACACTCATGGGCGGGGTCTATGCTAATACAGCAGTGTCTGTCAACACTCATGGGCGGGGTCTATGCTAATACAGCAGTGTCTGTCAACACTCGTGGGCGGGGTCTATGCTAATACAGAAGTGTCTGTCAACACTCATGGGCGGGGTCTATGCTAATACAGCAGTGTCTGTCAACACTCATGGGCGGGGTCTATGCTAATACAGCAGTGTCTGTCAACACTCATGGGCGGGGTCTATGCTAATACAGCAGTGTCTGTCAACACTCATGGGCGGGGTCTATGCTAATACAGCAGTGTCTGTCAACACTCGTGGGCGGGGTCTATGCTAATACAGAAGTGTCCATCAACACTCGTGGGCGGGGTCTATGCTAATACAGAAGTGTCCATCAACACTCATGGGCGGGGTCTATGCTAATACAGAAGTGTCCGTCAACACTCATGGGCGGGGTCTATGCTAATACAGCAGTGTCTGTCAACACTCGTGGGCGGGGTCTATGCTAATACAGAAGTGTCCATCAACACTCATGGGCGGGGTCTATGCTAATACAGAAGTGTCCGTCAACACTCATGGGCGGGGTCTATGCTAATGCAGCAGTGTCTGTCAACACTCATGGGCGGGGTCTATGCTAATACAGCAGTGTCTGTCAACACTCATGGGCGGGGTCTATGCTAATGCAGCAGTGTCTGTCAACACTCATGGGCGGGGTCTATGCTAATACAGAAGTGTCCGTCAACACTCATGGGCGGGGTCTATGCTAATACAGAAGTGTCCGTCAACACTCATGGGCGGGGTCTATGCTAATACAGCAGTGTCTGTCAACACTCGTGGGCGGGGTCTATGCTAATACAGAAGTGTCTGACAACACTCATGGGCGGGGTCTATGCTAATACAGAAGTGTCTGTCAACACTCATGGGCGGGGTCTATGCTAATACAGAAGTGTCCGTCAACACTCATGGGCGGGGTCTATGCTAATACAGCAGTGTCTGTCAACACTCATGGGCGGGGTCTATGCTAATGCAGCAGTGTCTGTCAACACCAGAGGTGGGTAGAGTAGCCAAAATCTGTACTCAAGTAAAAGTACAAGTACTTACTGAAATATTGACTCAAGTAAAAGTAAAAGTAACAAGCGTAATATTTACTTGAGTAAGAGTAAAAAAGTATTCGATGAGAAAACTACTCAAGTAGTTAGTTACTAGTTACTTTGGATCTGATTGATAAGCGAAAACCCTGAATTTCAGGCTACTTGGAGAGCTTGGAGAGACTGTAACACTTTACAATAAGGTTGTATTAGTTAACATTAGTTAATGTATTAGTTAACATGAACTAACCATGAACAACACCTCTGTTCAGCATTAGTTAATCTTTGTCAACGTTAGATCATAAAAATCCAGCTATTCATGGTTTATTCATGTTAGTTCACAGTGCATTGACTAATGTTAACAATATTTTAATAATGCATTAGTAAATGTTTAAATTAACATAAAGATAAATAAGTGCTTTATAAGTGCAGTTCATTATTAGTTCATGTTAACTAATGTAAGCTAATGAACCTTATATATATAATATATATATATATATATGTGTGTGTGTGTGTGTGTGTGTGTGTGTGTGTGTGTGTGTGTGTGTGTGTGTGTGTGTGTGTGTGTGTGTGTGTGTGTGTGTGTGTGTGTGTGTGTGTGTGTGTGTGTGTGTGTGTGTGTGTGATTAATGGTTAAACAGTGTAAATTAATGGTGTGCTGGGCTAACTAGAGCTCTTCTTAAAACATACATTGTTCTTATATTTGTATAAGTATATAGGCTATTCTTTAGGTAGGAATAAAATACAATACCGTTTTTATTTGTATGTATTTTCTACACTTCAGACAGGTGTCTGTCCGGATTTGTGTATAAATGCAAGACGTCACGTTAGGCTATTCAATTTGTTTCGTTTTGTGAAGAAAAGGATATGTAAATGTGAAGATGTGAACGTTTGTTCGTGGACGTGTGTTGTTTGGAGGATTCAAACGATTCATTGCTTGCACAAGAGCGCATATGAGGAAAACACTCGGACAGTGTGTGAAATAGTATTATAATAAGGGAAAATTTCCCATAGTTACCAAATGACCGTTAATAGTGTTCAAATATAGGCATCATTGTGACACTTACCGCTACATGTTCTTTTCAGGGTGGAATTCTTGTATGCTGAGAGATGTCAGTTCGTTTTGGTGCACACAACATGCATCGCATTATGAAACTATTCTTTTTGACATCTTGGAGTGAAATCATAGACTGAACTTGAGGCCACGGGCGATCTGCCTCCCGTAGCTCACACACATCTTCCTCAGCTTCGGCCATCATCTTCCGACTAAACGCGCGCTAATTATAAGCGGGAGATGCGTAGCAACCTCTCGCGAAGCAGCCTCTCCAACGTTTCGCGAGACTTGCGAAAGTTATATTCACTTATTTTAATATATATAATATAATTATTACCATTTGACAGTAACGGAGGAACGCCACCGAATGTAACTAAGTAAAAGTACAGTTTTTTCACAAGAAATTTACTTGAGTAAGAGTAAAAGTACCCATCTTTAAATCTACTCTAAAAGTACAAGTTACCCAAAAAATTTACTCAAGTAAATGTAACGAAGTAAATGTAATTCGTTACTACCCACCTCTGGGCGGGGTCTATGCAAATACAGCAGTGTCTGTCAATACTCATGGGCGGGGTCTATGCAAATACAGCAGTGTCTTGAAATGAGACGTCCCTTTGCCAGGAATCTGCGAACGGCTTGTTCTGAGACACTGCTTATGATTTATGGAGATTAAAAAAAGGATGGGGTGGATTTTTGCTATTATGGTGTGGTTGTGTACACACACTGCCAACACACATTTATGTTCAAACACCATGTAAAAGTGAATTTTGCATAATAGGTGCCCTTTAAAATCGGTGAGTAAAACAAGACTTTTCAAAAGAAGAAAGGATATTGGGAAGGACTTGATTGGATGGTGAAAAGTATGGCAGGATATTAAAGGGGAGGGGCCTAAAAAGAAGTGGCCTTGATGATGTCAGCAGAAAAGGAAAGTCGTTTCAGGGCGGAATGAGTTGCTATGGTATTGCAAAACAATAAATATGAGTAAAGTGTGACTTTTAAGGGGCAATACCGTGAGCTGATACCGTTAATATTAGACTCAATTCCCTCCTGTTCAGATCCAGTGGTGCTTCCTTTCTCTCTTTCATCCCTCCCTCTCTCTCTCTCTCTCTGAGCCCCCGCTGCTGTGCCTCTTGACTTTAAATCATATGTTAGTTAATCCCCAGCGGTTCCCTCGCTCTGATCCGGCTGTGGGACTCTAGTGTTTGTACTATCTCGCTCACTCTGGGACAGACCCGCTCCATCCACATGGCTGATCCACCTCTCCACAACTCCTGGCCGTCATTCTCATGGATGAAACGATGGTCCTTCAAAAGAGGTAGAGAGGAGAACTGTGTCTTTCCGGATCTCTGGCATCTTTCTTTTTACACTTCTTCGTTTCTGACCCAAAGAAATGATAATAAATGTAATTTTGAACAGTGTATTGTTGGCTTTTTGAAGTGCACAAAATCCGCTCGAGTTGTGCAGCAACTCGAGGTTGTCTTTGCGCCCTTAAACTATAAATACTTGAGCTCTGTTTGTTTGTGGTTGAGTTTTTCTGATGTGATGGGACGTGTTTGTGGTCTGTCAGACCACCAGTGCTCAAAAGGACCGGTCACATTGCAAACGGGATGCTCATGACCTGACTCAGTGTTAGCGCATACAAAACCACACTTCTGACAATAGTGTGGGACTGTCATTACAGTCATTTCTGCTATAATTGGAAATCACTAAACTCCGAAACTTGTATATACAAGCAGTGTTGTGGGAAACGCATTACAAGTAACTTGAGTTACGTAATAATATTACTTTTTCCAAGTAACTAGTAAAATAACGCATTACTTTTCAAATTTACAACAAAATATCTGAGTAACTTTTTCACATTAATTTGATTGACAGCTCTCCTGCCGTCATGTTGAGTTAGTGCAGAGGTGTGTGTGTGTGTGTGTGTGTGTGTGTGCGTGTGTGTGCGTGTGTGTGCGCGTGTGTGTGTGTGTGTGTGTGTGTGTGTGTGTGTGTGTGTGTGTGTGTGTACATGATGGTTATTGTAGTTCTAGACTAAATGTGAGCATTTATTTATCTCACTTGCACAATAAAGATTCTGTCCTCCTCAAAATGAATAAAATCAGTCAAATGCAAAATCAGAATACTATGCAAACCTCCAATAATTAATGTTAAATAAAACAACTATTTTTATGCATAATCTACCTTTATATTTAATTGACCAATGTCTTGCTGCTGACCTTTGATGATGAAAATTACTAGATTTTTTGTTTTTATTGGTGTAACTTTTTTCTCCTGCATCTATTCCTCCATTATCCAGAGCTGCGCCCTCTAGTGTTCATGAGAGAATCTGCATCTTTACCTCAGCCTGGGGCGCATTATTTACATTTTGGTATGAAGAGGTCTTTACCGTTACACAAAAATATAACTTTGTTATAAACAAAAACAAAACAAGCCCAGCCCAGGTGAGAAAAAGTAACGCAAAAGTAACGTAACGCATTACTTTTCTTAAAAAGTAACTAAGTAACTCAATTAGTTACTTTTTAAGGGAGTAACGCAATA
Organism: Gobio gobio; assembly: GCF_949357685.1. NCBI lineage: Eukaryota > Metazoa > Chordata > Actinopteri > Cypriniformes > Gobionidae > Gobio > Gobio gobio. The sequence goes on from NC_137120.1 coordinate 40,968,235, forward strand.
TTGTAATGCATTACTTTTCAAAGTAACTTTCCCCAACACTGTATACAAGTACTAAACAACACAAAACTTTGAGCAATGAACATACAAGTGATGTTGATCTTTGAACACACGTTATTTCCCCTCGTTTCTCTACTATACTTTAACCTCTTAACTGTCACCGTCCCGCTGGCGTATCATATATTTGAGTAATTATCATAAATTGGGTATCATTCGAAAGCTTACGAACTCGAAATTCATCCTGTGAAAACGGTTTTGAAATCGGACGTTGCGTTACCATGGAAACGGTACTTTAAATTCTTCTAGCAGGCTCCTCCCCCTTGTGGACGGCGTCATGTTTCATATTACAACATTTATTTTAACGACTTTATAATGAAAATCTTTTCTAATCTTGACACATATCGTCGGAAAGGTCTGAGTCTCAAGGTTCCATATTTGGTGATCGTTTTGTGATGGAAGTGACATTTGGACGGAAATGTACAAGAAAATGTGTTAAAAAAAATCAATGGAATTTCAATGACACCCGGTGGCTGTTTTTGGTACAGCGCCCTAAACAAAATCTCATGGGAACTTCAATGTTTGTGATATCAACTTCAAATTTGGAACACAACTTGGTTTTTTTATATAAAATAAAAAATATTTAGTACAGTATTTTTCATTTACAGTAAATTTAAACTTCCATAACTTTTTTCATAATTTCATATTTTGAATTGTAATAATCTGCAGAGTGTCTGCTTTAAAACAAGACTAATACTATATTCCAAAGCATTTAATCTATTCATTCAAAGAACAATAACATAATGTATACGGAAACGGTATAACAAGAAAAAAAGGTAACAATTTACAATAAATAAAAAAAATTGCCTGGGTGAAAAAATTCAGAGCAAAAACAGAAAATAAATCCATAGATAAACATCAAATAAATGCATTAGTAAGTTCTTAAAGAGTTCTTATTCAAAGAGTCTCCGATACTGTCAATATATAAACACATTTCAGTCAATAACATTTGGTAAATTTACACGTATGAAAGTGAAATTTGGTTAATAATATTAGTTATTCTTGTTCAGAATAGCCAGTAAAGAGTACATTTTCCCACAAGAGTGAAAGAGTAGTATTAATGCTGTACATTTATGCTATATAATAAATAATATTACAATATATTAAAATAATATTCGTTTTTTGCGAGCAGAAATATATATATTAGTAGCTGACGTAGCCAAATTAAGTCAACAAAAAAAAATAGCAGTAATTGTGACTGCTTTGGTTGATAACTTTTTCATACTTTCATATTTTGAATTGCTTTCGCTTCAGCAATAATCTGCAGAGTATCTGCTTTAAAACACATATTCCGAAGCATTCTTGCACTACAGCCCTTTAAGTTTGGATAGTGTGTATTCATGTGTATTCTCAGTTAAAGAGAAAACAGCAAAAATAGCACAATTGCTCCACAACATTGAGCTTCTCTATCTATATGACAGCAGTTCTGCTTTTCATCTGTTAATGAAGCTTCAAATATTGTGTGCATTTTCAGAGAAGGCAATTTTACGGAGCTCTGCATGGCTTTACAGATTTGGGGTTGCCCCCGTAATCCTCTTGGAAAAGCTCAAGACTCGCGTAACATAATTCTGCAAATTGCTATTGGCAAACGTTTAGCTTCCTCCGGGGATCCGGCTACTCGAGAGCATGGCACGGTTGAGCCCGTTTCATTTTATTTACACCAAAACTGCATCTTAGAGTGTGTAAAAGACGTACAGTAACCCTTGTAAAAGCTGGAAGGCCTCTTTAAGTATTAATGTTGGAGCATATTGTAAGAAGGGGGCAGCCATAAAAGGATATTTGAACATGACAAGCATCATGGTGCTCTTATAGTTTACATATCACATGTCTGATTCAGAAACAAACCACCTCACCGCACTCAGACTCTGTCGTTCTTCTAGGGCCGAGGTGATTTACGGCAGAAACGAACTGTAGGCTTCATTCATCCATCGTTTCAGGAGAACGTTTCTGGTTTTGGACTTTGGTGTCTGGGTTTTGTCGTAGGCCATATCATTGTCGTTATCAAATCAACAGGGACTCGGATGTTTGAGTTCTGATGGGCCTTAACCCTCTGGGGTTCTTCATTTATGGGTCACACTCAGGGTCAAAAATGACCCGGAGGGCGGGATTAAGATAAAAAAAGATTTGAGTAAAATCAATTAAATATATTTTTGTTCAATAATATTTTTTCTTTTCTTTTTTGGTGTTTTGAGATAATTTTATGATTATTAAGTAATATTTATGCAATAATTATGACCCATTTTTTCCCATTGAATATAATACAAAATGTATATATATATATATATATATATAATTTTTTTATTAAAGCTGTATTTCATTTTAGAGTCAAGTCTAGGCCTCATGAAAGCAATTTTTTAAATGAGATCGGACACATTGAGCATTTTTATCACGCAATAGCACATTTTTACCACTATAGTGGATCTTGCGTTTTATAAAAAATTAAAAAAATCGCAGCTTCATCGGAATGGTCTGAAACTTGGTGACTTTATTGGTACTTGGTATATGAACACACACAAAAGACATGATTTGAAAAGTCTAAGTGGTCGTAAAAAAAAAGTCACATTCAGGACCTTCGGGTCAAAAATGACCCCCATAGGAAATGAATGGGAAATTGTTTTTTTTTGTGCATACAATCTACAAATCAGCCAGGATGCAGAAAAAAAGACTCAACAGTGAAGATCTCTAAAACATCAAGAGTGCAAAACAGACAAAAAAACTCACACTCACACACACACACTTATACACTCAAAAACACACGGACACACAAATTAACGCGTGCCATTCCAAAAGCTAATTGTGTTTTTGTGTGTGTGTGTGTGTGTGTGTGTGTGTGTGTGTGTGTGAGAGTTTTTTTTGTCTTTTTTTCTGAATCCTGGCTGATTTGTAGATTGTATGCACAAAACATTTTTGACCCGAAGGTCCTGAGTGTGACTATTTTTTTAACGACCACTTAGACTTTTCAAATCCTGTCCCCAATTTTTTTGGGTGTTCATATACCAAGTACCAATAAAGTCACCAAGTTTTGGACCATTCCGATGAAGCTACGATTTTTAACATTAAAAAGAAAAAACAATTTGGGTCAGAAATGACCGAAGACCCTCAGAGGGTTAATTTAGCTTCAAGGTAAGCTCTTAAAGGAACACGCCACTACTTAAAGGAACACTTTTGCTCAATAAACAGTTGAGTTTGAGCGTTTTCTCATCCATTCAGCCGATCTCCAGGTCTGCACTGTTAGCATAGCTTAGCATAGATCATTGAATCGGATTAGACCGTTAGCATCTCGCTCAAAAATGACCAAAGAGTGTTGATATTTCTCCTGTTTAAAACTCGACTCTTCTGTTGTTCCATCGTGTGCTAAGACCGACGGAAAATGAGAAGTTGTGATGTTCTAGGTCGATATGGCAGGAACTATACTCTCATTCCTGCGTAATAATCAAGAGCTGTGAGCCGCCCCATGAGTGCAGCGGCGCAATGATATTACACAGCGGCTGAAAATAGTCCCAGCACTCCTTGTGCAAGAAAGTTGTCACGTTGGTTTTGTTGACGGAAGTTAGCCTATTTTCAGGCGCTGTCAAGTTTTAAATATCGAAAGTCTTTGGTCATTTTTGAGCGAGATGCTAACGGTCTAATCCGATTCAATGATCTATGCTAAGCTATGCTAACAGTGTAGACCCGGAGATCGGCTGAATGGATGAGAAAACGCTCTAACTCTAGGGGAGTCGGAGAATGAGCCTATTTTCACAAATAGTGGCTTTAAGTGATGAGTGAAAATTTTGCAAATCTCAAATGATGGCGATCCCAAATCTTTGCAAAAGATGGTGACCGTTGCGTCTATATTCGCAAATACAGGTTCTTTAGAGTTCTACAGAAGGTAATATGGCAATTTTGGAGTTCATATATTCTTATATCATATATTACAGAAACATCTTAATGTTAGAATCCTATCTTATCTGTTTGGTAACCATGGCAATTTCAGTTCGGACTGCATTTAGGACAAAAGCTATTACAGAATGACATTTCTTAAGGGCATAATCTTATCTTAACTATGGAAACGGGTATTACAGAAGCATCCGAACTCAAGAAAAAATCCTAAAAGCTGTCTTAACTTTAGGACAACCCCACTGGTGTCCTCACGTCAAACCTTTATGAAATCCAACGGTAAAAATCACAGTACAAAAGCCTTTGTCCAGAGAGCGTTACATTTATTGATTATACAAGACAAATAGCAGCGACTTTTGATGGTGAAGAGACTTTTGGACGACCCAGAGGATGTGCTGTGCTTCGACAAAATGCTTGTAAATAATCACAGACGATTTAGCTTTGCGATTAGTTGACGAATTACGGCCAACATTAACGGCGTCTCGGAGCATTACCGGTCGTTCTTCACTGGCATAAAGTTGGTTTGACGCTGGACGTTCGATATTCGCCAATTTAAAAACCGTCTCTAAAGTTACACGCAACATTGGTACCTACACATTTTTAACTTCAATAGCATTTGAACGAAATATGTCAAACTTGTGCATCATAGCTGACACCTAGATGAAGACTTTACAGTTGGTTTTGATGCTGTAAGTCATTCTGTTCAAATGCTATTGAAGTTAGAAATGTGTAGCAATGTCGTATGTAACTTTAGAGACGGTCCCTATATTTGCGAATATCCAATTTTATGCCAGTTCGCCGGTTAAGGATATTCAAACCCAAGCCGGCGCATAGTCGTCATCGGAAAGGGAACGCCATTCAAGACCGGAAGTTACTTTTCAGATTTTGATTAAAGATTACCACGGCAAACAATTTTTTTTATGTGTATTAACTTGCACGGATTAATTGTTCACCCTAAGACCTGTAATGTGGGCTAACAAAGTAAATAAGACCGATTTTGATTTCATGAGGACTTTAAGATTTCCTAACTATAGATAAGATACGTTTTGTAAGATAGGATTAGAATCCTAAATCAAGTTAAGATTTGCTTCTGTAATATGAAATTGTGAAAAATCCTAAATCAACTTATAATATCTTAAAGGGTTAGTTCACACAAAACTGTAAATTGTGTCATTAATGACTGAGCCTCATGTGGTTGGACACCCGTCAGACCTCCGTTCATCTTCAGACACAAATGAAGATATTTTAGTGTAAATCTGATGCTCTGAAAGGCCTCCATTGGCTCAACTTTACACTCTCAAGACCCTTAAAAGACACTAAAGACTAAAGTTACAAAGTCCATCTCACTACAGTGGTTCTACAATAACTTTATGAATCGGCGAGAATAGTTTCTGTGCGCAAAAAACCCTAAATAACGACTTGTATAGTGATGACGATTTCAAAACACGCCCTCATGAAGCTTCGAAGCGTTATGAATCAGTGAGTCGAATCATGATTCTGATCGCGTGTCAAAGCGCCAAAATGCTGAAATTTGGCGATCCAAACTGCTGAATCGACTCACTGATTCATAACGCTCCGAACCGCTGAATCGACTCACTGATTCATAACACTCCAAACCGCTGAATCGACTCACTGATTCATAACGCTCCAAACCCCTGAATCGACTCACTGATTCATAACGCTCCAAACCGCTGAATCGACTCACTGATTCATAACGCTTTGAACCGCTGAATCGACTCACTGATTCATAACGCTTTGAACCGCTGAATCGACTCACTGATTCATAACGCTTCGAAGCTTCATGAGGCCGTGTTTTTAAATCATCATCACTATATAAGTCGTTATTTAGGGTTTTTTTGCGCACAAAAACTATTCTCGCCGATTCATAAAGTTATTGTAGAGCCGCTGTAGTGAGATGGACTTTGTAACGACGTTACACCTTTAACGTAAACGCCTTTAGTACCTTTTAAGGGTCTTGAGAGTGTAAAGTTGAGCCAATGGAGGCCTTTCAGAGCATCAGATTTACACTAAAATATCTTCATTTGTGTCTGAAGATGAACGGAGGTCTGACGGGTGTCCAACCACATGAGGGTAACTTAATATCTAAGATAGAAAGTTTCTGTAATACGAAATTGGTTTCGAGTAAAGAGAAAGTCATGCATTTCTTGCTTGTTTGGAAGCATAAAGACTTCAGATGCAAAAGCCTCTAAGTCTGTCTGATGTCCTTCTTTAAAATGAGCATTTTTGTCAGCCGTATCTTCCCTCAGTTTCTCCTGAAGCCGATACGGAAGTGAGTTAAACTGCAGTTCATGGACTGGCCACTAGAGACAGACTGCAGAAGGAGCAGAATCTCATTGAGCTCATGTTAAAATGGCCGACTTTACAGCAGAAGAACACATGTTTACAGTCTGGGACAAACTGTGCTTTTGGTCTGTACGGCTAATGTTGCCCTTCATGACGACTGTGAGGGGGGAATTTATTTATAACTCATTCATTTACATTATATAAAGCCTTAAAGTTCTGCATAATAAAGGGCGTGGCCACTTTGAGTGACAGGTGGATTGCCGTTTGTCTGCTGTCTGTTAGTCGTCACCTCAGCTCCGCCCACGTCCCGCCTCTTTGCCCATTTTCTGTTATCCGAGAGTGACTCGACAAGATGGCGACGGCCGACTGTACGCTTCAAAACTGCTCTTCAGGGGGTGTATTACAGAAACTTTCTATCTTAGGTCTTAACTTAAGATATGATAAGTTGATTTAGGATTTTTCACAATTTCGTATTACAGAAGCAAATCTTAACTTGATTTAGTATTCTAATCCTATCTTACAAAACGTATCTTATCTGTGTGATTTTTACCGTTGGATTTCATAAAGGTTTGAAGTGAGGACACCAGTGGGGTTGTCCTAAAGTTAAGACAGCTTTTAGGATTTTTTGTTGAGTTCGGATGCTTCTATAATACCCGTTTCCACAGTTAAGATAAGATTATGCCCTTAAGAAATGTCATTCTGTAATAGCTTTTGTCCTAAATGCAGTCCGAACTGAAATTGCCATGGTTACCAAACAGATAAGATAGGATATTTCTGTAATTCGCCCCCTGAATCCTACAGGGGACATTACAGACACTACGCCCATATTTGTTTACAGTCTATGGTTTGTACCTAAGTACAGGGCTGAGGCTGGGATTTAGCAGGTTTTTGATGAATTATGTGCAGAGACTCAGTTTTGACCCAGGTGGCTTTGCATTGGATGGCTTCTCCGCAGGCTGTCATCTATTATATACCTGCCATCAAACACAACACAGAGTTTTGCCTCTGTAAACTAGTGCTTCCATTTCACATCAGATTAAGATCTTCTGTTTACAGGGACATACTTCCAGCGTCCACCAACTCCAGCTGTGTGTTGATTTAATACTAGAGTTAATGGAAGCCACTGATAAGTTCTGACAGAAGCGGCTTGAAGGGTTTTATTTGGCTCTCCAGAACCATATCCCTATTATTGATCTGTCACAATCCTCACAAATAAACACAAGAGATAGGATGCCATTAGATATCCAGAATGACGGCAACTATATGTTTGATAAGGCAGCTCATCAAAAGCCACACGAGAGAGCAAGAGCTCTCACAAGCCGCGTTTCTATTACCCTTCAAATTGCGCAAATTGAAATTGCGAATTGAAAATACGCCCAATGGAAACGCGTCGATTTCGGAAAAAACTCCCATATATCGCATAAAAGTTTTTACGCTCACTTGAGGTGGTTTTTCAGGCAATTCGAAAAAGGAAATTTTCGCAAAACTGCAATGGAAACAGTTACAGGTCATCTGGTCACGCATTGCTCTCACACAGGGCCTACATATCATTTTTTTCCACTCAAGTATGTCTAATAACCATATCTTATGTCGTTAAAACGACATATATTTTCTCCTAATAAGGAAAGTGGCGTAACTTTATAATGACGGACCCCGGTGCAGCCACAAATATCATAACTATCTATAGGCCTACTGTAATTATGACATATATTCAAGAAATGTATTAAAACAGAAAGACGCTATAGTTTCAGCCTTGCTCAAAGACTGAGGAAACAGGCCAGTTACTCACGTCAATCCATTCCAGACCATCTCGGTTTGCTTCTTATTTATTAAATATACAGCCAAATAGTTGATTAAACATTGATCAAAATTAAAATACAAAACAAATTTAATTTTAAAGAAAGACTTTCTATAAAACACAATTCAATTGTGCTCAAAATCCACGTCTCCAGACATATCCGCATCTGATTATGTGCTTTACTCTACTGCTCACTTTTCATAATCAACATATGAAATTAAAAGATTATAATATTTAGACATAGCCTAACTATATGAAACTAAATAGGCTACGTTTTCTTTAACCCTCTGTCCGACGAAGTCGTCGGCGCCTTTTCGATTTTTTCCTTATTCCATTTCCAGCGGAAACTCACAGTACTCCGTCATTTTTAGCCATACAGAGATCAGTGCAAGACATAATTATAAACTATAAACTCTCTACTTTTATTTGTGTAAACTCACGATATCAGCAAAGGCTGTGGATTATTTTGCACTCCACTCCAAACGCTGTCTTCATTTCAAAAATATATTTTGTTTATTAAACGAAAAGTTTTTCATTTCAAAAGCATTTCTAAATTCAGTTTATATTTCCAACAAACGAAATTCCAAGCCAAAATAACAAAGTGGTAAAAAAACCTTTGAGTTAAAACCATGCAAATTCAAACTTTTCGCTCGTCTCTGGCAATGCGTCACAATAACCTGGCGTATGTAAAAGTCGATCATTCTTTACAGATGATGGTGTGTTTGGACAAAAGACGAGTTCTTTATTAAACTCATAAAAAACAATAGAATATAAAATGCCACAATTTATCATAACACCTCATAAGTGCCGCTCAAGTATTGCCATCAGTGCTTGGATAATACACACACACACACACACACACACACACACACACACACACACACACACATGTCCCCTTCCATTAATAATAATGGCGCGCGGTGGCTGGGATATACATAAACATAAAAACATACGTAGCATGATTTTTGGAATGATTTATCACGAGAGGAAAAAAATTGTTTTAGCCGCATAACATCAGTTAATGGAAACGCTGTCATTTCGCAATATTTTTTTATCGACTTTTAGAAAATATCACAAAAGTTTTGCGCAAATCTGTAATGGAAACGCGGCTACAGTTTGCCAAATTCATGGTGGAACGCTTTGTGTTTCAGCTTCAGATTGCAAACCATGCACACAGATTCATGTCCCGGTCTCAGCTCCCAGCTCCTCCTCTTCCTTGTCCCCGGCTTCCATCCCAGAAGACGTATTCTTCAGCAGTTCTCCTGAGGAAAAGGTAAGAACCTAAACACAACCAACCCTTAAACTAGGGGGAATGATTGGTCGATAAGCCCCTAACCCGGTCCTTAACCACACCATTAACCCTCAAACTGATTGGTTTCCAGGATGTTGACCCAGGAACATATCAGCAAAATCAGGCATAAATAGTCTATGTGAATTAGAGATCAACAGATATGGGTTTTTCTATAACCGATGCCGATGTTTAGAGGCTGTTTACAGAGTTTTCCCCTTCATTTGCATGCTAAAATGTCCCACTAATAATAACTTTCCAAACTTAACATCATCATTTATTGAACACTGACTTGAATCATCTCTCGAATCTTCGTTTTGTGCACTGCACTGTGTTTTTTTTCCCAAAGTTAACCAAACAAATCAATAAACTGACCAAGTATTAATGATAAACATGGCGTTTGTTAACCCTTAATCTGACCCCACTGGACTTTTCCTTCATTTTTAAAAAGTGTTCCCTTCATCTCAGGGCCATGAGACTCTGTGACTTTTCCTACATAATCTATCTAAACATGCACACAAAATCTGGCCTTGATTTGGTTCTAAAAGTGTGTCTAAAAGTTTACCATTTAAGGTCCCCGGGGTCAGATTGACCCCCACATTGAAAATGAATGGAAAATGAAAAAAACTATATATTTTTCACTTTGTTTGTCACAAAAATAAAACAAAAACCAATATAAGTCTGAAAATGTCTACATTTAAATCAAAGTCTGGTCCTAGAGCATAAACACAAAGTGGAGCGAACTTTCTTTCTCATACACACACACGCACATGCGCACACAAACACACACACACAGAGCGCATTTGTATAGAAATTGGCAAATAAAATCAACAAAACTGGCATAAATCTGAAAAATTGCCATATATAAATGAAGGACTAATACTAGAGCACAAATGCAACATGGAACAAGCATGTTCACACACACACACACACACACACACACACACACACACACACACACACACACACACACACACACACACACACACACACACACACACACACACACACACACACACACACACACACACACACACACACACACACACACACACACACACACACACACACACACACACACACACACACACACACACACACACACACACAGGTGTCTGGGGCATTTTTTTTTATTTTGGTAATGAATGGAAAAATGTAAAGAAATATATATATTTTTTGTTTGTCAATTTTTTTTAAATAAATCCAGTATAAATCTGAAAATGTCTACATTTAAATCAAGGTCTGGTCCTAGAGCATAAACACAAAGTGGAACGAACTTTCTATCTATTTCACTGTCTCTCACACACACACACGTACACACACACACACACACACACACACACACACACACACACACACACACACACACACACACACACAAACACACACATGAGTGTGACTACAACAGAGAGCATTTTTATTGAAATTGGCAAATACAATCAACAATTCAACAACAATCAACTAATACTAGAGCACAGATGCAACATGCATGTTCACACACACATACACACACACACACACACACACACACACACACACAATCAATGAAGTCCCTATGGACCTCTGCTGAATATATGTGGTCATTGCACTTTCTTTCTTTATCTATAATTCCTAAAGTTTTTCCACAAACCTACAGATGGCGGTATTCTATCCCTAACACATAGAGCAATGTCCAAAAACTATTTAGATTTAATTAAGATCATCATTTAAGTGATTTTGTCATAAAAAAAATAATTTTGAATGAGCCAATGTATGGCCTAGTTAAGTAATTGTGCAGTAAACAGGTAAAAAAACCGACCAAATACCCCCAAAAACACAGCATAAATGTAAAGTTGAGAAGTTAATTAAAAAAATGGTATATAAATGTATATTTCCTTATGCAATCGCTCTGTAAGGATCACAAACGTAAACCCTACTCTTAGGGTTAAAACAGTAGAGTAATATCTTGAGTCATTGATCAATGCCTTGATTCCTCCATGGGGATTTTCCTTGTAGCAAGTGTTATGAGACTGGATTGTGTCTTCTAGTTGACTGTGTGCATCTTTCATCAAGTTCAGCCGACTGCTTCCACTTTCAATCCATGAATGACATTAGAGACTCACTTTAGCCTTCACATTATTACTCATGTTGCTGTAAGAAAGTCAGCTGTCTGTGGTGTTCCTGTTTTCAGAGGAACTTCTTGGTTGAGAGTGACGAGTGCAGCAGCGAAGAGGACCTTTTAGACTTCAGCTCTTCTCTGAGAGATTCGGAGTATTTCAGAGACCTGCAACTCGGATCCGCTGACCTACCAGACGCGCAACTTCCCGTCTTAAAGGGTTAGTTCACCCAAAAATGTAAATTGTGTCATTAATGACTGAGCCTCATGTGGTTGGACACCCGTCAGACCTCCGTTCATCTTCAGACACAAATGAAGATATTTTAGTGTAAATCTGATGCTCTGAAAGGCCTCCATTGGCTCAACTTTACACTCTCAAGACCCTTAAAAGACACTAAAGACTAAAGTTACAAAGTCCATCTCACTACAGCGGCTCTACAATAACTTTATGAAGACGAGAATAGTTTCTGTGCGCAAAAAACCCTAAATAACGACTTATATAGTGATGACGATTTCAAAACACGCCTCATGAAGCTTTGAAGCGTTATGAATCAGTGAGTCGAATGATGATTCGGATCGCGTGTCAAACCGTCAAACTGCTGAAATTTGGCGATTCAAGCCGCTGAATCGACTCACTGATTCATAATGCTCTGAAACGCTGAATGGACTCACTGATTCATAACGCTCTGAACCGCTGAATCGACTCACTGATTCATAACGCTCTGAACCGCTGAATCGACTCACTGATTCATAATGCTCTAAACCACTGAATCGACTCACTGATTCATAACGCTCTGAACCGCTGAATCGACTCACTGATTCATAATGCTCTGAACCGCTGAATCGACTCACTGATTCATAACGCTCTGAACCGCTGAATCAACTCACTGATTCATAACGCTTCAAAGCTTCATGAGGCCGTGTTTTGAAATCGTCATCACTATATAAGTCGTTATTTAGGGGTTTTTTGCGCACAAAAACTATTCTCGCCGATTCATAAAGTTATTTTAGAACCACTGTAGTGAGATGGACTTTGTATCGACGTCTTTAGTGTCTTTTAAGGGTCTTGAGAGTGTAAAGTTGAGCCAATGGAGGCCTTTCAGAGCATCAGATTTACACTAAAATATCTTCATTTGTGTTCCGAAGATGAACGGAGGTCTGACGGGTGTCGAACCACATGAGGGTAAGTAATTAATGACAGAATTTTCATTTTTGGGTGAACTAACCCTTTAACCGCTCCTGTTTCTGACAAAGGCTCTCTGGTGTCCACGTCAGAGAGTGGATCTCATCGGGATTCCCATCCACTTGTCCAAATAGACCAAACCGTAAATTTTGAAGCCATGGATCGCTTGGTTGCCATCAGATCTTTAGAGTTCCCGGATTATCCGGAATCTGAGCAGGATGACGACTCGGACATGGATAACGTTCCTACACTGGTCAGATCTATGTCCACTTCACGTAGACACAGCTGGGATTTGCCAGTGTCGCCAATTGACCTGGGAAGAAGGTAAGACACCTTTATTTCTGAGAAGTTTGCCAATTGACACTGTTGTGTGTATGTAAACACTGTATGGTTGTGTGTGTAGATTCAGTCTGGACACCACTGGCATTGACAGTGATGGGGAACGAGATGACCAGTGTTTGGACAAAAGTTCCCATTTACCATCGTCCTCCTTGAGCTCAGTGGAAGAATCGACCGGTGCTGTGGAAACAACAGTAACTGACCCTACTGATATCTGTGTCTTATGCTGCGCTCACACCAAGCGTCAAATTCGAGTCTAGTTGGACGCTTGAACATTTTGAATCCATTCGCGCGTATAAATCGAGCGTTTGGAGCTAAATAGACGCGTCTGGATGACCGCCTTTTGACAACCACGCCTCTTTTTGTTAAATGTCAGTTTATGTGTGATCAATAATAGCCATTATAAAAGTATAAGAAGCTGTACAATAAATAAAGCTAACAATTCAGTCAAACAAAGTCGGCGCTAGTACGACGGTAAAGTTAAATATCCTAAAATATTAAGTTATGAAACTTCTCTTTGCCCTCAGTCAAAACGAACAAATGATGATCATGAGGGCAAAGATGGGCCGTTAGATCAGCTCAAGATGAATTATATCTGATGTTTAACCACCACAGAGACATCAGAGCCAGCGGCAGAAGGACTGGCTGAGGAAAGGCTGCTCTCACCGGGGTTAATGAGCGCCGCTGATCCACTGGAGCTCACACACACACACACACCAGATCACATGTTCAGAGAGGAACTCTCTTTATCAGTCCCTCCAGAAAAACGCGATTATGCGATCGCGTGATTTAACGCATAATCAGCCAAAGTCCGCATATTCATGCGGGGGCCGCATTTTTTCAAATACGCCGCACTTTCGCCGCATAAATTGCCTATTTCCGCGTGCAAAATATGCGGGGCTATCATGATTTCATAATCCCCGCATTTTCGTTGCAAAAAAAGTCATATATATTAGCAGAAAGTTGAAAATTTTTCGTTTACTTCACACAAGAGCCGCCATTTCCGCCTATTGCCATGGGAACGTTTTGAAGTGACGTGATTACCCGACGCGAACGTCATCGAAAAGCTTCAAACCCCCGTGGAGAAACCATAGATACCGGTGAAACCATGATGAAGCACAAACTAAATAACAAATGCGAATTAAGCCAACAAAAATAACAGCAAAAGAGCAAAGCAGTTTCCCTGTGTGCTGACTGATTTCAAAACACAGCATCATGAAGCTTTGAAGCGTTATGAATCAATGAGTTGATTCAGCGGTTTGAAGCGTTATGAATCAATGAGTCGATTCAGCGGTTTGAAGCGTTATGAATCAATGAGTTGATTCAGCGGTTTGAAGCGTTATGAATCAATGAGTCGATTCAGCGGTTTGAAGCGTTATGAATCAATGAGTCGATTCAGCGGGTTGGAGCGTTATGAATCAATGAGTCGATTCAGCGGGTTGGATCGCCAAAGTCACGTATTTCAGCAGTTTGACACGCGATCCGAATCATGAATCGACTCGATGATTCATAGCATCATGATGCTGTGTTTTGAAATCAGTCATCACTATATAAGTCGTTATTTAGTTTTTTTTTGCACACAATAACTATTATCGTCGCTTCATAAAGTTATTGTAGAACCACTGTAGTGAGATGGACTTTGTAACGATGTCTTTAGTAGGCTACCTTTTATGGGTCTTGAGAGTGTACATTGTGCCAATGGAGGCCTTTCTGAGCCATCGGAATTCAACTAAAATATCATCAATATATATTAATTTGTGTCCAACAACATAAAGGGAAGTCATTAATGACAGAATTTTCATTTTTAGGTGAACTAACCCTTTAAGAGATTGCACTTTGTGCATTGGAAGCACTCAAATGTCTGTTTTGTATAGCGACATCTGTAAAACAGGAAGTTATTTATTAATTTTTTAGAAGTTGTAGCATATTCCTTTTGTAAAGCTACAGAACTTGATTGACTAAATGTTTTGTAAATTTGAGCCATTATTAAGGTCTTCAATAAAACAAGATGAGAACTTAAATATTCCAGCACTTTCTGTGATGTAGTGCTTTTTTTCTCTTTCTCATCAAACCGCAGTTTTTGCAAGTTCCCGCAATTTTATCGCATAAAATTGCATAAATATCCCGCATTTTTCATCGCATTTTTTAAGAAAACGTGCCGCATAATCAAGGATTTTTGCCCGCAACAATCACAAAAAAAAGCCGCATTTTTCTGGAAGGACTGCTTTATAAATAAACCACAGATTTGAGCTTTAAACAACTACATTCTCACCTGGAAAAGTCTTAAAACTACATTTTGTGACACAGTAACAGTAGTGTTTTTAAATTACGCAGAGTTTCTCATTCACTATTGACTTGCCATTATGCCGCGTTCCAGGCAACCCATATTGGGGAAGCTATTCGGAAACAGTAGTTTGACAAGCTATTTATAAATTAAAGTAGTTTTACTACAGTCAAGCTACCCTTCTGAAAAAGTAGTTAGATACACTACAAGTTACTACCAAAATGTAGCTAGCTACATCAAAACTACTTTTAACAATTAAATAGCATATTTACAAATAACTGAATAATCGTTAATGAAGAATGTTTTAAGTTAAATGTTTGGGGTTTAAAACAACACAATGCAATACAATTATGATAAGAGTAAAGTTTTATTTAGTAAACTGTCCAAATATACAATACATAGTCTATTTCTCAAACTGACTGTCAAAGTACAAAATCGCTACAAATGTCATGTCACGTCAATGCAAGAACAAAATATAAGCAACTTGGATACGCAGAAGTAGACAAAAATGCAGGTAAATATATATATTTTAGCAGGATAATCAATTTAAAAAGGCTATTATTCACCTGTATGTGCTTGAAGTCTTCGACGCAGACAGCGTTTTAATCTTTTGTTTGTATAAATCTAGTGTAGCCTTTACTAGTCGATTCGTGTGAAGTTATCAACCCACTCCTGTATGTCCTTTACATAATCATCAGTCGATCTCTTCTCTGTGAGCCGTAAAGCCGCAAGATGCGCGATGAAACAATAGATGGCGGTAACGCGTGGTTTTAGTTTATGATCAAATAAGAAGAAAACACTGATGCTTTAATGCATTGCAGGCTCGTCAAAACACAAAACCGAATGTAGCTTTTGGTCGCGCTACACCGCTACTTGCTGGAAAAAGTAGTTAGCTACTGGAAACCCTACAGATGCGGTGTTACATTTCCAAATATACAAGTAACGTAAAATAAAAGGTATAACAGCCTCTCTTGCCTTATGCACCGTTTTTTCTCTCTTCCGTTTCCCTCAAATAAGAAAGGAGTAAGAACCTTTGGCGACAGAAATGATTGTAAATGAGCATTAGCACCGTACGGTCCGCCATGCTTTGTTTACATCTAGCTACCACAATTCCTTGCGCTCAGGCAGTTTGGCGTGACTTTGCCTGGAGCGCTACAAAGTCGTGAGTCGGGGTTTGAAGTCGTAACTTACAGGCTCAAAAACCTGCCTGGAACGCAGCAATAGTTTATCACCATTGCACCACAGGACCTTCAGACACACGTCAACTCGTCTTTACATTGACTTAACATGGAAATCCCTCATTCCAGACGCTCAATTAGCCTCTTTCACGCGAACTATACGTCCATCGCCCCACACTAAACGCGGCTATCGCGCCGCAGGACCTCCAGACGCTCAATTAGCCTCTTTCACGCGAACTGGACGTCCATCACGCCGCAGGACCTCCAGACGCTCAATTAGCATCTTTCACGCGAACTATACGTCCATCACGCCACACTAAACGCGGCTATCGCGCCGCAGGACCTCCAGACGCTCAATTAGCCTCTTTCACGCGAACTGGACGTCCATCGCCCCACACTAAACACGGCTATCGCGCCACACGACCTCCAGACGCTCAATTAGCCTCTTTCATGCGAACTGGACGTCCATCGCCCCACACTAAACACGGCTATCGCGCCGCAGGACCTCCAGACGCTCAATTAGCCTCTTTTACACGAACTGGACGTCCATCTCGCCACACTAAACACGGCTATCGCGCCGCAGGACCTCCAGACGCTCAATTAGCCTCTTTCACGCGAACTGGACGTCCATCGCCCCATACTAAACACGGCTATCGCGCCACACGACCTCCAGACGCTCAATTAGCCTCTTTCATGCGAACTGGACGTCCATCGCCCCACACTAAACACGGCTATCGCGCCGCAGGACCTCCAGACGCTCAATTAGCCTCTTTTACACGAACTGGACGTCCATCTCGCCACACTAAACACGGCTATCGCGCCGCTGGACCTCCAGACACTCAATTAGCCTCTTTCACGCGAAATGGACGTCCATCGCCCCACACTAAACGTGGCTATCGCGCCGCAGGACCTCCAGACGCTCAATTAGTCTCTTTCACGCGAACTGGACGTCCATCACGCCACACTAAACACGGCTATCGCGCCGCAGGACCTCCAGACGCTCAATTAGCCTCTTTCACGCGAACTGGACGTCCATCGCCCCACACTAAACATGGCTATCGCGGCGCTGGACCTCCAGACATGCGTCAACGTATCTTTACATTGACTCAACATGGAAATCACTCGCTCCAGACGCTCAATTAGCCTCTTTCACGCAAACTGGACGTCCATCGGCCCACACTAAACACGGCTATCGCGCCGCAGGACCTCCAGGCGCTAAATTAGCCTCTTTCACGCGAACTGGACGTCCATCGGCCCACACTAAACACGGCTATCGCGCCGCTGGACCTCCAGACGCTCAATTAGCCTCTTTCACGCAAACTGGACGTCCATCGGCCCACACTAAACGCGGCTATCGCGCCGCAGGACCTCGAGACGCTCAATTAGCCTCTTTCACGCGAACTGGACGTCCATCACGCCACACTAAACACGGCTATCGCGCCGCTGGACCTCCAGACGCTCAATTAGCCTCTTTCACACGAACTGGACGTCCATCACGCCACACTAAACGCGACTATCGCGCCGTAGGACCTCCAGACGCTCAATTAGCCTCTTTCACGCGAACTGGACGTCCATCGCCCCACACTAAACATGGCTATCGCGGCGCTGGACCTCCAGACATGCGTCAACGTATCTTTACATTGACTCAACATGGAAATCACTCGCTCCAGACGCTCAATTAGCCTCTTTCACGCAAACTGGACGTCCATCGGCCCACACTAAACACGGCTATCGCGCCGCAGGACCTCCAGACGCTCAATTAACCTCTTTCACACTAACTATACGTCCATCACGCCACACTAAACGTGGCTATCGCGCTGCAGGACCTCCAGACGCTCAATTAGCCTCTTTCACGCGAACTGGACGTCAATCGCCCCACACTAAACGCGGCTATTACGCCGCAGGACCTCCAGACGCTCAATTAGCCTCTTTCACACGAACTGGACATCCATCGCCCCACACTAAAAACGGCTATCGCGCCGCAGGACCTCCAGATGCTCAATTAGCCTCTTTCACGCGAACTATACGTCCATCGCCCCAAACTAAACGCGGCTATTACGCCGCAGGACCTCCAGACGCTCAATTAGCCTCTTTCACACGAACTATACGTCCATCGCCCAACACTAAACATGGCTATCGCGCCGCAGGACCTCCAGACGCTCAATTAGCCTCTTTCACACGAACTATACGTCCATCGCCCCACACTAAACACGGCTATCGCGCCGCAGGACCTCCAGACGCTCAATTAGCCTCTTTCACACTAACTATACGTCCATCGCCCCACACTAAACACGGCTATCGCGCCGCAGGACCTCCAGACGCTTAATTAGCCTCTTTCACGCGAACTGGACGTCCATCACGCCACACTAAACGCGGCTATCGCGCAGCAGGACCTCCAGACGCTCAATTAGCCTCTTTCACGCGAACTGGACGTCCATCACGCCACACTAAACACGGCTATCGCGCCGCAGGACCTCCAGACGCTCAATTAGCCTCTTTCACGCGAACTGGACGTCCATCGGCCCACACTAAACACAGCTATTGCGCCGCAGGACCTCCAGATGCTCAATTAGCCTCTTTCACGCGGACTGGACGTCCATCGCCCCACACTAAACACGGCTATCGCGCCACAGGACTTCCAGACGCTCAATTAGCCTCTTTCACGCGAACTGGACGTCCATCGCCCCACACTAAAAACAGCTATCGTGCCGCAGGACCTCCAGATGCTCAATTAGCCTCTTTCACGCGAACTATACGTCCATCGCCCCAAACTAAACACGGCTATCGCACCGCAGGACCTCCAGACGCTCAATTAGCCTCTATCACACTAACTATACGTCCATCACGCCACACTAAACGCGGCTATCGCGCTGCAGGACCTCCAGACGCTCAATTAGCCTCTTTCACGCGAACTGGACGTCAATCGCCCCACACTAAACGCGGCTATTACGCCGCAGGACCTCCAGACGCTCAATTAGCCTCTTTCACACGAACTGGACGTCCATCACGCCACACTAAACACGGCTATTGCGCCGCAGGACCTCCAGACGCTCAATTAGCCTCTTTCACACGAACTATACGTCCATCACGCCACACTAAACACGACTATCGCGCCGCAGGACCTCCAGACGCTCAATTAGCCTCTTTCACACAAACTATACGTCCATCGCCCAACACTAAACATGGCTATCGCGCCGCAGGACCTCCAGACGCTCAATTAGCCTCTTTCACACGAACTATACGTCCATCGCCCCACACTAAACACGGCTATCGCGCCGCAGGACCTCCAGACGCTCAATTAGCCTCTTTCACACGAACTATACGTCCATCAGGCCACACTAAACACGACTATCGTGCCGCAGGACCTCCAGACGCTCAATTAGCCTCTTTCACACTATCTATACGTCCATCGCCCAACACTAAACATGGCTATCGCGCCGCAGGACCTCCAGACGCTCAATTAGCCTCTTTCACACGAACTATACGTCCATCACGCCACACTAAACACGACTATCGTGCCGCAGGACCTCCAGACGCTCAATTAGCCTCTTTCACACGAACTATACGTCCATCACGCCACACTAAACACGACTATCGTGCCGCAGGACCTCCAGACGCTCAATTAGCCTCTTTCACACTAACTATACGTCCATCGCCCAACACTAAACATGGCTATCGCGCCGCAGGACCTCCAGACGCTCAATTAGCCTCTTTCACACGAACTATACGTCCATCACGCCACACTAAACACGACTATCGCGCCGCAGGACCTCCAGACGCTCAATTAGCCTCTTTCACACGAACTATACGTCCATCACGCCACACTAAACACGACTATCGCGCCGCAGGACCTCCAGACGCTCAATTAGCCTCTTTCACACGAACTATACGTCCATCGCCCCACACTAAACGCGGCTATCGCGCCGCAGGACCTCCAGACGCTCAATTAGCCTCTTTCACACGAACTATACGTCCATCGCCCCACACTAAACACGGCTATCGCGCCGCAGGACCTCCAGACGCTCAATTAGCCTCTTTCACACGAACTATACGTCCATCGCCCCACACTAAACACGGCTATCGCGCCGCAGGACCTCCAGACGCGCGTCAACGCGTCTTTACATTGACTTAACATGGAAATCACTCGCTCCAGACGCTCAATTCGCTTCGGTGTGAACCGAGCAAGACATTCACATAACTCTATAAACCTAGGGCTACCATTCTTCAGAGTTTAACATCGATCCTAATCAAGCGCACCTGAACTTGCCAATCAAAGTGTTCAAGGAGTGTTGGAGAAGGGTAGGAGCTGAATTCTGCAGGAAGGTAGTCCTCCAGGAGGTGCCATAACTCTTCTTGATAATGTTTTCCCACGGTGTGTTTTTGACCAGCAGCCGCCCTCGCCAGTGAGGACACTGTATTCCAGATCTGAAATTCTCGCGACGGATGAAAAAGTACAAGCTGACCGAGTCTCCCGCATACTGGAGACTTCTAAGCAGGCTGCCAGAGAGGCCAGAGGTCAGTGAAATGATTCTCCAAATAGGCAGATGAGTCCAGTCTGACAGGATCAGGTTCTCATGGAGCAGTCAGATAAATCCTATGCTAATTCTGCCAGGAGGTATTCTAGGATCAAAACACAATGATTTCACATCTTCCACAAAGACCTTCTTTGTCCGGTAGCTCTACAGATAAACCATGTTATGGTCCTTTCAACAACCGAGATGCTGAAACACTGATAATGTATTTTGAGCCTCCAGGGAACCATATAGGAACTCAAGAACCCTATACAGCCGTATTTTGTTGTAGCTTAGAAAACTGAACCTGCAAAGAACCATTAAAGAACCTTTATTGTTCAGTGTACATGTAGTCCTGACTTTGTTTTGCTTTGGTATTCCAGAAGAGCAGGAGTCTGAAGAGGGGCTGCAGTCGGGGGAGGGACGAAGTCATGTGTAAGTTTCCACATTTATGTTTTACTTAAGAGCACCATAGTTGCTGCCAAAAGATTATTTTGTGGTTAGGACTTGCTTTTTCCACCAGCATGAACCGGTGCTAGTTCAGAGCCGGTTCCGAGTTGGTTCGACTGACGAGCCTTCTAAGAACCGGTTTGCCTTTTCACGGGCTTGAGAGCCGCCCAAGGATACCCTTTTCCCACCAAGGCAGTGCTGAGTCTCAAACCGGTTCCCAAAGCACCAGCTCTGAACCAGGAGAAGTGGTTCTTAAAGGATTAGTTCACTTTTAAATAAACTTTTGCTGATAGTTTACTCACCCCCATGTCATCCAAGATGTCCATGTCTTTCTTTCTGCAGTCGAAAAGAAATTAAGTTTTTTGATGAAAACATTCCAGGATTTTTCTCCACATAATGGACTTCAATGGGCTCCAAACGGTTCAAGGTCCAAATAACAGTTTCAGTGCAGCTTTAAACGACACCAGATGATGAATAAGGGTCTGATCTAGACAAACCATCAGCTTCTGAGAGAAACCCAGCAGTATTTATGCTATTATTTTACCTCTTATCAGACGAACGTGATCATCTCTGAGCTCCGCCATAACTTCCGCTAAGTGAGGTCAAAATACGAGTGTGGTCATAGATATATCGATCGTAGAAGCCTCATTCTACTGATCCGTGCTGGAGCTAATGAGGCATCTACGATTGATATATCTATGACCAGGCTCATATTTTGACCTCACTTAGCGGAAGTTATGGCGGAGCTCAGAGATGATCACGTTCGTCTGATAAGAGTTGTACGTTATAAGAGTTGGTTCGACTGACGAGTCTTCTAAGAACCGGTTTGTCTTTCCACGGGCTAGAGAGCCGCCACAGAGCTAGTCTTTCGTCACTGTATACTTCTCATCTCTCTCAGCGGGAAACACACACACACACACACACGGCTTGTTCGAGATGCACCGACGCTGCGCAGACCGATCAGTGAATGACATCAAAGTACCACAAAGTGCCGCAAGAGCGATTGAAAAGCATTAAGGTCCTTTCACACTGGACGCGATTTTGACGCGCGAATTCGCGCGATGGTTTTATTTTTTGATCAGCTGTTTGTGTAATGAGAGCTTCCATACCGAACGCGAATGTGCTGCGGCGAAAAAACAACGTTTATTTTTTCGTTTCTATGACGTTTTTTTTAAACTCTCGCAGCGACAGAAAAGGCTTAAAGCTGCACTGTGTGATATTTTCCCCCATCTAGTGGTGAACTTGTATATGACCATCCAGTGAATATTAGTTTCTCTCAATTCCGATTTCGTTTGAACTTCTACGGTGGCCGATTTAGTCCAATATTAACATGGCTTCCAGTTCGCCCTCGTCCACATTGGACACGGAGCCATCGAGTGTTAAAACGCCAAAGGCGAAGCTTGAATTTACGGGAATGTCCCTCTTTGGCTAATGTACTTTCAAGATGGAGGAGCAACATGGCGACCCGCATTCGAACCCTCACCCGTATGTGTTTACAATGGCATATTATAAACTTACGAGAATACTTTATTACTTGAAAGAAGTAAATATACATTAATGAGCACATATATTTTTGAAAGAACTAAGTGTTTTTAGCTAAGAAAAAACTAAAAAAGTTACACAGTGTAGCTTTAAACCAATCACATACAAGGAAACAAAGTCACAAAATTTCCAGTTGATGTCATTAGCTATTCAATCAACATTAACCTTTGCCAGGCATCGCATTTCTCATGAGATTACAGATGCAGTTGTAGTTACAGACTTCACCTTCTCATCAAATCTTCTGTCCAATCAAATGCTCTCTATAATCTGAAGCCTCGCCCCCTGCATTATAAATAGACGCTGAAATCGGTCAGCTGTTCACACATTTACTATTTTCTACATGGTGAGCGCACTATACATGCGATAGGAAATTATTCAGACGGTGTAAATATGCTTTCAGTTAAGGTGAATGAAGTCTGGGTTCATGTTAGTTTCACGCGAAGCGCACACACATAGTCTAGCCCAGAGCCGTTAGAGATCATTTCGTTTTTTCGTTGACGAATAATTTTCATCATAATTTTCGTCAACAACCTTTTTTCACTGACGAAAACGAGACGATAACTAAATAAAAACTAGTGTTGGATGACAAAAACTATGAGGAAAATCATTTTCGTCAACAAATAAAAACGAGAGGAGAATCCAGCGCTCCAGAGCGGCTCAATCAATCAATAACACACATTTATGACACACAATTGATTATGAACTAATGCTGATGAATAATGACAATGTTTACTTTACGATGTTTATATAGTAATATGTTTTAGACGGTTGTAACGATTTGATCTCCTGAACTTGAATGAGCTCCTGCAACTGCAATAGAGGCGCAGACATTTCAAAATAAGAGTCCTGGTGTATTTCAGCTTGTTTATCATTAAAAGTCGCGCATTATGTATTCGTTTTTGCTTACACAATAAACTGTATTTAATTTAATTCCCATTTAATTCATAGTCAGGAGGAAAGACCAGTATTTGTATATTAACAGCAAACAAAAAAAATACAAAGTTATAAAAAACTATATAGATGTTTTTAAAAAAGTGAATTGAGCTCTTTCGTGTATTTTTAATGTCAAAAACAAAATGACGTCAAAATGTCAGTTCGAGTGACAGTCGGTTATGTGACGCTTAATGTATTACAATTGAACTAAACTCATTAGATTTTAGGAGACTAAAACTAGACTAAAGCTAAAAACAATTCAGGCGACTAAAATATGACTAAAACTAAATTTTAGTCAAAAAAACTACGACTAAAACTAAATCAAAATATGCTGTCAAAATGAACACTGATCAGACCCGTTTAAATTCTGCACAGATGCTGTATTACAAAGAGATATGGAGGAGATTATGATGATAAACGGTTAGAGATTCGGAGGAAACTGTGGCTTTAACAAACAGAACGGCTCTAGTCAAACTGTGGTGTTAACGAAACGCTATTGGCTGTTTCAAAAAAAAGGGGAGGAGCTACTAACAGCTGGAGACGTTTCAGGGGAAATTACGTCAACACATTGAATAATGCCAAGCACTTCAGTGGGGTAAACGAAATAATCTTAATTCAAACAGAAAACAAGATTATTTTAAGCAAAAACTCCCTTAATTTTGAGTTATTTTCCCCCAAAACAAGACAAAAACTTTTGCTTGTCTAGTCAATGCTTCTTAATGTAAGATTTTGTAGATATTTGGACTGAAAACAAGACAAAAATACATAGCATTTTTTGCAGTGTAGATGTGTGTGTGTGGGATAGGCTCCAGCCCTATGACCCTAGAAGGATCAGCGAATGAATGAATATCAGCTTTTAGGAGCACACTAGCATATAGATTAGCCTTAACGCTAATATTTTGGCATTTGGCATTCTTCAGTTAAGCTAAAGGAAAGCCGTGGGTGATTTGATCCTAGCCCACCGTTGATGATGTCTCTCCCCCGTGTGTGTGTGTGTGTGTGTGTGAGCTAGGCAGTAGATTTTGTGCTGATGGTTTTATTTGGACAGCGGCCCACACATACTTAGCCTCAGTGTCTTGTTTGTCTCAGGCTGATGGTACAGAAAGTTCTGCAGGAGCTTAAGCAGTATCATGGGTAAGTAAAGTGTGAAGAAGCCCTCCTGCAAACTAACAGCATTAACATGAGTGGCCCGCGTTTGGTTCGCAGGCCCAGAATAAGAAAGCATCGTTTGTCTTGAACATGTTGTGTGCGTTTGTGTGTTTATGACGTGTTTTATCTTGCTCTCGCTGTATTATTTTTTAACCTGGTGTTTCCTGGTTGGGACGGCCTTGTTTTATCTAAAAAAAAACATCTGCATGAGAAACCAGAGTGTGCTTTTAACAGGGTCATGAGCTGGAACTGACGCTTCTAACAGCATGGCTAGCAAGAGGCTGTGTTCGGAATGGAAAACTAGCACACTACGCAGTACATACTATTTAAGTATACTATGTTTTTCTTTTTTTTTTATTAATTTATGAAAGCATTTTCTTTTTTTTATTAGGAGTGCAAAACTTACAACATTGGGTGAACACAGAACACAACAACAAAACACAAAAACAACAATAAAACAGCAGTAATTATAACAGCAATGAAAAATAATAATAGTAATAGCATGTATAATAATAATGATAATAATATTTTGTGATGACGGCAACAGTAATATCAGTAATAATAACAACAGTAATAATACAATAATGATACTAGATGTTGATAAGTTGTGTTGACGGCAATAGTAATATCAATAAAAATAATAGATAATATTGATAGTAATGACAATAATAACAGTAGTGGTACTCATACTAAAAAAGAAGAAAAAGGAATAAAAAGAATCATAATAAATAAAAAAGGTGATAATATTTGTGTTGACAGTGAAAAAAATCAATAATAACAATAATAATAATAACAACATTTATACCGATAATAATAGCAACCGTAATAACAGTAATAATAGTAATACTAAATATGGTGATAATGATAATATGTTGTATTGACTGTACAATTGCAATAGTAATAATAATAATAATAATAATAGATAACATTGATAATAATGATAATAATAATAGTAGTGGTACTCATACTAAAAAAGAAAAAAAAGAAAAAGAAATAATAATAATCATAATAAATAAAAAAGGTGATAATATTTGTGTTGACAGAAAAAAATCAATAATAATAATAATAACAACATTTATATCAATAATAATAGCAACAGTAATAACAGTAATAATAGTAATACTAAATATGGTGATAATGATAATATGTTGCATTGACAGTACAATTGCAATAGTAATAATAATAATAATAATAGATAACATTGATAATAATGATAATAATAATAGTAGTGGTACTCATACTAAAAAAGAAAAAAAAGAAAAAGAAATAATAATAATCATAATAAATAAAAAAGGTGATAATATTTGTGTTGACAGAAAAAAAATCAATAATAATAATAAAAATAATAATAATAACATTTATATCAATAATAATAGCAACAGTAATAACAGTAATAATAGTAATACTAAATATGGTGATAATGATAATATGTTGTATTGACAGTACAATTGCAATAGTAATAATAATAATAATAGATAACATTGATAATAATGATAATAATAACAGTAGTGGTACTCATACAAAAAAAGAAAAAAAAAGAATCATAATAAATAAAAAAGGTGATAATTTTTGTGTTGACAGGGGAAAAAAATCATTTATAATAATAATAATAACAACATTTATATCAATAATAATAGCAACAGTAATAACAGTAATAATAGTAATACTAAATATGGTGATAATGATAATATGTTGTATTGACAGTACAATTGCAATAGTAATAATAATAATAATAATAGATAACATTGATAATAATGATAATAATAATAGTAGTGGTACTCATACTAAAAAAGAAAAAGAAAAAGAAATAATAATAATCATAATAAATAAAAAAGGTGATAATATTTGTGTTGACAGAAAAAAATCATTATAATAATAATAATAACAACATTTATATCAATAATAATAGCAACAGTAATAACAGTAATAATAGTAATACTAAATATGGTGATAATGATAATATTTTGTATTGACAGTACAATTGCAATAGTAATATCAATAATAATAATAGATAACGTTGATAATAATGTTAATAATAACAGTAGTGGTACTCATACAAAAAAAGAAAAAAAAGAATCATAATAAATAAAAAAGGTGATAATTTTTGTGTTGAAAGGGGGAAAAAAAATCAATTATAACAATAATAATAACAACATTTATATTAATAATAATAGCAACAGTAATAACAGTAATAATAGTAATACTAAATATGGTGATAATGATAATATGTTGTATTGACAGTACAATTGCAATAGTAATAATAATAATAATAGATAACATTGATAATAATGATAATAATAACAGTAGTGGTACTCATACAAAAAAAGAAAAAAAAAGAATCATAATAAATAAAAAAGGTGATAATTTTTGTGTTGACAGGGGAAAAAAATCATTTATAATAATAATAATAACAACATTTATATCAATAATAATAGCAACAGTAATAACAGTAATAATAGTAATACTAAATATGGTGATAATGATAATATGTTGTATTGACAGTACAATTGCAATAGTAATAATAATAATAATAATAGATAACATTGATAATAATGATAATAATAATAGTAGTGGTACTCATACTAAAAAAGAAAAAGAAAAAGAAATAATAATAATCATAATAAATAAAAAAGGTGATAATATTTGTGTTGACAGAAAAAAATCATTATAATAATAATAATAACAACATTTATATCAATAATAATAGCAACAGTAATAACAGTAATAATAGTAATACTAAATATGGTGATAATGATAATATTTTGTATTGACAGTACAATTGCAATAGTAATATCAATAATAATAATAGATAACGTTGATAATAATGTTAATAATAACAGTAGTGGTACTCATACAAAAAAAGAAAAAAAAGAATCATAATAAATAAAAAAGGTGATAATTTTTGTGTTGAAAGGGGGAAAAAAAATCAATTATAACAATAATAATAACAACATTTATATTAATAATAATAGCAACAGTAATAACAGTAATAATAGTAATACTAAATATGGTGATAATGATAATATGTTGTATTGACAGTACAATTGCAATAGTAATATCAATAATAATAATAGATAACATTGATAATAATGATAATAATAACAGTAGTGGTACTCATACAAAAAAAGAAAAAGAAAAAAAAGAATCATAATAAATATAAAAAGGTGATCATATTTGTGTTGACAGAAAAAAATTAAATCAATAATAACAACATTTATATCAATAATAATAGCAACAGTAATACTAAATATGGTGATGATGATAATATTTTGTATTGACAGTACAATTGCAAATAGTAATATCAATAATAATATAATAATAATAATAACAACAATAGTAATAAAAACAATAGTAATGCTAAAGATGGCGATGACGGTGACAGTGATGTCAATAATAATTACAGTAACAATAATAATAATAAAAATATATATAACAATAATAACAATAAAATGACAATAGTAATAATGAAATACCATGTTTTTCTAAAAAAAGGTTGATTTTTCAAGCTTGTTGCCTTTGTGGGATGCTAGTGTACTATTTTCGAACCTAAAAATGATATTCTAGCTTACTGTACTACTGTATACTACATGATATGTGTGTAGTATACACAGTCACATGACCTCATATGTTCTGTTTATTATATCGATAAGTCAAAGCAATGTTGTCATAACACAAACATAAGTTGTGGCCTAATTTTCCATGCTCAAAGTGTTGTGTACTGTACAATTTGGCGAAGTTGTAGGTTATGCGTATGCTAGTGTGGGCCATTCCGAACACATCCCAGTTTTCCTGTGGGAGTAAAGCATTCATGCTACCGATGGAGAGTCTGACACTGAACTCATTTGATCTTGAATATCCCGGATTTTCCCTCAGAGCGAAACATTCAGGCATGGAGAGGAAAGAGGTGGTGGGGAGCGTCACATGGTACGAGTTTCTGGCCAATGGGTGAGTCGCTGAGCTTCTCGTGCTGTCATCTATATAATAAACACACTCATTTCTATTGCATATCGTC
>NC_137120.1:41002233-41059733 GCF_949357685.1 Gobio gobio
AAATATGATTTATGACTCTGCTTATTAAACAAGTCATGCTGATGTATTTTCAGACCCTTTCTGTCCACTCTTCAATTAATCTGAACCCGCTCAGCCTCATTACAGCACACAGACAGAAATCACTAGTGTGACGCCGAAATATTACACATCATCTGCTACACTTCTGATGGATGTGCAAATGATGGATTAATGAGATACAATTATGGATAGCTTCATCTTGTAAGTATTGGAGATCAGGGCTAGTAACATTTCCATGGTTATTTGAAAATATGAAGATATATTTATTATCGTAAATTTATTTTGGAAATTAAATTCCCCCATATGTGAAATTATGTAGATAAAAATTTACAATATTTTTTATTTTACTACACACACACACACACACACACACACACACACACACACACAC
This sequence comes from Gobio gobio, assembly GCF_949357685.1. NCBI lineage: Eukaryota > Metazoa > Chordata > Actinopteri > Cypriniformes > Gobionidae > Gobio > Gobio gobio. The sequence goes on from NC_137120.1 coordinate 41,002,643, forward strand.
ACACACACACACACACACACACACACACACACACACACACACACACACACACACACACACACACACACACACACACACACACACACACACACACACACACACACACACACACACACACACACACACACACACACACACACACACACATATATATAAATTGGTGAATGTATGAATTGAAAGATTGAAATTATATACACACAATCAGTAATGGAGGAGATTTTAAAAACTACTGTTGTGTATATTATATTTATTTTTTATAAACAATTATAATTAAATATAAATATATGTGCAGTAAATATATTTATTTTAATATACTGTATAAGATATATAATATCAGATTTGTTTATTTTATTTTTACACAGACACACACAAATTTTTTTTTATATATGTATTTTTATTTTCCATATTTATCTTTTATTGAATTATGGTTGGTTGGTTGGATATAATATTTTAGTTTTTATAGTTTTTAAAATCTCATTCTTTCATTATTCATGGAAATATAAAAAAAAAAATATATATATATAATATAAATATGTATTATATATTATATTACATTATATTATTTTATATTACATTATATTATTACATTATATTATATTTAATGTATTATATTATTATATTATATTAATTATATTATTACATTATATATATTATATTAAATATATTATATTATATTTATTATATTATTTATATTATTACTTTATATTATATTTATTATATTGTATTAATTATATTATATTAATTATATTTATTATATTGTATTAATTATTTGATACATTATTACATTATATTATATTTTATTATATTATTACATTATATTATATTATATTTAATATATTATATTATATTTATTATTTAATTATATTTATTATATTGTATTAATTATATTTTATTTTATTCTATTATTACATTCTATTATTGCATTATATTATATTTATTATATTGTATTAATTATATTATATTGTATTAATTATAATTACTATATTATATTTATTATATTGTATTAATTGTATTTATTATATTATATTTATTATATTGTATTAATTATATTTATTATATTATATTAATTATATTTATTATATTGTATTAATTATTTTATATATTATTAAATTATATTATATTTTATTATATTATTACATTATATTATATTATATTTAATATATTATATAATATTTATTATTTAATTATATTTATTATATTGTATTAATTATATTTTATTTTATTCTATTATTACATTCTATTATTACATTATATTATATTTATTATATTGTATTAATTATATTATATTGTATTAATTATAATTACTATATTATATTTATTATATTGTATTAATTGTATTTATTATATTATATTTATTATATTGTATTAATTATATTTATTATATTATATTAATTATATTTATTATATTATATTTATTATATTGTATTAATTATATTTATTATATTATATTAATTATATTATATTTATTATATTATATTTATTATATTATATTTATTATATTTATTATATTATATTATATTATATTATATTATATTATATTATATTATATTATATTAATTATATTTATTATATTATATTTATTATATTATATTTATTATATTATATTTATTATATTATATTATATTATATTATATTAATTATATTATATTATATTATATTATATTATATTATATTATATTATATTATATTATATTATATTATATTATATTATATTATATTATATTATATTATATTATATTTTATTTTATTTTATTATATTATTCCTCGAGCCATAAACACACTCCACTCAGTGTAAATCGCGCCTGTCGCTTTAAATGTGGGACTCAGCCTGTGGAATGCGCTCCTGTCCCATAATGCCGCGCGGCGCAGTGCTGGGACAGTCAATCTACATCCAGCAGTCGCGATTGGCGCTGCTTTTTTTAAGGTTGCCAAGTGATGTGTTGTTGTTTTCGTGTGGCTGTCATAGTAACCCGAGTGCTGTTTGAAGTGATGCGATCGTAACGCGCGTGACGGCGTCATTAAAGGTGAGTTTGTCCAGTGCAACAGGTGTTTGCTAACAGAGCTAATAAACACACAGCGGCTAAAACAGCTTCAAACTCTTCACACACGTCCGGCTCGTGCTTCGCGCAGGTGAAGGGTCAGCTACAGGTGAAGGGTCAGCTACAGGTGTGTCCGCTGTGACCTGTTGAAATGACAGAGGCGTTAAACAGCGGAAAGTTTTCTCGGTTGCGGAGAGGTCAGCTGTCATTGGCTAGTGGAGCGGGTCAGTGTCGCAGGACCTCAGGCGCTTTATTCCTCAGGCGCTTTATTCCTCAGGCTGGGGCTCAGGCGCGCGCATTTGCCTCTGATTGCAATGCATTGAGATCCGTGTGTTCAGTGTAAAGATTCAACATGTTTACATTACACTATCAGACATGACGTCAGGTTCCCACCAGAAAGAGTTACCAGGGTCTTCTGGCTGGTTGTTCTGTGGTTGCCAGGGTCTTCTGAGTGGCTGTTCTGTGGTTGCTAGGGTCTTCTGAGTGGCTGTTCTGTGGTTGCTATGGTCTTCTGGCTGGTTGTTCTGTGGTTGCTAGGGTCTTCTGGGTGGTTGTTCTGTGGTTGCTAGGGTCTTCTGAGTGGCTGTTCTGTGGTTGCTAGGGTCTTCTGAGTGGCTGTTCTGTGGTTGCTAGGGTCTTCTGAATGGTTGTTCTGTGGTTGCTAGGGTCTTCTGAGTGGCTGTTCTGTGGTTGCTAGGGTCTTCTGAGTGGCTGTTCTGTGGTTGCTATGGTCTTCTGGCTGGTTGTTCTGTGGTTGCTAGGGTCTTCTGGGTGGTTGTTCTGTGGTTGCTAGGGTCTTCTGAGTGGCTGTTCTGTGGTTGCTAGGGTCTTCTGAGTGGCTGTTCTGTGGTTGCTAGGGTCTTCTGAATGGTTGTTCTGTGGTTGCTAGGGTCTTCTGAGTGGCTGTTCTGTGGTTGCTAGGGTCTTCTGAGTGGCTGTTCTGTGGTTGCTAGGGTCTTCTGAGTGGCTGTTCTGTGGTTGCCAGGGTCTTCTGAATGGTTGTTCTGTGGTTGCTAGGGTCTTCTGAGTGGCTGTTCTGTGGTTGCCAGGGTCTTCTGAGTGGCTGTTCTGTGGTTGCCTGGGTCTTCTGAATGGTTGTTCTGTGGTTGCCAGGGTCTTCTGAATGGTTGTTCTGTGGTTGCTAGGGTCTTCTGAGGTTGCTAGGGTCTTCTGAATGGTTGTTCTGTGGTTGCTAGGGTCTTCTGAGTGGCTGTTCTGTGGTTGCCAGGGTCTTCTGAGTGGCTGTTCTGTGGTTGCCAGGGTCTTCTGAATGGTTGTTCTGTGTTTGCCAGGGTCTTCTGAATGGTTGTTCTGTGGTTGCCAGGGTCTTCTGAGTGGTTGTTCTGTGGTTGCTAGGGTCTTCTGAATGGTTGTTCTGTGGTTGCCAGGGTCTTCTGAATGGTTGTTCTGTGGTTGCCTGGGTCTTCTGAATGGTTGTTCTGTGGTTGCTAGGGTCTTCTGAGTGGTTGTTCTGTGGTTGCCTGGGTCTTCTGAGTGGTTGTTCTGTGGTTGCCAGGGTCTTCTGAGTGGCTGTTCTGTGGTTGCCAGGGTCTTCTGAGTGGCTGTTCTGTGGTTGCTAGGGTCTTCTGAGTGGTTGTTCTGTGGTTGCCAGGGTCTTCTGAATGGTTGTTCTGTGGTTGCCAGGGTCTTCTGAATGGTTGTTCTGTGGTTGCCAGGGTCTTCTGAGTGGCTGTTCTGTGGTTGCTAGGGTCTTCTGAGTGGCTGTTCTGTGGTTGCCAGGGTCTTCTGAATGGTTGTTCTGTGGTTGCTAGGGTCTTCTGAGGTTGCTAGGGTCTTCTGAATGGTTGTTCTGTGGTTGCCAGGGTCTTCTGAATGGTTGTTCTGTAGTTGCCAGGGTCTTCTGAGTGGCTGTTCTGTGGTTGCCAGGGTCTTCTGAATGGTTGTTCTGTGGTTGCTAGGGTCTTCTGAGGTTGCTAGGGTCTTCTGAGTGGTTGTTCTGTGGTTGCCAGGGTCTTCTGAATGGTTGTTCTGTGGTTGCCAGGGTCTTCTGAATGGTTGTTCTGTGGTTGCCAGGGTCTTCTGAGTGGTTGTTCTGTGGTTGCCAGGGTCTTCTGAATGGTTGTTCTGTGGTTGCCAGGGTCTTCTGAATGGTTGTTCTGTGGTTGCCAGGGTCTTCTGAGTGGTTGTTCTGTGGTTGCCAGGGTCTTCTGAGTGGCTGTTCTGTGGTTGCCAGGGTCTTCTGAATGGTTGTTCTGTGGTTGCTAGGGTCTTCTGGCTGGTTGTTCTGTGGTTGCTAGGGTCTTCTGAGTGGTTGTTCTGTGGTTGCTAGGGTCTTCTGAGTGGTTGTTCTGTGGTTGCTAGGGTCTTCTGAGTGGTTGTTCTGTGGTTGCTAGGGTCTTCAGAATGGTTGTTCTGTGGTTGCTAGGGTCTTCTGAATGGTTGTTCTGTGGTTGCTAGGATCTTCTGAGTGGTTGTTCTGTGGTTGCTAGGGTCTTCTGAGTGGTTGTTCTGTGGTTGCTAGGGTCTTCTGAGTGGTTGTTCTGTGGTTGCTAGGGTCTTCTGAGTGGTTGTTCTGTGGTTGCTAGGGTCTTCTGAGTGGTTGTTCTGTGGTTGCTAGGGTCTTCAGAATGGTTGTTCTGTGGTTGCTAGGGTCTTCTGAGTGGTTGTTCTGTGGTTGCTAGGGTCTTCTGAATGGCTGTTCTGTGGTTGCTAGGGTCTTCTGAGTGGTTGTTCTGTGGTTGCTAGGGTCTTCTGGCTGGTTGTTCTGTGGTTGCTAGGGTCTTCTGGGTGGTTGAATGGTTCAAGATTTAGAATTAAGTCCTAATTTCAACTGTTCATCTCACAATGACTCAGCATGTCATATTTTTCACTTTTTAACTCATTATGACTTTTAAAATCATATTTTTCACTTCTTATCTTATAATTATGACTCAGCATGTCATATTTTTCACTTTTTATCTAATAATGAGGACTTTTAAAATCATATTTTTTAAATTTTTATCAATAATTAGGACTTTTAAAATCATATTTTTAGTTTTTTATCTTATAATTATGACTCACTCAGCATGCCATATGTTTGAGTTTTTAACTCACTATTATGACTTTTAAAATCATATTTCAACATTTTATCTTATAATTAAGACTCAGCATGTCATATTTTTGACTTTTTAACCAACTATTATGACTTTTAAAATCATATTTTCAACATTTTATCTTATAATCATGACTTGCATGTTGTATTTTCGACTTTTTCGACTCACTATTGTGACTTAAAATCATATTTTTCACTTTTTATCTTATAATTATGGCGTAGCATGTCATATTTTTGACTTTTTACCTCACTATTATGATTTTTAAAATAATATTTTTGACGTTTTATCTAATAATGAGAACTTTTAAAATCATAATTTTTATTTGTATCAATAATGAGAACTTTTTAAATCATATTTTTGAATTTTTATCTAATAATGAGGACTTTTAAAATCATATTTTCAATGACTTTATGATGATTGAAATGAGCTGATCAGTGATATAGTAGAATATGTATTAAAGAGTAAAGATCAGCCAGTGTCTGATATGGTTATTGTTTGTGCAGTTATGATTGTTCTTGTGGTTTTGGTTCTTGAGCTTTCTAAGCACTTTTATTCTGCTTTTGGAGGAATGCTGATGTTTGGTTTCCTGTGGCCGCTCTGATGATGATGATGATGATGATGATGATGATGATGATTCTCTGAGCGGTCACATGATCTCCACATGCCTGATGTCGTTCTTCTTCTTCAAGCGAGCGGGTCATGTGATGCGATAACAGGATTAGGAATGATCCTCGTGGAGTTCTACTTCCTGTTCCTGTTTTAAGTCATTAGCTGCTGCTTGATATCCACACTGAGCTGTGATCATACACTGACCTCATTTATTGCTAAAATAATTACACAGATTTGCTCAAATAAATGTTCAATTATCAATTATTTGAGCATATTTAAATGTGATCTGCTTTCTTATGAGGAAATCAATGATTTATTAGATGATTATTAAAGACTAAAGCTTGTTAATGTAACTAAAATTAACTTATTTTTACTGCAATTGTTACTTAATAAAAATGTTAATTTTGCTAATTTTTATGTATCCAAATACTTATTTTATTTTTTATTAATTAGATTATCTATAAAACAATAACCCGGATCATTATACTTCCACAATAAAGATGTAGGCTATGCATCATAAAACAATAAAAATAATTATTATTATTTATGCCATATTTGTTATACGTCCGACAAAAACGTAAGTCTGACGAGTTAAAAATGCAGGTTATTACCTTATAAAAATGTATAATCATAGCTTTATATTTTGGTTCTGGTTTAACATAACATAGATTTTTTTAATGTCACAATTTATAATTCAGCATTTTTTACTAGTCTTAGTTTGGATTAATAATTTATATTATATCATTATTATTGTTTTTATCCTATGTTTAAAAAAAAAAAGCAATAACTCAATTATTAAAGACTAAAATTTGCGCCAAATGTTTTTATTGGTTTATTAAGTGTAAACAGTCGAGTTATGGAAAATTGAGTGTGAGGGATTTGTTCACTTCACACTAAAAGCTTTTGAATGAGATGGCGAACTGTAGTAGCGTTTCGTCCACTGTCTATAATAGCCTCATTTAGAGATCACTTTTTATTTTTACCGACAACTTTGATCGGTTAACGTTGATACGGTCAACCATCGGTCAAACGGGCATCGGTAAACATCCCTATTATGAATCAGTGAGTCGATTCAGGGGTTTGGAGCGTTATGAATCAGTGAGTCGATTCAGGGGTTTGGAGCGTTATGAATCAGTGAGTCGATTCAGCGGTTTGGAGCGTTATGAATCAGTGAGTCGATTCAGCGGTTCAGACCGTTATGAATCAGTGAGTCGATTCAGGGGTTTGGAGCGTTATGAATCAGTGAGTCAATTCAGCGGTTTGGAGCGTTATGAATCAGTGAGTCGATTCAGCGGTTCGGACCGTTATGAATCAGTGAGTCGATTCAGCGGTTTGGAGCGTTATGAATCAGTGAGTCGATACAGCGGTTTGGAGCGTTATGAATCAGTGAGTTGATTCAGCGGTTTGGAGCATTATGAATCAGTGAGTTGATTCAGCGGTTTGGAGCATTATGAATCAGTGAGTCGATTCAGCGGTTTGGAGCATTATGAATCAGTGAGTCGATTCAGCGGTTTGGAGCGTTATGAATCAGTGAGTCGATTCAGCGGTTTGGAGCGTTATGAATCAGTGAGTCGATTCAGGGGTTTGGAGCGTTATGAATCAGTGAGTCGATTCAGCGGTTTGGAGCATTATGAATCAGTGAGTCGATTCAGCGGTTTGGAGCATTATGAATCAGTGAGTCGATTCAGCGGTTTGGAGCGTTATGAATCAGTGAGTCGATTCAGCGGTTTGGAGCGTTATGAATCAGTGAGTCGATTCAGGGGTTTGGAGCGTTATGAATCAGTGAGTCGATTCAGCGGTTTGGAGCATTATGAATCAGTGAGTCGATTCAGCGGTTTGGAGCGTTATGAATCAGTGAGTCGATTCAGCGGTTTGGAGCGTTATGAATCAGTGAGTCGATTCAGGGGTTTGGAGCGTTATGAATCAGTGAGTCGATTCAGCGGTTTGGAGCGTTATGAATCAGTGAGTTGATTCAGCGGTTTGGAGCGTTATGAATCAGTGAGTCGATTCAGCGGTTTGGAGCGTTATGAATCAGCGAGTCGATTCAGCGGTTTGGAGCGTTATGAATCAGTGAGTCGATTCAGCGGTTCGGAGCGTTATGAATCAGTGAGTCGATTCAGCGGTTTGGAGCGTTATGAATCAGCGAGTCGATTCAGCGGTTTGGAGCGTTATGAATCAGTGAGTCGATTCAGCGGTTTGGAGCGTTATGAATCAGTGAGTTGATTCAGCGGTTTGGAGCGTTATTAATCAGTGAGTCGATTCAGCGGTTTGGAGTGTTATGAATCAGCGAGTCGATTCAGCGGTTTTGATCGCCAAAGTCACGTATTTGCAGCGGTTTGACACGGAATCCGAATCATGAATCAACTCACTGATTCATAACGCTCCGAACAGCTGAATCGACTCACTGATTCATAACGCTCCAAACCGCTGAATCGACTCGCTGATTCACAACGCTTTGAACCGCTGAATCGACTCGCTGATTCACAACACTCTGAACCGCTGAATCGACTCACTGATTCATAACGCTTCGAAGCTTCATGAGGCCGTGTTTTGAAATCGTCATCACTATATAAGTCGTTATTTAGGGTTTTTTTGCGCACAGAAACTATTCTCGCCGATTCATAAAGTTATTGTAGAGCCGCTGTAGTGAGATGGACTTTGTAACTTTAGTCTTTAGTGTCTTTTAAGGGTCTTGAGAGTGTAAAGTTGAGCCAATGGAGGCCTTTCAGAGCATCAGATTTACACTAAAATATCTTCATTTGTGTCTGAAGATGAACGGAGGTCTGACGGGTGTCCAACCACATGAGGCTCAGTCATTAATGACACAATTTACATTTTTGGGTGAACTGTCCCTTTAAGAGATTGCACTCAAATGTCAGTTTTGTAAAGCGACATCTGTAAAACAGGAAGTTATTTATTCATTTTTTCAGAAGTTGTAGCATATTCCTTTTGTAAAGCTACAGAACTTGTTTGACTCAGTGTTTTGTCAATTTGAGCCATTATTAAGGTCTTCAATAAAACAAGAGGAGAACTTAAATATTCCAGCACTTTCTGTGATGTAGTGCTTTTTTTTCTCTTTTTCATCAAACTGCAGTTTTTGCAAGTTCCCGCAATTTCCATGGCATTTTTTAAGAAAACGTGCCGCATAATCAAGGATTTTTGCCCGCAACAATCACAAAAAAAAGCGCATTTTTCTGGAAGGACTGAGCATTAGGCTTGCCACAAAAAAGGTGTGTGTGTGTGTGTGTGTGACTAAACAAAAAAATTTGCTAGCCAATGGCGATTCTGTTGCTAGTGTGTGTGCGTAGAGGGTTAATGTCAAGCCCTAGTTATATTCCATAACACTATGATATGTTGATCAGCTGTCAGTGTTTCCCGCTGGAGGTCATGTGATGGAGGCATTGATCAGACGCTCAGTCTGGTGTGTTTCTATTTAGGTTAAATGGATGGAATCGGTCACTTTGTGGGGTGAAAAGTGGAAAATGTCCTGCGGGGATACGGCTTTTGAATGGATAATGAGCACTTCTGAAAGCTCTTCAGCCCCGTTTGCTGGCGTTTATCAGGGCTTTTATAGCAAAAACCAACGTTAGCGTTTCATATCTGATCTTCTGATTCCTTTCTATCCTTTCAATATAAAAGCAGTGTTGCGAAACATAAAGGTCTCGTATTGCAGTTCTTCGAATCCCGCCGTTCATGTGTAGTTTCAGTTGTGATAAGGACAGTGCTAACCTGTTTTCTGTCTTCCACCATCTCCATTTGGATATTCAGATTGTGCTGTGAACGTCCACAAGAGCTGCAAGAACCTCCTGCCCGAGTGTAGCAGTAAAAGCAAGGTAAGAAACACTTTTAAACATTAAACATTCACTTCAAATATTGAGGAAAAGTTGAAGTTTCTGTCATCCCCCTTTTTGAGCATTTCGTGAAAATGCACTACTCAAACTTAAATGGTTGTAATTCATGAACCCTTTGGACTAAAGACTTATGGTTGGTCTCTTTTAAAAGAAGACACTTGGCAGATTATTGCTGAAGTGGAATTATAGAATTAAATTATATAAAAGTTATAGAATTTTAAGTTTATTGTTATAAAAATATAATAAAATACATATTTTTTATGTTATTAAAAAATATATAAATTAATATAGGTTTCAGCCTAAAAAAGACAACGTCAAAGCCAAAATTCTAACCAAGTTGTGTTCAAAATTTTAGGTCAAAAACTCAAAAAATGAGTTTTCTGTAAGACTTTTAGCTGCATAACCTCCAAAAATCCACTAGGGGTTAGACACACCATATTGGTGATTCCTAAAGGTCCTAGTTAGATATCCTCTATATATAATATTATTTTCTGGCTAAATACTAGAATCAATGTTTATGTTATGAACTTTTAGCATGAAAATCAAAGTTTGAATGATTAAGAGTGTGGTTGTTGACATTTTGTTACAAAGGTGAAAACTCCTGTATTTTTTGATGCACACTCTTGTCATATATTAATCCATTACTCTTCCAAAATATATATTTTCTGCAAAATCATCAACAAATATGTATTCTTGAGTCTTAGACCTTTCCAATGATATATAGTTTGTCATGACTAGATTAGGATTTAATAGTAATATAGTGAAGTAAATGTAGAATGCCCGTATACGTGTTTTAATATGAAGGTAAATTGATGCCTTAAAGAATCGCAAGTGCAGGGTAAGATTTGTGAAAGTGTACACAAGATTGCAAGCGTAAATCAAATTTGCATGCGCAAGATAAGTTTTGTAAAGGTGTAAATTGTCTTTCAAGTGTAAGAAAAAAATATTTGCTGCATTTTACTGTTATTCGTAAGTGTAATCCATGTATTGTGAAACTGCAGCTTCATGTTAACGCAAAATCAATATGATCTGTATTCTTCTGATTTTTCCGTGCTAAGACTTTTGACATGTTTCTTTCGCCAAGATACGGCCAAAATCATTGCACGACTGTGAAGTTGTGCGAACATCGATTTGCGAGCGAAAACATCAGAGCCAGGAACTGCAAACCAGATTGAGCGTGTAAAACCAGACTTTGCGTAAAGAATATATAAACTGCTGCAAATGTCTAAATGACTTGTAGTGAACGTAGGGCAAAAAAGTTCCCGAAAGAAACCGATTTGTACAGTTCCGTCTTTCTTTTAGCTGCGCTTAAAGTTTTGCCGCGATTCTCTCACTCGCTCAGTTTAGCGAGCGCGAGGAGGAAGGCGGGTCCACCTTCTTCTGTAGCCAATCACAAGAGCTGCTCGCTGACTCTGGATTTATCCTCATCTGATTGGTTCAATAAAGACCCCAGACGCCAGAACACATCTTTATCTTCATTTGGCTAAGAATCGTTCTCACTGCCGAAATTGTACTTTTAATGCACACATACATGTTAATAAATAAATAAATAAATAAAGCACGGTTGCTTAATAAGCTGTGCACCGTTCAAGGTGCATCTTTATCAACACATCTTTATCTTCATTTGGCTCGGCATTCCCAGCTAGTGTGTTAAGAAAGAAAATGTATATTCAGTGTATCCTTATCATCATCATCATCATCATCATGACATGATATTACTTTATCTTGATGATGCTAAAAGTATAGTATCTGCACTACTGCATGCATAATTTCATAATGTCTACTGATCAGGGGCGATTCCAGAATTATTATTATTACTTATTATTAGTAGTAGTAGTAGTGTTAGTATTAAATTATTATTTTTCCTTTAACATGTATTTTAAGGGCATCTCTAAATGATGCACCATTTGTCATCTGTAATACAATCGTTTAACCTCTAGATGGCTTTATATCCCTATATATAAACATAAACATGGCTGTGTATTCCCTGTTTGCTGGGTTTTAATTCAGACATAATTAGTTTTTATTTGATTTATATTAATATATATATATATTATGAACGACTACTCTTTGTCAAAGTTGAGTTTTTATATTGATTTGAAGTATCAGTTTTGTATTAGCCTACTGTCAAATCTGGACACAGAGAAAGCATTTTGTTATTCATACTAGCTACATATAATAGTTTGATCAGTCACACTATAGTAATCAGAATCAATACAGTGCGACCAGGACCATATTTCAAAATATATAATTAAGTGTTAAATACCATGAAATGTGGTCTGAAAAAGTCTTAATCAGAATGGTATTATTGGGTATTAAAGAATGGGTATTAAATGTTTTGATTGTAAAGTATAACATCAGCTCAGTGGTGTAAGCAGATTTTATAATATATACAATTTCAATGTATATATTCATCACTCCATATTTAACATAATGGAATAGAAATCTGGGGAAATACATATAAATCTAGAACTACTCCAGTTTTTCTACTACAAAAGAAGGCCATCAGAATAATTACACATTCTCCATATAATACCCCAACGAATTCCTTGTTTATCCAGTTGAAAACATTAAAATTCTACGACTTGGTAGATTTGTACACTACTAAACTTGTGTATAAGGCAAGACAACACTCGCTCCCTCATTCCTTGCAAGCTATGTTCAGCTTGAGAGATAGTAATTACGATCTTAGAGGGACATATATGTTTGATATACCATATTGTAGAACTAATTTAAGAAGAAACTGCCCATCAAATAAAGGTGTTCAGCTTTGGAATAGTTTCCCTGATGAATTAAAAAAGGTTAATTCATTAATACAGTTTAAAATACTTTATAAAAGATTGGTAATGAAAAGATATACTGAATAGTGATGTTAATAATAGTAGTAATCATGATGGTAATGATGACAGTGTTGGTAGTGGTAATGATGGTAATAATAATAATAATAATAATAATAATAATGCATGTTTTTTTTTTTTTTTTTTTTTAAATACACATTGAGAAAATCCTATATTTGTCATATTAAATGAGTGTTAATTAGTGCTGCTTGTGTGGAGTTAAGGGTAGGCATAATATAAGCTTTAGCTTCAGCCTACACCTTTGGTCAATAAGAATGTAAACATTATTATTTTGTTTATTTTTATTTAATTTAATTTTTTTAATTTTATGGGTGCTTGTATATACATAATTGTATGTATGCACCTGTATGTCTCATGTTTTCCTGTGTAAAATGATTGCAAATGGAATTTTGCTTGTTGATCAATAAATAAATAAAAAAAAAAAAAAAAAAAAAAAAAAAATGCCAAACCAATCCAATAACGACACACCAGCTCAAAATTCAGGATGAACACATATAGTCAGCCTTGAACGGTGCACAGCTTATTAAGCAACCGTGCTTTATTTATTTATTTATTTATTAACATGTATGTGTGCATTAAAAGTACGATTTCGGCAGTGAGAACGATTCTTAGCCAAATGAAGATTAAGATGTGTTCTGGCGTCTGGGGTCTTTATTGAACCAATCAGATGAGGATAAATCCAGAGTCAGCGAGCAGCTCTTGTGATTGGCTACAGAAGAAGGTGGACCCGCCTTCCTCCTCGCGCTTGCAAAACTGAGCGAGTGAGAGAATCGCGCCAAAACTTTAAGCGCAGCTAAAAGAAAGACGGAACTGTACAAATCGGTTTCTTTCGGGAACTTTTTTGCCCTACGTTCACAACAAGTCATTTCGACATTTGCAGCAGTTTATATATTCTTTACACAAAGTCTGGTTTTACACGCTCAATCTGGTTTGCAGTTCCTGGCTCTGATGTTTTCGCTCGCAAATCGATGTTCGCACAACTTCACAGTCGTGCAATGATTTTGGCCGTATCTTGGCGAAAGAAACATGTCAAAAGTCTTAGCACGGAAAAATGGAAGTCAGAAGAATACAGATCATATTGATTTTGCGTTAACATGAAGCTGCAGTTTCACAATACATGGATTACACTTACGAATAACAGTAAAATGCTGCAAATATTTTTTTCTTACACTTGAAAGACAATTTACACCTTTACAAAACTTATCTTGCGCATGCAAATTTAATTTACGCTTGCAATCTTGTGTACACTTTCACAAATCTTACCCTGCACTTGCGATTCTTTAAGGCATCAATTTACCTTCATATTAAAACACATTCATATTAAGTAATTTGTAGTCATAACTTAGTATAATAATAATAATAATAAGTATCCAAGTGACAGTTAAGGGGAAAGACAGTAAAAGGGTTTATCTCTGGTCTGAGGAGCGGCAGGTTGTGTAAATGATAAACTTTGTGTGTTTTCTTTGCTCTACAGACTAAAGACTCTGTGCAAAAGTCATTACACACCGCATCGTACAGTCAAGGTAAGCTGAGTAATTAGCATGTGTTTAGCATTAGCATTATATTTGATGATGTGTTTGGGTCATATCGCTCAACTAATGCTGTGTCGCTACATTTAGCAGTAAAATGCTGTAAAAAATGTTAAACTACAGCCAAACTAGCCTAAAATTAAGTTGGCGACAATTCAAGGTGCAAGTCAATATTGATGAAAACATTTCATTTCAGCTTTTTTTCAGTCACAATAACAAGAAAAGTACCCTAAATATCATCAATAAATCTAATCATCAGGCTTTCCTGTAGCTCAAAGAGTAAAGCATTATGTTGCCCCCAGTGAGGGCATGACCCCCAGACTTTAGTTTAGGGTCCAATTCTCACTATTAACTAGTAGCTTATTAGTATGCATATTAGGATATTGGCTGTTTATTGTTTTGTTTCGAAGGTGCAAATTAGGGGCCAAGCACCGAAGGAAAACCAGATTGAACCAGAACATCTTCAGACCATGATGACAAAACGTTATGGAATTCAAGTTGATTCGTCAAATCGTTTTCGATAAACGCACAAGCAAATTTTACGAAGCGGTTGCGAAAATACACTTAAGGCTATATCACTTAACATATTCTTTACGTTTTTTCATATAAATGTATATAACTCCAAAACTAAATGAGATATTTTCACCAAAATTGACACATGTATGGGATCACTCCGCGGACACATTGTAGGATTGTGCCTCTTGGTGGCGCTATAATAGAACAAAACATGAAATTCCCATTTCAACAAATTGCATTTTTCTGCCTTTTTGCCTAAAATCATCTTAAAATGTGTTTAATTGCTCATTGTTGCAGTTTATCTGACACTCCAGCTATTTTGTCTTGTTTTCTTATTTGCGCTTGCCCCCGGTATTGCTGCTTGCAGATATATTTCTTCTTCTTCTTCATCCGCTCTTGAGTCTATCGCAGCCCATAGAACCGCTTGCGGGAAAGTTGTGTAATTTGGGACACTGATAGAGGACAGTCCCTACTGTCACTGTAGCAAATTTGGAGTCTCTAACTCAATCCCTCTAGCGCCACCGCCTGTGCAAAGTGGCACTCATGTTTATGCTAATAACTTTTGAACCCTAAGGGATAGAGACAAAATTCATAATTTTCCGCCATTTTGAGTTTTCCGAAAAACCTACTTTTGCGAACTCGTCCGAGACGGTTCGTATGATTTGCACGAAAATTTAACCAGATCATCTTCAGGCGGTGCCAACAAAAAGTTATGGAATTCAAGTTGATTCGTCAAATCGTTTTCGATAAACGCACAAACAAATTTTATGTAGTGGTTGCGAAAATACACTTAAGGCTATATCTCCGCAACGCTTTATCGTATTCAAACCAAACTCGTTACATGTGATCACAAGCATGACCTGAGGCAACATGCAGCGTTTCGGCGCAGCGCCACCTACTGGTCCGGAGATATGGAAAATGCCTATTTTTGCTTTTAACTTCTGAACTGTTTGTCCAAAAATCATTGATATCCAATTTTACCATATCGGCCATTTTGGCTGTCGGCCATTTTGAATCATGTGCTAAAATGCTGTGTTTTATGAACACATGAACGGATTGTTACGAAACTCTATATGGGTCATCAGCACGATGCCCTGAAGGAGCCTGAGAAGTTCTGAAACAGCGCCACCTAGTGGAGAATTTTTTTTCTCTCCAAACGCTTATAACTTTGGGTGTGATTGACTTATTTTCATGGGAGTAACTTTTTTTGTCTCCTGAATCCTTGCCGAGTCCAACGATACCAGACTTGCCAGGTTTCGGCGTATGGTTTGTGCAGCGTTGTAATTTAGCGCTTAAAAAACGTTAGCTGATATCTTCGCAACCGCTAGCCCGATCGAGACGAAACCAGCGTCAGAAGTTCTGAAACATAGGTCGATAGCTAAACGCTAATGCCCAAATTTCAAAATATTGATAGTAAAGGGGAGTAAAATCCAATCAAAGTCAGGTGTCAGTCATTTTTTACGTGTTTTTTCATATAAATGTCTTTAACTCCAAAACGAAATTAGATATTTTCACCAAAATTGACACACCTCGGGCTCACTCCGCGGATTGTGCCTCTTGGTGGCGCTATAATAGAACAAAACATGATATTCACATAGACTACAATGCATTTTTCAGCCTTTTTGCCTAAAATCATCTTAAAATGCGTTTAATTGCTCATTGTTGCAGTTGGTCTGACACTCACAGCCATTGCCTTATTTGCGCTTGGTAATATTTAATGTAATTTTTGCCCGTTTTTAAAAAATCAGTAGTTTTAGTTAACGATAACAACACTGGCGTGCAATAGAATGTTACAATAAATAATACATCTCATTAGTGTCTGGTTAATAAGCGTTAAAAGAGCTTTTGCAGCTGACCAGGAGCTTGTTTTGCTGTGTGTGTTGGTGTGTTTAATGGACACTGCTCTGGCAAATGCTGAACGAGTCCCCTGATAGCAAATTAAGGTCAATCTGGCTGTTGTTTCCTGCATTTGCCATCGCCAGAGAAGCACTTAAGAGGTTAATCACAATTAATTACCCCTCAAATCTGAGCAAGTGGTCTGGGTTGGACACCGTTTCAGAGAGAAATCACATGTTAATACACAGATATTAGTCCTTGATCTAGCAGAATAATATTTCTTCTTCCAGCCTAGCCTTTCTTGACCTCTTGTTCTGTAAGATGTTGTTATGAAATCATTACTCCTGAGCTCTGGACATCTTGTTAAACACCTCCCGCTGTGTGGTAATTGCTTTAAGAAGTGCGGATGATGCTTCACTCCCCAGCGGAAAACATCTGGAGATCGCCCAGAGACTTCTGGAAGCACATCTTCTCATAATCGCAGCTGAATATTGCTGATTTTCCCACATCTATATCTGATGAGATTGTATAAATGAAGGTGACTTGACTTGTTCTGACAGGGATAGTAGGGAATGAATGGAAGAGAGATTGAGATCAGCTGAAGTTAGTCTTTGATTGATTAATTTCCGTTGTAAGTAATCAGTTATTTACTTTGAGGCCGTTTACACAACACTATTTTAACTCGAATAGAAAGCAAACCCTGAAACCATACCGTTATCATCTTCATGGAAACTTGGCAAAAACGTGCAGGCCATTGGAAGAACATTCATTTATTAATTAGGTAGATGTGGTTATTCTTGAATTTTGAGATCAATACATAGTTGTTAATAAATAAATATTTAAGGTTGTTTAATAAATGTTAAACTGCATGTGCTAGGAAAGATACAATTAATATAATTTTCTGTAAATATGTTAATGTGAATTAACACGTTTCCATAATTTTATTTTTGCTTTAGAAAATCTAAAATAATTAATTAAGGTCGTTTACTAAATGAATAGGGTAGTAAAGAGTTAATTTATATTTTATTTTTTAACAAATAATTCCACATTAAATTATAAAGTTATTAGTGACTTATTCTTATTGATACAATGTAAATAATTAAACATGAAATATGACGCATTTAAAAAGATTAGGGAACAATTGCCCTTTATAAAGGTTAAAAAAATACTTCAAAATCAATTTAAATTTATAAAAGTATTTATAGTACTACTAATTATCATAATAATTATTATTTTTAGTAGTAGTAGTATGTTTATTGTAATTTTATTTAATTTGAATGTGACATTTGTTTTTATTTGTTCTTGTTTAATCTGTTGCTTTTTAATAATATAAAAAGACATGTCATTTACTAATAATATAAATAGATTTGTAGATATTTTGATACAAATAAAAACATTTTTTTTTATTATAATAATTATTATTATTATTATTGCAATTTTATTTAATATGAATTCATATAATATTTTGTATATTGTTGTTTATATTGTTGTTTATTTTTCTTTAATTTGCAACATGGGCTCAAAATGGAATTGAATAATATTAATTAATTATATAAAATAAAATTGATTGATTATTAATAAAAATATATCTATTGAAATGTTTAGAAGCACGCGCACACATGCATGCATATATATATATATATATATATATATATATATATATATATATATATATATATATATATATATATAGACATACAATACCAGTCAAAAGTTTGCAAACTGTACTATTTTGATTGTTTTTAAAGAAGTCTCTTCTGCTCACCGAGGCTGCATTTATGTTATTAAAAAAAAAAAAAAAACTGGAATATTGTGAAATATTATTAAAATGTAAAATAACTATTTTCTATGAGAATATTTTTTTTAAATGCAATTTATTTCTGTGATTCAAAGCTGAATTTATCATCACATGATCCTTCAGAAATCATTCTAATATGATGACGTGAGCTCAAGACACATTTATGATTATTATCAGTGTTTTTTTTAGGATTATTTAATAATATAAAATTCAAAAGAACAGCATTTATCTGAAATGTAAAGCTTTGTATCACCGTTCAACAGTTTTGGGTCGGCAAGAATTATTATTATTTTATTTTTGGGGGAAATAACTTAAAGAAATTAATACATTTATTCAGCAAGGACACATTAAATTGATCAAGTGACAGTAAAGACATTAATAATGTTGCAAAAGCTAAAATATTTCAGATAAATGCTGTTTTTTTTTAAACTTTATATTCATTAAACAATCCTGAAAAAACACTGATAATAATCATAAATGTGTCATGAGCTCAGGTCATCATATTAATTCAATTCAATTCAATTCAAATTTATTTGTATAGCGCTTTTCACAATACACATTGTTTTAAAGCAGCTTTACAGAAAGTACATTTCATAAATGTACATTGAAAAATGTTAGAAAGAGAATGTTAAAGAAAAATGTTAGATATTAAAATGATTTCTGAAGGATCGTGTGACACTAATGATGATAAATTCAGCTTTGAATCACAGAAATAAATTGCATTTTAAAATATATTCTAGGGCTGTCAAAAGATTAATCGCGATTAATTGCATACAAAATAAAAGTTTGTGTTTACATAATATATGTGTGTGTACTCTGTTAATTATTATTTATATATAAATACACACACAAGCATGTATATATTTAAGAAATATTTGCATGTATATACATTTATATAATCTATAATATATATAAATATAAATGTTTTATATATAAAAATAATATTATTTTCTTAAATATATACCTGCTTGTGTGTGTATTTATATATAAATAATAATTAACAGAGTACACACACATATATTATGTAAACACAAACTTTTATTTTGGATGCGATTAATCGCGATTAATCTTTTGACAGCCCTAATATATTATTGTAGGGCGATAGAAGATCCGTTAAATACACTGGAGCTAAACCATTTAGGGCTTTATAGGTCAGTAGCAATACTTTGTAATTGATACGGAACTTCACAGGTAACCAGTGTAGAGATGATAAAATTGGTGTTATATGATCATATTTTCTTGACCTAGTAAGAACTCTAGCAGCTGCGTTTTGGACTAACTGTAGCTTGTTTATTGATGATGCAGGACAACCAGCTAATAAAGCATTACAGTAATCTAGTCTCGAGGTCATGAATGCATGAACTAACTTTTCTGCATCAGAAATAGATAGCATGTTACGTAGCTTAGCAATGTTTCTAAGATGGAAAAATGCCGTTCTTGTAACATATGAAATATGATTTTCGAAAGACAAGTTGCGGTCTAATATAACACCCAGGTCTTTTACTGTAGTGGATAAAGTGACAGGACATCCTTCCAAGTTAAAGTTGTATTGCGAGAGGTTTTGTGGGCAGTTTTTTGGACCAATAAGTAACACCTCTGTTTTATCTGAATTTAATAGCAGAAAATGACACGTCATCCAGTATTTAATATCTTCAACACACGCTGTCAGTTTAGATAATTTAGCGTTTTCATCCGGTCGTGATGAAATATATAATAGAGTGTCATCAGCATAACAGTGGAAATTAATTCCATGTTTTCTTATAATATTACCAAGTGGCAGCATATATATTGAGAATAGCAGAGGGCCTAGCACGGATCCTTGCGGCACCCCATAGTCTACTGACGTTATCTTTGATTTTTCCCCATTTAGACAGACAAAATGGTAGCGGTCTGATAAATACGATCTAAACCAGTTTAACGCCTGTCCCTGAACACCAGTGTAATTTTGAAGTCGATCTAATAGTATTTTATGATCTATAGTATCAAACGCAGCACTAAGATCGAGTAGAACTAGTATTGAGATACAGCCTTGGTCAGAAGCTAGAAGTAAATCATTTGTGATTTTAACGAGCGCAGTTTCTGTGCTGTGATGCTGCCTGAATCCTGATTGAAATTTTTCATAGATATCATTTTCTTGCAAGAAAGAGCACAATTGAGCGGACACAACTTTTTCTAGTATTTTCGACATGAATGGAAGATTTGAAATTGGTCTGTAATTTGCCAGGTTATTATGATCTAATTGTGGCTTCTTAATGAGAGGTTTTATGACTGCCAACTTGAATATTCTTGGAACATGACCTAAAGATAAAGATGAGTTAATAATATTGAGAAGAGGCTCTTCCACTACAGGTAACAACTCTTTCAGTAGTTTAGTGGGTATTGGATCTAATAAACATGTTGTTGGTTTAGATGCAATGATAAGTTTATTTAGCTCTTCCTGTCCTATAGTTGTAAAGCGGTGTAGTAGTTCTTGACGGGCGATAATCGCGGTTGAATCATAAGACATCCTTAAAGATTGTACATTTACAATTTTGTTTCAGTGAAGAAATTCATAAAATCATTACTACTAAACTGTGACGGAATATTTTGCTCAGGCGATGCTTGTTTATTTGTTAGTCTAGCCACGGTGTTAAATAAAAACCTTGGGTTATTTTGGTTATTTTCTATTAGTTTGCGGAGATGCTCAGCTCTGGCTGCTTTTAGGGCCTTTTTATAACGTGACATACTATCTTTCCACGCGATTCTAAAGACCTCTAAATTAGTTTGTTTCCATTTACGCTCTAAGTTACGAGTTTCTCTCTTGATAACATGTGTAGCACTGTTGTACCATAGTGCTTTAGTTTTCTCTCTAACCTTTTTTAATCTAATTGGTGCAACAATTTCTAATGTACTAGAGAAGATGGTGCTCATACTGCTAGCCATTTCCTCTAGTTCATCTGTTTGTTTGGGTTCACTGAGCAGCTGAGACAGATCAGGTAAGCTATTTGAGAATCTATCTATAGTGGTTGGAAGGATTGTTCTGCCTGGTCGATAACGTGGCGCAACATGACAGATTTCAGCAGGACGCAGTATGCAAGTTCTGAACCGCTGATCGACTCACTGATTCATAACGCTCTGAACCGCTGAATCGACTCACTGATTCATAACGCTCTGAACCGCTGAATCGACTCACTGATTCATAAAGCTCTGAACCGCTGAATCGACTCACTGATTCATAACGCTCTGAACCGCTGATCGACTCACTGATTCATAACGCTCTGAACCGCTGAATCGACTCACTGATTCATAAAGCTCTGAAACGCTGAATCGACTCACTGACTCATAACGCTCTGAACCGCTGATCGACTCACTGATTCATAACGCTCTGAACCGCTGAATCGACTCACTGATTCATAACGCTCTGAACCGCTGAATCGACTCACTGATTCATAACGCTCTGAACCGCTGAATCGACTCACTGATTCATAAAGCTCTGAACCGCTGAATCGACTCACTGATTCATAACGCTTCGAAGCTTCATGAGGCCGTGTTTTGAAATCGTCATCACTATATAAGTCGTTATTTAGGGTTTTTTTGCGCACAGAAACTATTCTCGTCTCTTCATAAAGTTATTGTAGAGCCGCTGTAGTGAGATGGACTTTGTAACTTTAGTCTTTAGTGTCTTTTAAGGGTCTTGAGAGTGTAAAGTTGAGCCTATGGAGGCCTTTCAGAGCAAGTTACCATGTAATGGTCAGTGACATCATCACTTTGCGGTATAATATCTATATCGGTTGGGTTGGTTCCATGTGATATAATTAAATCTAGTGTGTGATTAAGACGATGAGTGGGACCAGTGACGTTTTGCTTGACACCAAAGGAGTTTAATAGATCTGTAAACGCAGCCCCTAACGCATCATTTGTGTTATCTACGTGTATGTTAAAATCTCCAACAATTAATGCTTTATCGACGTTGACCAATAGATCTGAGAGAAAGTCTGCGAACTCTTTTAGGAAATCAGCATAGGGCCCTGGAGGTCTTTATACAGTAGCCAAGGCTAGAGATAATACGCATTTCTTTCTTACATCTAAAGGCCTGTTCACACCGGGACGATTTTCGCGCGCGTTTATCGCCGACGTTTAACGCCTCGTGACTAAACAATGGGCGCCAATGTGAGTGTGCACACCGACGCGCAAAACGCCAGGCGTAAAAGCGTCATTTAAAAAAAAAACGCCTCGGGTTCGTTTTTTTATTTTGACGCGGCGCGTAAAAAACTGTCCGACCAATGAGATCCGCGCTTTTGTTCACGTGCCTGGAGCTGCTGAAGTGACAGTAAAACACCACTTGGTGGCGCTCAAGCACAAAACGGTCTTGCCGAGCACACACTGATACGACGAAGAAGTAGTAAGTAGACAAAGAAGAAGATGAACTGCTAATGCTGCTTGCCAGTTAGCAAAAAGTGTGTGAATGGTTTTGCCATAGACATAATATATCTGTGGTTTTGGCAAGCACGTAAATACTGTCTCTCTTCTCCTTCTGTGTGACAAGCGAGTGTCAGAAGCGTAAGTGCCGCAGCGCCACCTTGTGTACCGGGAGCGCATCGACTGAATGTGCACGTTCACTCGCGCATCGCCAGTGGAAATCGCTTGGGTGTGAACACTCAAGACGCGCCGAAAAACGCTGGCGATAAGCGCGGATATTCGTCCCGGTGTGTACAGGCCTTAAGAGCGTAACATTTAGCACTAGTACTTCAAACAAATTAAACCTGTGACCTGTTTTCTGGGTAACATTAAGAATATCTCTATAGATCAGTCCTTCCAGAAAAATGCGGCTTTTTTTGTGATTGTTGCGGGCAAAAATCCTTGATTATGCGGCACGTTTTCTTAAAAAATGCGATGAAAAATGCGGGATATTTATGCAATTTTATGCGATAAAATTGCGGGAACTTGCAAAAACTGCGGTTTGATGAGAAAGAGAAAAAAAGCACTACATCACAGAAAGTGCTGGAATATTTAAGTTCTCATCTTGTTTTATTGAAGACCTTAATAATGGCTCAAATTTACAAAACATTTAGTCAATCAAGTTCTGTAGCTTTACAAAAGGAATATGCTACAACTTCTGAAAAAATTAATAAATAACTTCCTGTTTTACAGATGTCGCTATACAAAACAGACATTTGAGTGCTTCCAATGCACAAAGTGCAATCTCTTAAAGGGTTAGTTCACCTAAAAAGGAAAATTCTGTCATTAATGACTTCCCTTTATGTTGTTGGACACAAATTAAGATATTTTAGTTGAATTCCGATGGCTCAGAAAGGCCTCCATTGGCACAATGTACACTCTCAAGACCCATAAAAGGTAGCCTACTAAAGACGTCGTTACAAAGTCCATCTCACTACAGTGGTTCTACAATAACTTTATGAAGCGACGATAATAGTTATTGTGTGCAAAAAAAACTAAATAACGACTTATATAGTGATGACTGATTTCAAAACACAGCATCATGATGCTATGAATCATCGAGTCGATTCATGATTCGGATCGCGTGTCAAACTGCTGAAATACGTGACTTTGGCGATCCAACCCGCTGAATCGACTCATTGATTCATAACGCTTCAAACCGCTGAATCAACTCATTGATTCATAACGCTTCAAACCGCTGAATCGACTCACTGATTCATAACGCTTCAAACCGCTGAATCGACTCACTGATTCATAACGCTTCAAACCGCTGAATCGACTCATTGATTCATAACGCTTCAAACCGCTGAATCGACTCATTGATTCATAACGCTTCAACCCGCTGAATCAACTCATTGATTCATAACGCTTCAAACCGCTGAATCGACTCATTGATTCATAACGCTTCAAAGCTTCATGATGCTGTGTTTTGAAATCAGTCAGCACACAGGGAAACTGCTTTGCTCTTTTGCTGTTATTGTTGTTGGCCAATGGGAGTTTGTGCTTCATCATGGTTTCACCGGTATCTGTGGTTTCTCCACGGGGTTTGAAGCTTTTCGATGACGTTCGCGTCGGGTAATCACGTCACTTCAAAACGTTCCCATGGCAATAGGCGGAAATGGCGGCTCTTGTGTGAAGTAAACGAAAATTTTTCAACTTTCTGCTAATATATATGACTTTTTTTGCAACGAAAATGCGGGGATTATGAAATCATGATAGCCCCGCATATTTTGCACGCGGAAATAGGCAATTTATGCGGCGAAAGTGCGGCGTATTTGAAAAAATGCGGCCCCCGCATGAATATGCGGACTTTGGCTGATTATGCGTTAAATCACGCGATCGCATAATCGCGTTTTTCTGGAGGGACTGATAGATTGTTGCAACACCCCCGCCACGACCAATTTTTGTATTAGTGGTCAGGTTCTCCTTGGAGATGATAATGGAGCTCGATCACACTAATCTGATTGTGAGACTCTCATCTCAACAGGAGAGCGATCGGAGGGAGGGAGGGAGGGATGGAGGGAGGGAGGGAGGGAGGGAGGGATGGAGGGAGGGAGGGAGGGAGGGAGGGAGGGATGGAGGGAGGAGTGAAGGCGCCTGCGGGATTTCTAGAAGCCACTCTCCACTTTATAAGGAGGATTCTCAGAGTCCTGGAGTCAGAAGTCATGGCTCTGCTTTCACCCAGAGCCCGTGTGTCTCAGAGGAAGAGCGGTTCTGTCCCGGTGTCCTGGGGTCTGTCCCGCAGGCTCGGGGTTCGAGTCCTCCTCCATCAAGACTTCCTCACCTGCCGTTTCCTCCACTCCATGCCTCGCTGGTTCTTAAGGCGCTGCCGCCACACTGACCCGTCTGGTTTCCCCGCAGCTCTTCGGGACCCCGGCTCCGCCCTCAGCTCCATCAATGGCTCTTCTCGGACGCCACGCTGTGCTTCAGGTATGACCGTCCCACCCAGAGGACACAGCGCCCAACCTGCCAGCGGCCCGACAGCCAATCAGAACACCAGCAGCGGGTGAGTCCTGTGCACAAGTAACTTGAGTTACGTAATAATATTACTTTTTCCAAGTAGCTAGTAAAGTAACGCATTACTTTTCAAATTTACAACAAAATATCTGAGTTACTTTTTGACATTAGTTTGACTGACAGCTCTCCTGCCCTCATGTTGAGTAAAATAAGTGCAGAGGTGTGTGTGTGTGTGTGTGAACATGATGGTTATTGTAGTTCTAGACTAAATGTGAGCATTTATTTATCTCACTTGTACAATAAAGATTCAGTCCTCCTCAAAATGAATACAATCAGTCAAATGCTAAATCAGAATACTCAAACCTCAAATATATAAACTTTAAAGGGTTAGTTCAGCCAAAAATGTAAATTGTGTCATTAATGACTGAGCCTCATGTGGTTGGACACCCGTCAGACCTCCGTTCATCTTCAGACACAGATGAAGATATTTTAGTGTAAATCTGATGCTCTGAAAGGCCTCCATTGGCTCAACTTTACACTCTCAAGACCCTTAAAAGACACTAAAGACTAAAGTTACAAAGTCCATCTCACTACAGCGGCTCTACAATAACTTTATGAAGACGAGAATAGTTTCTGTGCGCAAAAAAACCCCTAAATAACGACTTATATAGTGATGACGATTTCAAAACACGGCCTCATGAAGCTTCGAAGCGTTATGAATCAGTGAGTCAATTCAGCGGTTCAGAGCCTTATGAATCAGTGAGTCGAATCATGATTTGGATCGCGTGTCAAACCGCCAAACTGCTGAAATTTGGCGATTCAAACCGCTGAATCGATTCACTGATTCATAATGCTCTGAACCGCTGATCGACTCACTGATTCATAACGCTCTGAACCGCTGAGTCGACTCACTGATTCATAACACTCTGAACCGCTGAGTCGACTCACTGATTCATAACGCTCTGAACCGCTGAGTCGACTCACTGATTCATAACGCTCTGAACTGCTGATCGACTCACTGATTCATAACACTCTGAACCGCTGAGTCGACTCACTGATTCATAACGCTCTGAACCGCTGAGTCGACTCACTGATTCATAACACTCTGAACCGCTGTGTATTTATATATAAATAATAATTAACAGAGTACACACACATATATTATGTAAACACAAACTTTTATTTTGGATGCGATTAATCGCGATTCATCTTTTGACAGCCCTAATAAATATATATATATATATATATATATATATATATATATATATATATATATCTTAATAAAAGTTTGATTATTCTTTTGGTTCGTGATTTTTTTCATTTCAGATCCATTAAATTCAAGCAATTTATATTTTTAATATATATAAATATATAATATTACATAGCCAGCAGCCATATCACCCTGTAGCCCAAGACTGGTTTCCCACTGAAGGGCTGAGCCTGGTCAGTACCTGGATGGGAGACCAACTGGGAAAACTAGGCTTCTGCTGGTGGAGGTGTTAGTGAGGCCAGTAGGGGGCGCTCACCCTGTGGTCTGTGTGTGTCCTAACACCCCAGTATAGTGATGGGGACACTATTAGCAACACTAGACACTATACTGTAACAAGCACCGTCTTTCGGATGAGATGTTAAACCGAGGTCCTGACTCTCTGTGGTCATTAAAAATCCCAGGATGTCCTTCGATAAAGAGTAGGGGTGTAACCCCGGCATTCTGGCCAAATTTGCCCATTGGCCTCCTAATCATATATATACAGATTGGCTTCATCCCTCAGTCTCCTCTCCACCATTCAGCTGATGTGTAGTGGGCGTACTGGCACAAAATGGCTGCCGTCGCATCATCCAGGTGGAGCTGCTCATTGGTGGTGGTTGAGGAGATTCCCCCTTCTATGTAAAGCGCTTTGAGTGCCTAGAAAAGCGCTATATAAATGTAACAAATTAATTAATTATTAAATTAAATAGTGCTGTTCATATTCATGTGTGAGGCTTATGTATCAATGCAAATGAAGAACATCCCGTCATAATTACTAGTCATTTGAGTGATAGTCAGATTTGAATTGTGTGATATAAAGTCAGAATTGTGTGATGTAAAGTCAGAATTGTGTGATAGTCAGAGTTGAATTGTGTCATATAAAGTCAGAATTATGTGTATAAAGTCAGAATTGTGTGATAGTCAGAGTTGAATTGTGTGATATAAAGTCAGAATTATGTGTATAAAGTCAGAATTGTGTGATAGTCAGATTTGAATTGTGTGTATAAAGTCAGAATTGTGTGATAGTCAGAGTTGAATTGTGTGATATAAAGTCAGAATTATGTGTATAAAGTCAGAATTGTGTGATAGTCAGAGTTGAATTGTGTGATATAAAGTCAGAATTATGTGTATAAAGTCAGAATTGTGTGATAGTCAGATTTGAATTGTGTGTATAAAGTCAGAATTGTGTGATAGTCAGATTTGAACTGTGTGATATAAAGTCAGAATTATGTGTATAAAGTCAGAATTGTGTGATAGTCAGAGTTGTGTGATAAAGTCAGAATTGTGTGATATAAAGTCAGAATTGTGTGATATAAAGTCAGAATTGTGTGTATAAAGTCAGAATTGTGTGATAAAGTCAGAATTGTGTGATAAAGTCAGAATTGTGTGATAAAGTCAGAATTGTGAGATAAAGTCAGAATTGTGTGATATAAAGTCAGAATTGTGTGATATAAAGTCAGAATTGTGTGATTAAGTCAGAATTGTGTGATATAAAGTCAGAATTGTGTGTATAAAGTCAGAATTGTGTGATAGTCAGATTTGAACTGTGTGATATAAAGTCAGAATTATGTGTATAAAGTCAGAATTGTGTGATAGTCAGAGTTGAACTGTGTAATATAAAGTCAGAATTATGTGTATAAAGTCAGAATTGTGTGATAGTCAGATTTGAACTGTGTAATATAAAGTCAGAATTATGTGTATAAAGTCAGAATTGTGTGATAGTTAGATTTGAACTGTGTGATATAAAGTCAGAATTATGTGTATAAAGTCAGAATTGTGTTATAGTCAGAATTGTGTGATATAAAGTCAGAATTGTGTGTATAAAGTCAGAATTGTGTGATATAAAGTCAGAATTGTGTGATAAAGTCAGAATTGTGTGATAGTCAGATTTGAACTGTGTGATATAAAGTCAGAATTATGTGTATAAAGTCAGAATTGTGTGATAGTCAGAGTTGAATTGTGTGTATAAAGTCAGAATTGTATGATATAAAGTCAGAATTGTGAGATATAAAGTCAGAATTGTGTGATATAAAGTCAGAATTGTGTGTATAAAGTCAGAATTGTGTGTATAAAGTCAAAACACATGTATGTGTATACTCTCTTTCCCCTACGAGAGTTTTGTATTTTGCTGTTTTTTGTCAATAATAAAAAAATAATAATAATAAAATAAAAATAATAATAATGAGTATTGATGTTGTCTGGCAGCTCTACCCCAGGAGAGATGGATGAGGTTGATGCGTTCCGGCTGCGGCGGCCGGCCGACGACACTCTGTCTCTGGCCTCCACCGCGCCCGAATCGCTCCTGGTGGAAGGTGAGAACACCTCAACATGGTTTAGTAAAGCATCGAGCAACACTTTGTGACGTGGATCTGTGTGTGTGCAGATGCGTATTACACCACAGTGCGAGGGGAGCTGGAAGCCATCGCGCAAGACTTCGAGGTGGAGTCCTGGAGTCTGGCTGTGGATCAGCACTTCTTAAAGAAATATTCCAAGGAGATGATGAAGAGACAGGATGTTATATATGGTTGGTGTTGTTTATCTTCCTCTGTAATGCGTTCACACCGGACGCGAATCGCGCGAGTGATTTACATGTTAAGTCAATACTGCGATTCGCGAGAATTACGCGAATTGAGCGAATCGCTCAAGTTGTAAAATCTGAACTTTGCCGGATATTCGCACCGCGATAACCAATCAGGAGCTTGCTCTAGTAGTGACAACAATGAGGAGAAAATCTGTATATTAATATCTGGTTCAGACTAGTGTTAGACTGATATATCGGCCGATATTTGTGATTTTTATGTGTATCGGCCGATATAAGGCTGCTGTGTTCGCCGATATTTGTGATTTTTACGT
The DNA here is from genome assembly GCF_949357685.1 of Gobio gobio. Classification (NCBI taxonomy): domain Eukaryota; kingdom Metazoa; phylum Chordata; class Actinopteri; order Cypriniformes; family Gobionidae; genus Gobio; species Gobio gobio. Next base: position 41,031,728 of record NC_137120.1, read on the forward strand.
GTATCGGCCGATATAAGGCTGCTGGGTTCGCCGATATTTGTGATTTTTACGTGTATCGGCCGATATAAGGCTGCTGGGTTCGCCGATATTTGTGCTTTTTACGTGTATCGGCCGATATAAGGCTGCTGCGTTGGCCGATATTTTTTCCCTGCATTATTTCCAGACAGGCGTCCACAGGGCAGCTCTCACCGTCTTCAAACTCTCTTGCTCTCCCTCGCGCATAATAATCAAAATCAGTTGAGAATTGACGATGGTAAAAGGTGGAAAGACTGAAGTTTCACGTGGAGCATTGGGAGATTTTTTCCTGAATTACCGCTGGTGTTGCTCTACAAGAGATTAAGTGAAGTGCACCTACACTCTAAACAATGCTGGGTTAAAAATAACCCAAGTTGGGTTGAAAATGGACTAACCCAGCGATTGGGTTGTTTTAAGCAAACATTTAACCCAACCGCTGGGTCAAAACAACCCAATTGCTGGGTTAGTCCATATTCAACCCAACTTGGGTTATTTTTAACCCAGCATTTTTTAGAGTGTAGCCATTAAATGACTAGGTTGTAAATAGTTTTAAATGAAGTATAGTGCAGTCAGTGTGCACTTTATTATTCTGCTCGCTTGTTGATACTGTGAGCAATAGTGTCATTATTTTATTTATGCTTAAATATTTATTTTCAGAATTTTTCACCACTGAACTCTTTTTTTTCTTGTTCTACCTCACCTGTTTTTATTACTTGTTAAATATTGTTTTGTTTTTTTTGTTCAATAAATGTTTTTTTAATTGTAAATTTTAAATTGTAATCATGATCATTGTGAATTTTTTTTAATGTAAATTGAGGGAGCAAAAGCATTATCGGCTCCAAATATCGGCTCAAGAAAATCGGCAGCCCGTATTGCTCATCGGCTATGAAAAAAAATCGGCATCGGCACTAAAAAAAATCCATATTGGTCGATCCCTAGTTCAGACAACAAAACAACACCAGATCACATGTTCAACTCCACACACACCAGATCACATGTTCAACTCCACACACACCAGATCACATGATCAACTCCACACACACCAGATCACATGTTCAACTCCACACACACCAGATCACATGATCAACTCCACACACACACCAGGGGCACGTTCAACGCTCAAACCGGTGCGCAACGTTTTGCTACGGTTTCCGGTTGAACGTCATGTTTCCTGGAAACGGTGCGCACCGGTGTGCAACGGGTTTGAGATGCGTTTTTTCTCGTTTGGTGGGTGTGTCAAAAATGTCACTCCAATCAGAAGCAACATATAAACCACGCGGTATTAAAGAGACAGCTCACACAATGGGTCCAAGTGAAGATGTTTAATGTGTCCGCTGGTATTAGAAGACATGATTGTCGTAAGAGTTTTATAGTAGGCTAATATATATATAAAAATCAACATTATGATGTATTTATTTATATCCTTAGCTTTCCATATTCCATATTCCATACCAAATTTCATATATGTAATTAAGTGCTTGACATAAAGTGAGAAAGAAAATACAAGCTATTAAAAAAGTAAGAACTAGAAATAAAATGATTTAAATTAGAATTGATTACCAGGAGATAAAAAAGTTAAATACATGGGATTGGGGTGTTGTCATTTATTCTGGATGGCAAGGGCAGTGATTGCATGTATTTTGCAGTATTAAACACGTATTTATATCGATTTTATCAGGCTCCGAAAATTCCTCAAAAAGAACACAAAGAATGGCCTTCTCGGCTGCCATAGTTACAACTCTTGCGTCAACAGAACAGGGTGTTCAACGCAGCACCGTTACCGTTTAAAAAACGTTTTGCAACGTTTTGTCGGGGCTGAACGCAGCCCAGATCACATGTTCAGCTCCACACACACCAGATCACACACCAGATCACATGTTCAACTCCACACACACCAGATCACATGTTCAGCTCCACACACACACCAGATCACATGTTCAACTCCACACACACACCAGATCACACACCAGATCACATGTTCAACTCCACACACACCAGATCACATGTTCAGCTCCACACACACACCAGATCACATGTTCAACTCCACACACACCAGATCACATGTTCAACTCCACACACACCAGATCACATGTTCAACTCCACACACACCAGATCACATGTTCAACTCCACACACACCAGATCACATGTTCAACTCCACACACACCAGATCACATGTTCAACTCCACACACACCAGATCACATGTTCAACTCCACACACACCAGATCACATGATCAACTCCACACACACCAGATCACATGATCAACTCCACACACACCAGATCACATGTTCAACTCCACACACACCAGATCACATGATCAACTCCACACACACCAGATCACATGTTCAGCTCCACACACACCAGATCACATGTTCAGCTCCACACACACCAGATCACATGATCAACTCCACACACACCAGATCACATGTTCAACTCCACACACACCAGATCACATGTTCAGCTCCACACACACCAGATCACATGTTCAGCTCCACACACACCAGATCACATGATCAACTCCACACACACCAGATCACATGTTCAACTCCACACACACCAGATCACATGATCAACTCCACACACACCAGATCACATGATCAACTCCACACACACCAGATCACATGTTCAACTCCACACACACCAGATCACATGTTCAGCTCCACACACACCAGATCACATGTTCAGCTCCACACACACCAGATCACATGATCAACTCCACACACACCAGATCACATGTTCAACTCCACACACACCAGATCACATGATCAACTCCACACACACCAGATCACATGATCAACTCCACACACACCAGATCACATGATCAACTCCACACACACCAGATCACATGTTCAACTCCACACACACCAGATCACATGTTCAACTCCACACACACCAGATCACATGTTCAACTCCACACACACCAGATCACATGTTCAACTCCACACACACCAGATCACATGATCAACTCCACACACACCAGATCACATGTTCAGCTCCACACACACCAGATCACATGTTCAACTCCACACACACCAGATCACATGTTCAACTCCACACACACCAGATCACATGTTCAACTCCACACACACCAGATCACATGTTCAACTCCACACACACCAGATCACATGTTCAACTCCACACACACCAGATCACATGTTCAACTCCACACACACCAGATCACATGTTCAACTCCACACACACCAGATCACATGTTCAACTCCACACACACCAGATCACATGATCAACTCCACACACACCAGATCACATGATCAACTCCACACACACCAGATCACATGTTCAACTCCACACACACCAGATCACATGATCAACTCCACACACACCAGATCACATGTTCAGCTCCACACACACCAGATCACATGTTCAGCTCCACACACACCAGATCACATGATCAACTCCACACACACCAGATCACATGTTCAACTCCACACACACCAGATCACATGTTCAGCTCCACACACACCAGATCACATGTTCAGCTCCACACACACCAGATCACATGATCAACTCCACACACACCAGATCACATGTTCAACTCCACACACACCAGATCACATGATCAACTCCACACACACCAGATCACATGATCAACTCCACACACACCAGATCACATGTTCAACTCCACACACACCAGATCACATGTTCAGCTCCACACACACCAGATCACATGTTCAACTCCACACACACCAGATCACATGATCAACTCCACACACACCAGATCACATGATCAACTCCACACACACCAGATCACATGTTCAACTCCACACACACCAGATCACATGATCAACTCCACACACACCAGATCACATGTTCAGCTCCACACACACCAGATCACATGTTCAGCTCCACACACACCAGATCACATGATCAACTCCACACACACCAGATCACATGTTCAACTCCACACACACCAGATCACATGTTCAGCTCCACACACACCAGATCACATGTTCAGCTCCACACACACCAGATCACATGATCAACTCCACACACACCAGATCACATGTTCAACTCCACACACACCAGATCACATGATCAACTCCACACACACCAGATCACATGATCAACTCCACACACACCAGATCACATGTTCAACTCCACACACACCAGATCACATGTTCAGCTCCACACACACCAGATCACATGTTCAGCTCCACACACACCAGATCACATGATCAACTCCACACACACCAGATCACATGTTCAACTCCACACACACCAGATCACATGATCAACTCCACACACACCAGATCACATGATCAACTCCACACACACCAGATCACATGATCAACTCCACACACACCAGATCACATGTTCAACTCCACACACACCAGATCACATGTTCAACTCCACACACACCAGATCACATGTTCAACTCCACACACACCAGATCACATGTTCAACTCCACACACACCAGATCACATGATCAACTCCACACACACCAGATCACATGTTCAGCTCCACACACACCAGATCACATGTTCAACTCCACACACACCAGATCACATGTTCAACTCCACACACACCAGATCACATGTTCAACTCCACACACACCAGATCACATGTTCAACTCCACACACACCAGATCACATGTTCAGCTCCACACACACCAGATCACATGTTCAACTCCACACACACCAGATCACATGTTCAGAGAGGATCTCTCTTTATAAACCACAGATTTGAGCTTCGAACAACTACATTATTGCCTGAAAAAGTCTTAAAACTACGTTTTGTAGCGAATTTCACGTGCGAATGAAGTGAATTTCACGCGCGAATGAAGCGAATTTCACGCGCGAATAAAGCGAATTTCACGCGCGAATAAAGCGAATTTCACGCGCGAATGAAGATGAAGCGAATTTCGCGTGCGAATGAAGCGAATGAAGCGTGCGAATGAAGCGAATTTCGCGTGCGAATGAAGCGAATTTCGCGCGCAAATGAAGATGAAGCGAATTTCACACGCGAATTAAGTGAATTTCACGTGCGAATGAAGATGAAGCGAATTTCACACGCGAATGAAGCGAATTTCACGCGCGAATAAAGCGAAATTCACGCGCAAATGAAGCAAATTTCACGCGCGAATGAAGCGAATTTCACACGCGAATTTCACACGCGAATGAAGAGGAAGTGAATTTCAAGCGCGAATGAAGTGAATTTCACGCGCGAATGAAGCGAGTAAACTCAAAATGTTCAAGCGTCCAACTTCGCGTGAATAGCGCAAATTATTCGCGTCATTTGCGTCCGGTGTGAACGCCACATAAGTGTTTCTCTAAAGCTCTTCCTGTCTCCTCCAGAGCTCATCCAGACGGAGATCCACCACGTGCGGACGCTCAAGATCATGCTCCGCGTGTATGCCCGAGAGCTGCGGGAGACGCTACAGCTGGACGACAGGAAGCTGGACTGTCTCTTCCCCCAGTTGGACAGCCTGCTGGAGCTGCACAACCACTTCCTGTCCCGCCTCAGGGAGCGCCGGGCGGAGTCCCTGGAGCCGGGCAGCGAGCACAACTATGCCATCCATAAACTCTCAGATATCCTTATATCCCAGGTACATGCCGTGATTTTGTCGTACTTCCTGCTTCAAACTTTCGGTCCTGTATTTCCTGTTTCATTATTGCTGCTGTTGCCTTATGCTTCCTGCTACACATTTCCTGTCTTTTGCTTCCTGCTTCACACATCCAAGCTTAACACACTTCCTGCTGATCACACTTTGCCCCACGCTTCCTGCTGTTGTCATACTTCCTGCTTCACACTTCCTGGCCTACATTTCCTCCTCCTTACTTCCTGTTGTCACACTTTTTCCCTAAACTTCCTGCTGTTGTTATACTTCCTGCTTCACACTTCCTGGCCTACATTTCCTCCTCCTTACTTCCTGTTGTCACACTTTTTCCCTAAACTTCCTGCTGTTGTCATACTTCCTGCTTCACACTTCCTGGCCTACATTTCCTCCTCCTTACTTCCTGTTGTCACACTTTTTCCCTAAACTTCCTGCTGTTGTTATACTTCCTGCTTCACACTTCCTGGCCTACATTTCCTCCTCCTTACTTCCTGTTGTCACACTTTTTCCCTAAACTTCCTGCTGTTGTTATACTTCCTGCTTCACACTTCCTGGCCTACATTTCCTCCTCCTTACTTCCTGTTGTCACACTTTTTCCCTAAACTTCCTGCTGTTGTTATACTTCCTGCTTCACACTTCCTGGCCTACATTTCCTCCTCCTTACTTCCTGTTGTCACACTTTTTCCCTAAACTTCCTGCTCGCCTTTCCTGTCTTACGCTTTTAGGTTTAAACATCTCATCTTCACACTTTCCCCCCACACTTCCTGTTGTTTTAAAGCCCAACATTTCCTGCTTCCTACTTCCTGTCATCACCCTTTTGCCTCAATTCTCGCTCTTCACATTTCCTGTCTTTTGCTTCACGCTTCCTGCTGAACACACTTTTGCCCCACGCTTCCAGCTGATGTCATACTTCCTGCTTCACACTTCCTGTCCTACATTTCCTCCTCCTTACTTCCTGTTGTCACACTTTTTCCCTAAACTTCCTGCTGTTGTCATACTTCCTGCTTCACACTTCCTGGCCTACATTTCCTCCTCCTTACTTCCTGTTGTCACACTTTTTCCCTAAACTTCCTGCTGTTGTTATACTTCCTGCTTCACACTTCCTGTCCTACATTTCCTCCTCCTTACTTCCTGTTGTCACACTTTTTCCCTAAACTTCCTGCTGTTGTTATACTTCCTGCTTCACACTTCCTGTCCTACATTTCCTCCTCCTTACTTCCTGTTGTCACACTTTTTCCCTAAACTTCCTGCTGTTGTTATACTTCCTGCTTCACACTTCCTGGCCTACATTTCCTCCTCCTTGCTTCCTGTTGTCACACTTTTTCCCTAAACTTCCTGCTCGCCTTTCCTATCTTACGCTTTTAGGTTTAAACATCTCATCTTCACACTTTCCCCCCACACTTCCTGTTGTTTTAAAGCCCAACATTTCCTGCTTCCTACTTCCTGTCATCACCCTTTTGCCTCAATTCTCGCTCTTCACATTTCCTGTCTTTTGCTTTACGCTTCCTGCTGAACACACTTTTGCCCCACGCTTCCAGCTGATGTCATACTTCCTGCTTCACACTTCCTGGCCTACATTTCCTGCTTTACACTTCCTGTTGTCACACGGTTTCCCTAAACTTCCTGCTTCGCCTTTCCTGTCTTACTCTTTTTGCTTTAAACATCTCATCGTCACACTTTTCCCCCACCACTTCCTGCTGTTGAAAAGCCCAACATTTCCTGCTTCCTACTTCCTGTCATCACCCTTTTGCCTTAATCTTCCCTCTTCACATTTCCTGTCTTTTGCTTCGCGCTTCACACTTCCTGCTGATCACACTTTTGCCCCACTTTTCCAGCTGTCATACTTCCTGCTTCACCTTTCCTGGCCTACATTTCCTTCTTTATACTTTCTGTTGTCACACTTTTTTCCTAAACTTCCTGCTTCGCCTTTCCTGTCTTGTGATTTTTGCTTCAAACTTTCTGTTGTCACACTTTCACCCCACACTTCCTGCTGTTGTCAAACTTCCTGCTTCAAACTTTCTGTTGTTATATTTCCTGCCCTACACTTCCTTGCTTACACATCATGTTGTCACGCACCCAAGGCTTCCTGTTTTTTGTCATACTTCCTGCTTCACACCTTCTGGCCTACATTTCCTCCTCCTTACTTCCTGTTGTCACACTTTTTTCCTAAACTTCCTGCTGTTGTTATACTTCCTGCTTCACACTTCCTGGCCTACATTTCCTCCTCCTTACTTCCTGTTGTCACACTTTTTCCCTAAACTTCCTGCTGTTGTTATACTTCCTGCTTCACACTTCCTAGCCTACGTTTCCTCCTCCTTGCTTCCTGTTGTCACACTTTTTCTCTAAACTTCCTGCTGTTGTCATACTTCCTGCTTCACACTTCCTGGCCTACATTTCCTCCTCCTTGCTTCCTGTTGTCACACTTTTTCCCTAAACTTCCTGCTGTTGTTATACTTCCTGCTTCACACTTCCTGGCCTACATTTCCTCCTCCTTACTTCCTGTTGTCACACTTTTTCCCTAAACTTCCTGCTGTTGTTATACTTCCTGCTTCACACTTCCTGGCCTACATTTCCTCCTCCTTACTTCCTGTTGTCACACTTTTTCCCTAAACTTCCTGCTCGCCTTTCCTGTCTTACGCTTTTAGGTTTAAACATCTCATCTTCACACTTTCCCCCCACACTTCCTGTTGTTTTAAAGCCCAACATTTCCTGCTTCCTACTTCCTGTCATCACCCTTTTGCCTCAATTCTCGCTCTTCACATTTCCTGTCTTTTGCTTCACGCTTCCTGCTGAACACACTTTTGCCCCACGCTTCCAGCTGATGTCATACTTCCTGCTTCACACTTCCTGTCCTACATTTCCTCCTCCTTACTTCCTGTTGTCACACTTTTTCCCTAAACTTCCTGCTGTTGTCATACTTCCTGCTTCACACTTCCTGGCCTACATTTCCTCCTCCTTACTTCCTGTTGTCACACTTTTTCCCTAAACTTCCTGCTGTTGTTATACTTCCTGCTTCACACTTCCTGTCCTACATTTCCTCCTCCTTACTTCCTGTTGTCACACTTTTTCCCTAAACTTCCTGCTGTTGTTATACTTCCTGCTTCACACTTCCTGTCCTACATTTCCTCCTCCTTACTTCCTGTTGTCACACTTTTTCCCTAAACTTCCTGCTGTTGTTATACTTCCTGCTTCACACTTCCTGGCCTACATTTCCTCCTCCTTGCTTCCTGTTGTCACACTTTTTCCCTAAACTTCCTGCTCGCCTTTCCTATCTTACGCTTTTAGGTTTAAACATCTCATCTTCACACTTTCCCCCCACACTTCCTGTTGTTTTAAAGCCCAACATTTCCTGCTTCCTACTTCCTGTCATCACCCTTTTGCCTCAATTCTCGCTCTTCACATTTCCTGTCTTTTGCTTTACGCTTCCTGCTGAACACACTTTTGCCCCACGCTTCCAGCTGATGTCATACTTCCTGCTTCACACTTCCTGGCCTACATTTCCTGCTTTACACTTCCTGTTGTCACACGGTTTCCCTAAACTTCCTGCTTCGCCTTTCCTGTCTTACTCTTTTTGCTTTAAACATCTCATCGTCACACTTTTCCCCCACCACTTCCTGCTGTTGAAAAGCCCAACATTTCCTGCTTCCTACTTCCTGTCATCACCCTTTTGCCTTAATCTTCCCTCTTCACATTTCCTGTCTTTTGCTTCGCGCTTCACACTTCCTGCTGATCACACTTTTGCCCCACTTTTCCAGCTGTCATACTTCCTGCTTCACCTTTCCTGGCCTACATTTCCTTCTTTATACTTTCTGTTGTCACACTTTTTTCCTAAACTTCCTGCTTCGCCTTTCCTGTCTTGTGATTTTTGCTTCAAACTTTCTGTTGTCACACTTTCACCCCACACTTCCTGCTGTTGTCAAACTTCCTGCTTCAAACTTTCTGTTGTTATATTTCCTGCCCTACACTTCCTTGCTTACACATCATGTTGTCACGCACCCAAGGCTTCCTGTTTTTTGTCATACTTCCTGCTTCACACCTTCTGGCCTACATTTCCTCCTCCTTACTTCCTGTTGTCACACTTTTTTCCTAAACTTCCTGCTGTTGTTATACTTCCTGCTTCACACTTCCTGGCCTACATTTCCTCCTCCTTACTTCCTGTTGTCACACTTTTTCCCTAAACTTCCTGCTGTTGTTATACTTCCTGCTTCACACTTCCTAGCCTACGTTTCCTCCTCCTTGCTTCCTGTTGTCACACTTTTTCTCTAAACTTCCTGCTGTTGTCATACTTCCTGCTTCACACTTCCTGGCCTACATTTCCTCCTCCTTACTTCCTGTTGTCACACTTTTTCCCTAAACTTCCTGCTGTTGTTATACTTCCTGCTTCACACTTCCTGGCCTACATTTCCTCCTCCTTACTTCCTGTTGTCACACTTTTCCCCTAAACTTACTGCTGTTGTTATACTTCCTGCTTCACACTTCCTGGCCTACATTTCCTCCTCCTTGCTTCCTGTTGTCACACTTTTTCCCTAAACTTCCTGCTCGCCTTTCCTGTCTTACGCTTTTAGGTTTAAACATCTCATCTTTACACTTTCCCCGCACACTTCCTGTTGTTTTAAAGCCCATTTCCTGCTTCCTACTTCCTGTCATCACCCTTTTGCCTCAATTCTCGCTCTTCACATTTCCTGTCTTTTGCTTCACGCTTCCTGCTGAACACACTTTTGCCCCACGCTTCCAGCTGATGTCATACTTCCTGCTTCACACTTCCTGTCCTACATTTCCTCCTCCTTACTTCCTGTTGTCACACTTTTTCCCTAAACTTCCTGCTCGCCTTTCCTGTCTTACGCTTTTAGGTTTAAACATCTCATCTTTACACTTTCCCCGCACACTTCCTGTTGTTTTAAAGCCCATTTCCTGCTTCCTACTTCCTGTCATCACCCTTTTGCCTCAATTCTCGCTCTTCACATTTCCTGTCTTTTGCTTCACGCTTCCTGCTGAACACACTTTTGCCCCACGCTTCCAGCTGATGTCATACTTCCTGCTTCACACTTCCTGTCCTACATTTCCTCCTCCTTGCTTCCTGTTGTCACACTTTTTCCCTAAACTTCCTGCTCGCCTTTCCTGTCTTACGCTTTTAGGTTTAAACATCTCATCTTTACACTTTCCCCGCACACTTCCTGTTGTTTTAAAGCCCATTTCCTGCTTCCTACTTCCTGTCATCACCCTTTTGCCTCAATTCTCGCTCTTCACATTTCCTGTCTTTTGCTTCACGCTTCCTGCTGAACACACTTTTGCCCCACGCTTCCAGCTGATGTCATACTTCCTGCTTCACACTTCCTGGCCTACATTTCCTGCTTTACACTTCCTGTTGTCACACGGTTTCCCTAAACTTCCTGCTTCGCCTTTCCTGTCTTACTCTTTTTGCTTTAAACATCTCATCGTCACACTTTCCCCCCACCACTTCCTGCTGTTGTAAAGCCCAACATTTCCTGCTTCCTACTTCCTGTCATCACCCTTTTGCCTTAATCTTCCCTCTTCACATTTCCTGTCTTTTGCTTCCTACTTCACACTTCCTGCTGATCACACTTTTGCCCCACTTTTCCAGCTGTCATACTTCCTGCTTCACTTTTCCTGGCCTACATTTCCTTCTTTATACTTTCTGTTGTCACACTTTTTTCCTAAACTTCCTGCTTTGCCTTTCCTGTCTTGTGATTTTTGCTTCAAACTTTCTGTTGTCACACTTTCACCCCACACTTCCTGCTGTTGTCAAACTTCCTGCTTCAAACTTTCTGTTGTTATATTTCCTGCCCTACACTTCCTTGCTTACACATCATGTTGTCACGCACCCAAGGCTTCCTGTTTTTTGTCCTACATTTCCAGCTTCACGTTTCCTGTCTTACAGTTCCTGCTTCAAACATCCTACTCTAGATTTCTTGCTTTAACATCATTTTTTCCCTCTTTTTTAAAATGTTCTGCCCTACACTTCCTGTTGTTTTTCATCATACCCTTCCTGCTGTTGCCATGCTTCCCGATTTCCACCTCCTGCCCTACATGTCCTCCTCCTTACTTCCTGTTGTCACAGTTTTGTGCTTTTGATTCAGTTTTGTGCCTTTACTGCTTTACACGTTTTTTCACACTTCCTGCCCTATACTTCTCGCTTCATATTTCCTGTTGTCACACTTTTGTGCTTCACATTTCCTGCCTTACACTTCCTGCTTCACAAATACAGTTTTCACAGTTCCTGCTTTCGCTTCCTGCTTCAAACATCCTGTTTTATTTCCTGCCTCATATACTGTTGTCACACTTTTGTACTTTTGCTTCCTACTTCAGATATTCTCGTCGCCTTTCCTGCTTTACACATTGTTTTCACACTTCTTGCCCTATACTTCTCGCTTCGTATTTTCAGATTTACTTCCCTACATTTCCTCCTCCTTACTTCCTGTTGTCACACTTTTGTGCAATCACTTCCTGCTTCAAACATCCTGTTTTATTTCCTGCCTCATATACTGTTGTCACATTTTTGTGCTTTTGCTTCCTGCTTCAGACATTCTCGTCGCCTTTCCTGCTTTACACTTCCTGCTTGACACATCCTGCTTTACACTTCCTGTTTTACACATTTTCACACTTCCTGCCCTATACTTCTCGCTTCGTATTTTCACATTTACTTCCCTACATTTCCTCCTCCTTACTTCCTGTTGTCACACTTCCTGCTATCACTTCCTGCTTCAAACATCCTGTTTTATTTCCTGCCTCATATACTGTTGTCACATTTTTGTGCTTTTGCTTCCTGCTTCAGACATTCTCGTCGCCTTTCCTGCTTTACACTTCCTGCTTTACACATCCTGCTTTACACTTCCTGTTTTACACATTTTCACACTTCCTGCCCTATACTTCTCGCTTCGTATTTTCGAATTTACTTCCCTACATTTCCTCCTCCTTACTTCCTGTTGTCACACTTCCTGCTATCACTTCCTGCTTCAAACATCCTGTTTTATTTCCTGCCTCATATACTGTTGTCACATTTTTGTGCTTTTGCTTCCTGCTTCAGACATTCTCGTCGCCTTTCCTGCTTTACACTTCCTGCTTTACACATCCTGCTTTACACTTCCTGTTTCACAAACACAGTTTTCACACTTCCTGCTATCGCTTCCTGCTTCAACCATCCTGTTTTATTTCCTGCCTCATATACTGTTGTCACACTTTTGTGCTTTTGCTTCCTGCTTGACATTCTCGTCGCCTTTCCTGCTTTACACTTCCTGTTTTACACATATTGTTTTCACACTTCCTGCTCTATACTTCTCGCTTCGAATTTCCTGCCCTACATTTCCTCCTACTTACTTCCTGTTGTCACACTTTTGTGCTTTTGCTTCCCGCTTCAGATATTCTCGTCCCCTTTCCTGCTTTACACGTTGTTTTCACACTTCCTGCCCTATACTTCTCGCTTCATATTTTCAGATTTACTTCCCTGCATTTCCTCCTCCTTACTTCCTGTTGTCACACTTCCTGCTATCGCTTCCTGCTTCAAACATCCTGTTTTATTTCCTGCCTCATATACTGTTGTCACAGTTTTGTGCTTTTGCTTCCTGCTTCAGACATTCTCGTCGCCTTTCCTGCTTTACACTTCCTGCTTTACACTTCCTGTTTTAAACTTCCTGCTTTACACATGTTGTTTTCACACTTCCTGTCCTAAACTTCTCGCTTCACATTTCCTGACCTACATTTTCTCCTTCTTACTTCCTGTTGTCACACTTTTGTGCTTCACATTTCATGCCTTACACTATCTGCTTCACAATCACAGTTTTCACACTTCCTGCTATCGCTTCCTGCTTCAAACATCCTGTTTTATTTCCTGCCTCATATACTGTTGTCACACTTTTGTGCTTTTGCTTCCTGCTTGACATTCTCGTCGCCTTTCCTGCTTTACACTTCCTGTTTTACACATGTTGTTTTCACACTTCCTGCTCTATACTTCTCGCTTCGAATTTCCTGCCCTACATTTCCTCCTCCTTACTTCCTGTTGTCACACTTTTGTGCAATCACTTCCTGCTTCAAACATCCTGTTTTATTTCTTGCCTCATATACTGTTGTCACACTTCCTGCTTCAGACATTCTCGTCGCCTTTCCTGCTTTACACTTCCTGCTTTACACTTCCTGCTTTAAACATGTTGTTTTCACACTTCCTGCCCTACACACTCTGCTTCACACAAGCATATGTGTTTGTGTGTATCTGGTTTTAGTTTTCCGGAGAGCTTGGAGAGCGAATGAAGGAAAGTTATGGGGATTTCTGCAGTCGGCACACTGAGGCCGTCAACTACTACAAAGAGCAGCTGCAGAGCAACAAGAAGTTCCAGAACCTCATGAGAGTATGTTGAGGTCTTATACGTCCCCATGCTAGGTTGTCCTCAGCACTGTTTTGAATCTTTTTCTCACCTTGTTGTGTTTCAGAAAATAAGTAATCTGTCAATAGTGCGACGGTTAGGCGTCCCAGAATGCATCTTGCTGGTGACACAGCGAATCACCAAATATCCTGTTCTTGTGGAGCGCATCCTGCACAACACTGAAGGTTGGTCGTTATGGTGCCCTTAAACTATTCAGATATTATGAATATACAAGGTTATTAAAGGGTTAGTTCACCCAAAAATGTAAATTGAGTCATTAATGACTGAGCCTCATGTGGTTGGACACCCGTCAGACCTCCGTTCATCTTCAGACACAAATGAAGATATTTTAGTGTAAATCTGATGCTCTGAAAGGCCTCCATTGGCTCAATGCACGGTTCACTCTCAAGACCCTTAAAAGACACTAAAGACGTCGTTACAAAGTCCATCTCACTACAGCGGCTCTACAATAACTTTATGAAGAGGCGAGAATAGTTTTTGTGCGCAAAAAAACCCTAAATAACGACTTATATAGTGATGACGATTTCAAAACACGGCCTCATGAAGCTTCGAAGCGTTATGAATCAGTGAGTCGATTCAGCAGTTCAGAGCGTTATGAATCAGCGAGTCGATTCAGCGGTTCGGAGCGTTATGAATCAGTGAGTCGATTCAGCTGTTTGGAGCGTTATGAATCAGTGAGTCGATTCAGCAGTTTGAAGCGCTATGAATCAGTGAGTCGAATCAGCAGTTTGAAGCGCTATGAATCAGTGAGTCGAATCATGATTCGGATCGCGTGTCAAACCACCAAACTGCTGAAATTTGGCGATCCAAACTGCTGAATCGACTCACTGATTCATAACGCTCCAAACAGCTGAATCGACTCACTGATTCATAACGCTCCAAACTGCTGAATCGACTCACTGATTCATAACGCTCCAAACAGCTGAATCGACTCACTGATTCATAACGCTCCAAACCGCTGAATCGACTCACTGATTCATAACGCTCTGAACCGCTGAATCGACTCACTGATTCATAACGCTTCGAAGCTTCATGAGGCCGTGTTTTGAAATCGTCATCACTATATAAGTCGTTATTTAGGGTTTTTTTGCGCACAGAAACTATTGTCGTCTTCATAAAGTTATTGTAGAGCCACTGTAGTGAGATGGACTTTGTAACTTTAGTCTTTAGTGTCTTTTAAGGGTCTTGAGAGTGTAAAGTTGAGCCAATGGAGGCCTTTCAGAGCCATCAGATTTACACTAAAATATCTTAATTTGTGTCTGAAGATGAACGGAGGTCTGACGGGTGTCCAACCACATGAGGCTCAGTCATTAATGACACAATTTACATTTTTGGGTGAACTAACCCTTTAATGCTTTCTTCCCTCTCCAGCCGGGACAGAGGAACATGAAGGATTGGCCCAAGCTCTCTGTGTAATCAAAGACACCATAGTTCAGGTGGATGCCCATGTCAATCTCTACGAGAAGGAAGCACGGCTTAGGGAAATCGCCTCCAAGATGGAGCCCAAGTCCCTTGGGAAAATCAAAGACGGACGTGTCTTTCGTAAGGAGGACCTTTCTCAGGGCCGCCGCAAACTCTTGTATGAGGGCATGGTAAACTGGAAAGCCGCATCTGGTCGCCTCAAAGGTATTATGAGAACGACAATTTGCATGGATAAGAAGAAAACGGGAGGGAAATGCTTTTGCATGAAATGGATGATGAAAAATAATCCAAGGAGCTCTAAAATAACTGTGAATGTTTTTATCTGAAGCTAAATACAGCATCAACTGATGCCATGCCACCCCCACTTCATGTGAACAAACATTAAATCCAAAAATAAAATATTTAGGTTACAACTGTATCTGTCTGGGGTGAAAAATGACTGACTTTATTATTGTTATTTTCAGCGCTTTTAATATACTGTTATTTTTAAAAAGAACGTTATTAACATTAATTTATTTTTAACAAGTATCCTTTTAGTAAGGAGACCTCAGAAATCTGAAACCAGAATGAAAAAAACATTTTTTTTTTGCTCAAAATGGTGATTTCCAAACAAATGGAAAAATAACCATATATCGGTATCGATATCGGCATCGGCCAGAATGAGTTGAAAAATATCGGCATATCGGCAAAAATCCAATATCGTGCATCCCTAATAGAAATAATATGTGGGATGAAAAACTGTATTTCTCAAGGCGCTTTCAAACAGATTACATAAACACAGAATATTTATTTTCGATTTGGTTTACATTGTTTAAAACCTGACATTTCATCGTTTCTTTAGACGTTTGTCTCATGTTTGTGAGGCAAGTATTCACTAAGTTACAGTTCATTTTCTGAAAACTATCTGAATGAACGTCTTTGACAGAGAGGCTGCAGATCGCGCATCATGTTTGTTTTCTTTATTTTGCAAAAAGCACAACATTTTGTTTTTATTGTGACTGTACACAAAAAAAATAGAAACTTAACAGATTATAATGACGTATAACACTTGCCTGAATGATAAAAAAAACGTACATAGTTATTGGAGTCTCTTTGGCACTGATAAGATAAAAAGAGAGCCGATTGCGAGAGGGTTAAACAACTACATTCACACCTGAAAAAGTCTTAAAACTACATTTTGTGACACAATAACAGTAGTGTTTTTAAATTATGCGGGGTTTCTCGTCGTCACTTCACCACGTGACCGCAGTGAGCAGGCTCCTGATTGGTTAACGCGCCGCGAATTGACACCAAAGTTCACATTTTTAAACTCAGGCGTCAGACGTGAATTCGCTTCAAACGCGTGAATGCACAAAAAGCACCACTCAATTTGCGTCAAATTCGCTCATGCGAATGAGGCGGAATTGCGTCCATCGCACCGCGCGAAATGCGTCTATCGCGCCGCAAGACCTCCATCTATTTAGCTTCAAACGCTCGATTTATACACGCGTCCAATTCACTGTGGACGCGCGAATGGAATCAAAATGTTCAAGCGTCCAACTAGACGTGATAGACGCAATTTTGGCACTCTATTCACGTTTGGTGTTTAAGTAATTTACAGAAGTGTTATTGACATTATGGCCATCGTCTGTGATGTTTGTTTACTGTAATATTTACCAATAAATTGTAGGCTAGGAGTCGCCAACTAGCGGACTCCGGTCCGAATCCGGTGAGAACGCACTATCAGAGCAGAAAGCGGCGCGCAAAAACAATGACATTTTCTAAAATTAGGAAAGTTGATGCTGAAAACCGAGTTTTCCGAGATGAATGGGTGGAAAAAAAATCGCATTTATTCTTCCTGCATCCTGAGGCCTGTGTGTCTCATGTGCTCTGATTCTGTTGCGGTTGTCAAAAGTGGAAACATTAAATCAAATGTTTCTAGCACTTTTTAATTTTTCCAACACTGGTGAAACTCTATTTTTGCCTGTTTGTGTTTCTGAATGATACTGCTAATGATATTTTACCAGTGCAATGTGAAGCACAGAAGAGTGCAGTGTTCAATATTAGAGACATTTAGTTAAGCAGAGACTATACATGTGAATGAACATAACATGAAATTTGAAATTTCTGATTTTCTGATCCAGGGGGGGTTTGCGTTCATTGATCGTTATTATTTATCTCAGTTCAGCAGGAAAAAGCAATTTAGTTGCTAGTAATAGTTGTTAGTAATGTTGAAATGAAGTGCAGATTTAGAGATGAAGGTATTTTTAGTTCATCATATTTTTGTCAGATATTGTTACTGGTTGAATTTAGATATTTTGTACCAAAGCAACTTAAAGGACATAACAGAACAACAACAAAATGAGATCAATTTTGTGAAGGATTACCCATGTTTGCTTTAACAATATGAACAGACATGTTTTGTCCATATGAGAACATATTATATTTTGTTCAATTAAGTACAAATGCTATCTACACTAATTTCTTTAGTCTGGCAATAAACATAAATTATTGTTTTTAGGTATATAATTGTCCGGACCACGAGGGTTCATTTACTGGACCTCAAGCAATTTTAGTTGAAGACCCCTGTTGTAGGCTATAGCTACTTAATTAATTGAATTCATAAAAGCAACTATGCTATTATTTTTTCTTCTTTTTAATTAAATTTCTATGAAAAGATTCCCCACAAATTCTGTGTGTTGTATTTTCCGTTGACTTAACATTGAAATCCCTCGCTCCTGATTGGCCTTCGGTGTGAATGCAGCATTACAGTTTCTTCATGGTTATTGATATATCACTAAAGTACCGAAAAAAGCTACAGTTGGGTTAAAATGTGAACGGTACCCAACCCTAAGCGCGTTACTTTTCCGAGAGAATGGAAAACAGGCCTGGAAAATACAGGTTTTGGGAAACCTGCCCAGACAGAGCATCACCAATCTCTGAGCTTGTTATGCTAAATGGTCAGGAAGTGCGTAAAGACAAAAGACTTAATGTCTCCAACCCATGGGCTGATTAACTTGATCATGTTAGAATGTAGTCAATCTTTACCTTAAAGGGTTAGTTCACCCAAAAATGTAAATTGTGTCATTAATGGCTGAGCCTCATGTGGTTGGACACCCGTCAGACCTCCGTTCATCTTCAGACACAAATGAAGATATTTTAGTGTAAATCTGATGCTCTGAAAGGCCTCCATTGGCTCAACTTTACACTCTCAAGACCCTTAAAAGACACTAAAGACTAAAGTTACAAAGTCCATCTCACTACAGCGGCTCTACAATAACTTTATGAAGACGAGAATAGTTTCTGTGCGCAAAAAAACCCTAAATAACGACTTATATAGTGATGACGATTTCAAAACACGGCATCATGAAGCTTCGAAGCGTTATGAATCAGTGAGTCGATTCAGCGGTTCAGAGCGTTATGAATCAGTGAGTCGATTCAGCGGTTCAGAGCGTTATGAATCAGTGAGTCGATTCAGCGGTTCAGAGCGTTATGAATCAGTGAGTCGATTCAGCGGTTCAGAGCGTTATGAATCAGTGAGTCGATTCAGCAGTTCAGAGCGTTATGAATCAGTGAGTCGAATCATCACTCTGAACCGCTGATTCGACTCACTGATTCACTGATTCACTCACTGACGGGTGTCCAACCACATGAGGGTCAGTAATTAATGACACAATTTACATTTTTGGGTGAACTGTCCCTTTAAACTGTTCCACAATATATTTCAAACATTAATAAATTTGTAATCTTACACTTCCGTTGCAGATATTCTAGCTGTTCTTCTTACCGATGTCCTCGTCCTGTTGCAAGAGAAGGATCAGAGATACGTGTTCTCAACCGTGGTAAGTACGGTGTCCTTTTAGGTTCATACACAAGGAGAAATTGTTCATCTCAATGCACTCACTCGTGTTGTTTTTCCGCTAGGACAACAAGCCATCCGTCATTTCCCTGCAGAAGTTGATCGTGCGAGAGGTGGCTCACGAGGAGCGGGCCATGTTCCTTATCTGCGCCTCCTCCAATGAACCCGAGATGTACGAAATCCACACGGCCTCGAAAGAAGATCGCAACGCGTGGATCACACACATCCGGCAGGCCGTGGAAAGGTCTGTGTCCGTCCATCACCACATTAGTGTCTGCGTTTGGGTCAAAGACAAGACGTCACTATTTTGGTGTCCAACAAAAGTCATTTTATATACATAAAAAACATGTTAAATGCAAGTAAACTGTCTACTTTACTATTTCAAATAACTCAGGGTTCCCACTCGTCCTGGAAAACCTTTGAAATTGATGACAAATTTTCCAGTCCTGGAAAACACATGGAAAATTAGAGAAAATATGAAATGTCCTGGAAAATATTGTTGCTGTCTGGGAAAATTCTTTAAAAAAAGTTATTTCTCTAGCCGAGTATAAAGAGTTTATCGCTGGCCCAAACAATTAGCGCTAGTTGCAGAAAGCACATGTTCAGGACGCTGAGTAGTATTTTGAATATAATGTTTAGTCTTGCTAATAATAACTGCTCAACTGTATGTGAATGTTAACTCGTAAGCTGCTCCCTAATCACATCATTTTGATATAAAGTCACATTTTTGTTTTATAAAGTCACAATTGCAAGATATAGTCAGAATTGCGTGATATAAACTCGCAAGTCTTCACAATTGACTTTTTTGCGCAGTTGCGAGTTTATATCTTGCACTTCTGACTTCTTTTCTCAGAATTGTGAGATCTAAACTGCAATTGCAAGTTATAAAGTCAAATTCTGAGGAAAAAAGAATTCCGACAATTTTCGCGTTTATATCACAAATTTGTAAACTCGCAATTGCGAGAAAGTCAGAATAGCGAGATAAAAAGTCACAATTACAAGATATAAACTCGCAATTCTGACCTTTTCTTCACAATTGACTTTTTTGCGCAGTTGCGAGTTTATATCTTGCACTTCTGACTTCTTTTCTCAGAATTGCGAGGTCTAAACTGCAATTGCAAGTTATAAAGTCCAATTCTGATGAAAAAAGAATTGCGGCAATTTTCGCGTTTATATCGCAAATATGTAAACTCGCAATTGCGAGAAAGTCAGAATAGCGAGATAAGTCACAATTGCAAGATATAGTCAGAATTGCGTGATATAAACTCGCAATTCTGACCTTTTCTTCACAATTGACTTTTTTGCGCAGTTGCGAGTTTATATCTTGCAATTCTGACGACTTTTCTCAGAATTGTGAGATCTAAACTGCAATTGCAAGTTATAAAGTCCAATTCTGAGGAAAAAAGACAATTTTCGCGTTTATATCACAAATATGTAAACTCGCAATTGCGAGAAAGTCAGAATAGCGAGATAAAAAGTCACAATTACCTTTTC
This sequence comes from Gobio gobio, assembly GCF_949357685.1. Taxonomy (NCBI): domain Eukaryota; kingdom Metazoa; phylum Chordata; class Actinopteri; order Cypriniformes; family Gobionidae; genus Gobio; species Gobio gobio. The sequence goes on from NC_137120.1 coordinate 41,052,466, forward strand.
TTATTCTGTGGTGTAAACAAGCTTCCATAGTCATAATGCATGATTAAGAGCTCATATTGAAAAATGCTGGATTGTTTAGTAATGGCAATAAACTGGACGGCTTTTAAAGACTTCGAAAGCAATATTTGGCGTGATCCTTGTCTTTTTATTCCCGCCGTAGTAAAATTGAAAATGTCCTGGAAAAGTACTGGAAAATGGCTGCTGAAAAAGAGTGGGAACCCTGTAACTTTTGTCAAAATAAAATGTCAACATTTAGGGGAAATAATGTTCCAAAGTGTAAAATTGTCATTCAGCGTAATGGTCCGGACTTTGATTTTGCCATTGCATCTTTAAATAAATGTATAAAATAACAAGTAAAAAAATATATTTGTTTTCTTGGCATTTTCAAATATGTGTTGGCTGTGTTATATTAAAAGGACTATGTCTTACTTATTTTTTTAAGTATTTAAATAACCAGGGGACTTTTGTCCCGAAAATTCAGTTTGTAAGAGATCATTCAGTGTAACAGGATCAAGAAGCCATTCTGAAATCATATTAATAAACATATCTGTGACATCATCATAAGGCCCTGAAGACCATGTGGAGCTGCAGAAAAGTGAATTCATCGCTCTTAAATATTTGATAATTCCACCTTTTCATGGTGTGGTATCCTAAGTTACAAAACCGCACGTCATTCAGTGAAATGCCAAAAAAACATTCATATTGTTAGAATTTTTGAAAAATAAGTAGATGTTGTGAATAATTGTGATTAACTTTACTGGTCAAGCTCACTTTTTGATATAGATGGCCTGCAATATAAGCTGAAGTAGAAGTTTCGTCATTCAGGGTAATGCTTTTTTCATTCAGTGTAAAAAAATTAAACAATATACTTATTCTAACCTCTAATCATTAAAATATATCAAATAATGTGATCATACAAAATTTTCTTATATTTTAAATTATTTTCACTTCCTTGCAAAAACTTCTTGCTGGCAAATAAACCTAGTGGTTTGAAGGATAGTGGCAAAGTATAAAGATTTAAAAATTATGATTAATTAGTATTTGTGGGCTGGACTTTGATACTTAAATAGAGTATTTTAATATGCCATCAAATGATTCATGTTTTAAATATGCCTAATAAGATTTTCTGATACATAAATATTGTTACACTGAATGACATTTTAGTGGGTGTCTTCTGTAAATCATGGTAAAAAATGTTTTACAAATCGTTCTTTTTTGCTAAGAAAATATAAAATTAAACAGGACACATTCTAATGTACAGGAAAAAACTACATTTAAAGCTGTATTACACATTTATGTTTTTGATGCTTGAAAACCCGTTTCGTCTTTGACTCATTTACTTCTGTCAGCTTTATTTACTCCGCTCTTCCTCATCCATCAGCTGTCCACACACAGAAGAGAGATTATTCAGTGAGGAAGAGGAAGCCAGAGTCACCCGCTTCAGAGAGTTTCACGGTTTGTGCTCATTTTAATGTTGTGTAATGGCTTTTTATGTCACTAGAGGGCGCACTTGTGTTGCTAATCCCATGTCAAAAATAATGTCCACATTTGGGGACAGTTAATTTAACTCCATTAGGGTTCATTTATAATGGTAATTTTCTACAAACCACTTAAAGTCAGTGTCAGTAGATTGACAGCAAATATTGAGTTTTGTATTCCAAATATTCATTGTGTAATGACAGTATTAATCCAAGATGGCTGACACGATAGCCAAATGTCTATTTCTGTGAAAAACTTTTATACAAGGAGGTCAATTGAGCTAAGAAAAAATATTAGTATGTACAGTAAAGTGTGATGAATAGGTCAGTATTTTATAAACTAAAATTTAGAGTAAAATGCAGTTTTTACACACCAAAAACCAGCAACAGTGGAGTCAGATTGCATAAAGTCTGCATAATATCTGTTCTATTTTTGCACATATGTTTTGAATTGTCTAGGGCTGTCAAAAGATTAATCGCGATTAATCGCATCCAAAATAAAAGATTGTGTTTACATAATATATGTGTTAATTTATTATTAATTATTATTTATATATAAATACACACACATTCATGTATATATTTAAGAAATATTTGCATGTATATACATTTATATAATCTATAATATATATAAAAATAAATGTTTTATATATAAAAATATTTTTTTTCTTAAATATATACATGCTTGTGTGTGTATTTATATATAAATAATAATTAACAGAGTACACACACATATATAATGAAAACACAAACTTTTATTTTGGATGGGATTAATCGCGATTAATCTTTTGACAGCCTTATATTGTCTTATATTGTAATAAAACAGACATTTAACAAATATATCAAAATAAATAACCATTCAAAATGACAGCATTACAGCATTAAATGGCAACTTTACACATGCATACCGAGACAAATTAGCATTTTGCCTTCCAAATAGGGACAGCACAGGTCAAGCCCTCGGTTCAGAATAATAGAGAAGAGCATTATGGGCCAGCAAAGCCCAGCCCATATTGCTACTAGGTTTCCACATATATGTAACTACCATTATAGTTCCTACAATATGTGTTTTATCGTTGTTATATTGTAATATTAATGTTTTTAATAACTGAGCTGATCTACACTCACCTAAAGGATTATTAGGAACACCTGTTCAATTTCTCATTAATGCAATTATCTAATCAACCAATCACATGGCAGTTGCTTCAGTGCCTTTAGGGGTGTGGTCCTGGTCAATCTCCTGAACTCCACACTGAATGTCGGAATGGGAAAGAAAGGGGATTTAAGACATTTTGAGCGTGGCATGGACGGGCCGGTCTGAGTATTTCACAATCTGCTCAGTTACTGGGATTTTCACGCACAACCATTTCTAGGGTTTACAAAGAATGGTGTGAAAAGGGAAAAGCATCCAGTATGCGGCAGTCCTGTGGGAGAAAATGCCTTGTTGATGCTAGAGGTCAGAGGTCATGGGCCGACTGATTCAAGCTGATAGAAGAGCAACTTTGACTGAAATAACCACTCGTTACAACCGAGGTCTGCAGCAAAGCATTTGTGAAGCCACAACACACACAACCTTGAGGCGGATGGGCTACAACAGCAGAAGACCCCACCGGGTACCACTCATCTCCACTACAAAGAGGAAAAAGAGGCGACAATTTGCACCAAAATTGGACAGTTGAAGACTGGAAAAATGTTGCCTGGTCTGATGAGTCTGGATTTCTGTTGAGACATTCAGATGGTAGAGTCAGAATTTGGCGTAAACAGAATGAGAACATGGATCCATCATGCCTTGTTCCCACTGTGCAGGCTGGTGGTGGTGGTGTAATGGTGTGGGGGATGTTTTCTTGGCACACTTTAGGCCCCTTAGTGCCAATTGGGCATGGTTTAAATGCCACGGCCTACCTGAGCATTGTTTCTGCCCATGTCCATCCCTTTATGAGCACCATGTCCCCATCCTCTGATGGCTACTTCCAGCAGGATAATGCACCGTCACAAAGCTCCAATCATTTCAAACTGGTTTCTTGAACATGACAATGAGTTCACTGGACTAAAATGGCCGCCACAGTCTCCAGATCTCAACCCAATAGAGCATCTTTGGGATGTGGTGGAACGGGAGCTTCGTGCCCTGGATGTGCATCCCACAAATCTCCATCAACTGCAGATGCTCTCCTATCAATATGGGCCAACATTTCTAAAGAATGCTTTCAGCAGCTTGTGGAGTCAATGCCACGTAGAATTAAGGCAGTTCTGAAGGCGAAAGGGTCAAACACAGTATTAGTGTTCCTAATAATCCTTTAGGTGAGTGTATATAGCATAACATGACATAATAAAAACACAATGTTCCATATTGTCTTCTGTGGCTTTTTGTCCCATTTTACGCCTTTGTTGCATGGTGTCCACATACGTGGACAGTTAAATAATTTTTTAATAAAAAAAAAAATGTTAATGGATTTCAATTTTAGCATCGTATTAAAGGGAAAAAAATGAATCTTAAAAAAAATCTAGTTAATGTTTTTCATAATTCATGCATGAAAGGGTTCAAATAAAAAACATATTGAATATATTGTCCTGATTTCCCGTAGATCGCCTGACCTTGAAGGACGCTCAGATCACCCAGAGCCTCACAGAGAAGCTGCAGTTGTTTTCGGATCTGGCTGAATCTGTGGCCGGTCTGGAAGACTCCAGCGCCCGCTCTCGGCTGCTCCTGCGGGGCGACGCCTCAGACCTCCAGCAGGGGGAGCACCTGCTCAAAGGAGCCATCACTGAAGGTAACCTGAGCAGCTCACACAGGTCCAGGGTCAGAGCTAACTGGCCAGCAGCCATATCACCCTGTAGCCCAAGACTGGTTTCCCACTGAAGGGCTGAGCCTGGTCAGTATCTGGATGGGAGACCAACTGGGAAAACTAGGCTTCTGCTGGTGGAGGTGTTAGTGAGGCCAGTAGGGGGCGCTCACCCTGTGGTCTGTGTGTGTCCTAACACCCCAGTATAGCGATTGGGACGCTATTAGGGATTGACCGATATGGATGTTTTAGTGCCGATACCGATTTTTTTTTTCCTCAGCCTTAGCCGATGATCGATACGGCCGCCGATTTTCTTGAGCCGATATTTGGAGCCGATACTGCTTTTGCTCCCTCAATTTACATCATAAAAATGACACAATGATAAACAATTTAAAATTTAAAAAAGGAACATTTATTAAACTAAAAAAAACAATATTTAACAAATAGTAAAAACAGGTGAGGTAGAACAAGAAAAAAAAGAGTTCAGTGGTGAAAATAAATATTTAAGCATAAATAAAATAATGACACTATTGCACATTATCAACAAGCAAGCAGCATAATAAAGTACACACTGACTGCACTATACTTCATTTAAAACTATTTACAATCTAGTCATTTAATGGCTACACTCTAAAAAATGCTGGGTTAAAAATAACCCAAGTTGGGTTGAATATGGACTAACCCAGCAATTGGGTTGTTTTGACCCAGCGGTTGGGTTAAATGTTTGCTTAAAACAACCCCATCGCTGGGTTAAAACAATCCAATTGATGGGTTAGTCCATTTTAGTCCACTTCACTTAATCTCTTGTAGAGCAACACCAGCGGTAATTCAGGAAAAAATCTCCCAATGCTCCACGTGAAACTTCAGTCTTTCCACCTTTTACCATCGTGTCAATTCTCAGTTGATTTTGATTAATATGCGCGAGGGAGAGCAAGAGAGTTTTAAGACGGTGAGAGCTGCTCTGTGGACGCCTGTCTGTAAATAATGCAGGGAAAAAATATCGGTGAACGCAGCAGCCTTATATCGGCCGATACACGTAAAAATCACAAATATCGGCGAACGCAGCAGCCTTATATCGGCCGATACACGTAAAAATCACAAATATCGGCGAACGCAGAAGCCTTATATCGGCCGATACACGTAAAAGTCACAAATATCGGCGAACCCAGCAGCATTATATCGGCCGATACACGTAAAAATCACAAATATCGGCGAACGCAGCAGCCTTATATCGGCCGATACACTTAAAAATCACAAATATCGGCGAACGCAGCAGCCTTATATCGGCCGATATACGTAAAAATCACAAATATCGGTGAACTCAGAAGCCTTATATCGGCCGATACACTTAAAAAATTACAAATATCGGCGAACACAGCAGCCTTATATCGGCCGATACACGTAAAAATCGCAAATATCGGCGAACACAGCAGCCTTATATCGGCCGATACACGTAAAAATCGTGAACACAGCAGCCTTATATCGGCCGATACACGTAAAAATCACAAATATCGGCGAACGCAGCAGCCTTATATCAGCCGATACACTTAAAAATCGCAAATATCGGCAAACGCAGCAGCCTTACATCGGCCGATACACGTAAAAATCGCAAATATCGGCGAACGCAGCAGCCTTATATCAGCCGATACACGTAGAAATCGCAAATATCGGCGAACACAGCAGCCTTATATCGGCCGATTATACGTAAAAATCACAAATATCGGCGAACGCAGCAGCCTTATATCGGCCGATTATACGTAAAAATCACAAATATCGGTGAACTCAGAAGCCTTATATCGGCCGATACACGTAAAAATCACAAATATCGGCGAACGCAGAAGCCTTATATCGGCCGATACACGTAAAAATCACAAATATCGGCGAACACAGCAGCCTTATATCAGCCGATACACGTAAAAATCGCAAATATCGGCGAACGCAGCAGCCTTATATCGGCCGATACACTTAAAAATCACAAATATCGGCGAACGCAGAAGCCTTATATCGGCCGATACACGTAAAAATCACAAATATCGGCGAACGCAGAAGCCTTATATCGGCCGATGCCGATACACATAAAAATCGCAAATATCGGCCGATATATCGGTCTAACACTAGACACTATACTGTAACAAGCACCGTCTTTCGGATGAGATGTTAAACCGAGGTCCTGACTCTGGTGATTAAAAATCCCAGGATGTCCTTCGATAAAGAGTAGGGGTGTAACCCCGGCATTCTGGCCAAATTTGCCCATTGGCCTCCTAATCATCCCCATATATATACGATTGGTTTCATCCCTCAGTCTCCTCTCCACCAATCAGCTGATGTGTAGTGGGCGTACTGGCACAAAATGGCTGCCATCGCATCATCCAGGTGGTGCTGCACATTGGTGGTGGTTGAGGAGATTCCCCCTTCTATATGTAAAACCGCTTTGAGTGAGTGCCTAGAAAAGCGCTATATAAATGTAATAAATTATTATTATTTTAACTGTAGTGAGTGAAGCATGTCTCTGTCTTTCTCTAGTGGAGAACCTTCAGAACCTCCTGGCCTCTGGAGCTCGGGAAGCATCTCCTCCTGAGGGGAACCAGAGCCCGTCCTTGAGTTTGCTTCCACGCAGGGCGGACACTTTCGGCGGATACGACAGCGTTACCACCATACAGCCTAAGAGTAAGAGCCACTACATGTGTTAATGTGGATTAACTTAAAAGACAACTCTGCTGAAAAATGAACCTAGGGGTAATTAAAGGATTAGTTCACTTTTAAATAAACTTTTGCTGATAGTTTACTCACCTCATGTCATCCAAGATGTCCATGTCTTTCTTTCTGCAGTCGAAAAGAAATGAAGGTTTTGGATGAAAACAGTCCAGGATTGTTCTCCATATAATGGACTTCAATGGGCTCCAAACGGTTCAAGGTCCAAATGACAGTTTCAGTGCAGCTTCAAAGGGCTTTAAACGACACCAGATGATGAATAACGATCCGTTTCTGCGAGAAATCGAGCAGTATTTAT